>NC_137432.1:32892325-33489825 GCF_964374335.1 Astatotilapia calliptera | reverse complement strand
GAAATCTGCCGTCGTCCTATCTGGTCCAAAACCAACATGTAGCAGAATCTGGAATTTTTGATTTTGAGTACAAAAGTACCAGTAACATACAGAAATGCTTTACAGTAAATTAATTTAACTTGTAAAGATAGTGTAAAAGTGTTTTAAGTGAACTATATCGGATATTTGAGTATAAATAATTTTTCTGACTTTTGTTTTGCTAAGTAATTTTTCTTTATCTTAGGTTCATGCCTGTGTTGGAAGAATGCAGAATTCGAGATGATGGCACACTAATGACACGTAATGATTGGAGCCCACAGCAGTATTTCCAGCAGTACATTGATAAAAAACTGTCCTTCTTCACCAACCAGCGTATGGTACGGGATTCAGGGTGTAGTTTAAACACAACACCAGAGGAGATCAATACCTTTTTAGGAATCTCTGTGTACATGGCATGCCTTGGATATCCAAGAATTAGAATGTACTGGGCTGCCAAAACAAGAGTCGCAATTATAGCTGATTCCATGACACGTGATCGTTTCTACAAGATCAGGTCCTCGCTGAAAGTGGTTGACGATCTCAGTGTGCCAGAAAGCGAAAAGAAAAAGGATCCCCTGTGGAAAGTCAGACCAGTTCTAAAGAGGGTCCTCCAAGGTTGCCTCAATCTGCCCAGGCCAACAAAGGTCTGTATTGATGAACTGATCGTTCCATTCACTGGCCGTTGTCCAGTTCGTCAGTTTGTACCTGGGAAGCCAAATCCAACAGGGTTAAAAGTGTTTGTTCTTGCAAGTCCAGGTGGTTTAGTGCTTGATTTTGAAACCTACATGGGAAAGAACACCTTCACTCAAGTCCAACAGATGGGGATAAGTGGAAATGCAGTCCTGCGTTTAACAGAGACACTTCCTAGAGGATCACTAGTCTACTTTGACCGGTATTTTACCACCATCAGTCTTCTGGATGCTCTTAAAGAAAGGGGCCTTCTAGGTACAGGAACAATTCAAAAGAATCGAATCCCAAAAGAGTGCCACTTCACTGCTGACAACATCCTGAGCTCAAAACCAAGAGGTTCGTCAGAAATGATTGTACGGAGACCTGATGAAATAGCAGTCACCAAGTGGATGGACAACAAGCCTGTTGTCATGGCATCAACTGCTCATGGAATTGAGCCCCAGGATACCTGTTCCAGATGGTCAAAGAAAGAACAGAGACAAATCCAAGTCCCAAGACCTGCAGTGGTTGCAGAATATAATATCAACATGGGAGGGGTTGACCTATGTGATCGCATGCTCAGGTTCTACAGAAGATCTAGCCGGACCAAGAAGTGGACTGTTCGCACCATACTTCATTTCATTGATCTGGCCATCACCAACTCATGGCTTCAATATCGACAAGACAGCAAGGCCATGGAACAAGCTGAAAAGAATACACAGTACCTGGAGTTCAAGCTCCTCTTGGCCGAAGAACTGATAAACAAGGGACAAACATGGGAACAAGACCTGGATAATACCAGTGATGAAGAGTTCTCTCCAGAAATCAAGAAAAGGAAGCCCCAACCAGATGAGAGTGTAAGAAAATATGGTGCACTCCACTTGCCTGAAATGGTTAACAGCCCAAGGCCTTTCAGGTGCAGAATGCTTGGGTGCAACAGTAAAACATATGTGAGATGTGTGAAGTACCAAATGTTCCTCTGTGTATCCAAAAAATCACAGTGCTTTCTTAGATATCATAAATGAATGGACGTTTGTGAAATAAAAAAAAAACAAAAAACCAGTGCAATCAGTTGTTCCTAGACGAATGGCCTACAGCCAGTGAAATGTCAGTGACTTCTAAGTTGACCCATGATCTACTGTTTTGTGATGTTTTTATGTAAATATGTTTTTAAATCCTGCTTACAAAGATTTCAGTGCAGCATTTAATTTTTTTTAATCAGCTCTTGAATTTTGTTAGTTTCACATTCGTGATCAATGAACTCCCCTCGTGCACTGGAGTGCACATGTTGTAAAATTTAAATAAAATCTGTTAAAAACAAAATTGTTTTTGCAATGTGTTTTTTTTTTTTACCAAGCCAATACTTGATTTATATTAAAAAAAATCAAAATACTTTTTTTTTCCTGGGTCTCAGGAGGATTTATTTATATATATATATATATATATATATATATATATATATATATATATATATAATTTAAAAATAATTAATTTACCTGTTACTACCTACTACCACACACCCAACCCGATTGTTGGTCCTTCCTGGCTTGTGTAGCCACTAGGTAACAAAAGCCAACACGGCCCCTAGCATCCTGGAGCACTTCCGTTGTGTTTTGGAGTTTGTACGTGCTTTGTCTCTAGGGGCCACTGTAAATATAGTTTTATTTATTCACTCCACATAAAATGTAATACATAAATTATAAAATACAAAAACCAACTGTTCACATTTCATACATTTCAACTTTTAAATTTTCAGCTTTTTCCTTTTAAACAAATTTAAAGTGAAACAACACAAAACACTGCAAATCACAGCACAATAAAATATGGGGAAAAAAAGGGGGGGAAAAGAACGCCCAGATCTTTAATTAAGGTAAAGGTTGGAATTTAGAAATATTCATATCACACTCAACTGACTGCGTTTTATCTTCCCATTGCACTTAACCCTTTAAGACCTACCATAGAACCAAGTCCGCCAGAGCTTATATTATATTTTTACATGCTGTGGAGCCATTTTTGGGAGCATTTCAAGTTGCTATACATCAATACAACCATTATAGCCCAGATTTTAATAATATGTATTCATTAAGTGCATAGTAATTACATAAATTGCAAAAAAGTGCAATAAACTACAAAAAAATTGAAAATCGTTTTTGATTTTTTAACATATATTTGTAGTTAGAGAAATTTAAGAGTCTTATCCCTCAAAACTGTAAATACAAAAAAGTTGCACAAAATAGTTTTCCACCACAGGAAATTTATTTTGAGTGTCTTCATAGTTTTATTTTTGAAATACACCAATTTTTATACACTGCAGGAAAAACGAAAATAAATATTATACTGCAAATTTGCAAAAAAGCAGCATATGCATCAAAATAAACTATTTCCAGCAGTGCAATATGAGTCCTAAGCATCCCAGAAACGACACAGAAAGTCATAAAGTCAAAGATAACTTTTAAAAAGAGCAGTATAGGCCCTGAGGCCCTGATCGCAAAAAAGACTACATTTCCGCGAAAATGACGTCACTTCCGGTTTCGGCCAGGTAATGGCGGAAATGCAAAAGTTCGCGCTGACGTCTATTCCAACGTAGGAAGTGTTATGGACAGCTGATCGGATCGGTAAAGCGTGTTTCTGGAATATTATGTTTTTGTTCCTGCAAGCGCTTTTTATGCAGTTTTTGCAAAGCTATATGTGGAAGGAAACCGTGACCTAGGACAAGCTGATGGCATCAGATGTAAGTACAACTCCTCCGGTTTCATATGCAAAAAAAAATTATTGCGCTAGCGTACGTGGTTGCAGTGCTACTGGGATTTAAAAATAGTTACGCATAACAGAGCGTTCCCGCTCCGATCGGCTCTAAAGGGTTAAGAGGGGACAGTTCTTAGGTGCCTGTGCATGCTGTTTGTGGAACCGGCTCTATATGATATCCTTTTCTTGTAGACTCTACACTCTGCCTTTGTTTTGTCAATAAGAACGCATCGTTCACTTCAAAGAACCGGCTCTAAGAGCCATTTCGTTCGCGACCGACCCATCACTAGAACACAGTTGACACGAATAACCATAACGAGACAGGCGGAGCAAAACTGAACAGAATGAACATGGAAACACAGGACCTTCACAATAAAACAGGAAACATGATAAGGGAGTGGAGGAGAGACAGATGAGAGGGAGCGAGGCAACACAAGGGAGAGAGCAGACATGGGGAAGAGCCAAGACCCAAGAAGGGAATCTGTGGGAGCCGAGTTAATATAGTTCATATATTTTAGTATTTATATTTGCTGTTGTTAAACTTGTTTGTGTAAATAACAATTTAACGAGTAAATGCATGTTTATGGTGGAACTAAAATTATTTTATTGCTGTGTTGGCTTGGTTATGTAGTACCGTGAATACATGTGCCTTAAAGGCTTGTGTTTATAGTTAAAATCCGGGCATCACAGATTTATTTGGGGCAGGGATGGCTCAGTAGGTAAAGTGGTCGCCCCATGATCGGAAGGTCGGCGGTTCGAATCCACTTAACGGCTACCCTGAGGTACCCCTGAGCAAGGTACCGTCCCTACACACTGCTCCCCGGGCACCTGCTTAGTGGGCTGCCCACTGCTTCACTGAGTGAATGGGTCAAATGCAGAGAAAAACAAGTAATTTCCCCATGGGGATCAATAAAGCATCCATTATTATTATTATTATTATGCAAATGAGCGCGTGCGTGTGGGGGGAGAGAGAGAGAAAAAGAGGTTTTCCTACCGTAGTAGGTTTTTTTTGTTGAGGATAAGTTAAACCTGACCACTCCTGTAAGATCAGCAAACTGTGGAATAAATTTTTTGTTACATCTTCTAACATCGGAGTCCCGTGGAGTTCTTTTTCCTCTTCAAACTAACGTACACGAGTGAAGCACGGGAAAACTGGTCTCACGGCTATACAGAATCCAATAAACAAAACTAAACAGAATAACCCAGGGACCATAGAATAAACCTTTGGAATAACAGGTGGACGTAGCATAATACAGAATGCCAAAAACGCACAAAACTCAAAACATTAGGTCAAAAGACCCAGGGCCATGACAGATGGATCTTTGTACTTACACCATGGATAGTGACTCCAATGGCTCACTTTCTATTTTCTCTTTCACATGACTGTAATCTCCTGTGAGTAAAACAGTGTCAAAAAGCCATCCCATATGGAAAAGATATATATAAATCTTATACAGCTTGTATCTGTCTTGTGTGAAACTTGTATGAAAAGCATACAAGAGTGAAAACAGATATAAGATCCCTTGAAAAATTATATAAATGAAACTTGTATGTTTTGGATACTTAGTAAAACAATATATGAAAGTGGCCACTTTCATGGGTAAATCATATAAGCCTTATATGATTCACTATATGAAGTAGGCCACATCTGATGCAAGTCTTTTATAAGTTTTTTCTATTTCTTTTCCATATGGGATAGCATGGGAGGCATTGGGAAAGGTCACAAGGGAGCACTGGATAGAGGGGCAAATATGTTTCTAGCACATGAAGAGGAAGGCTGCAAGCTACACGCTAAAGCAAAGAGCATCTAAGTAATACTAGATACTTATTATTCTACACTTATGAGAAACTAAACATGCGGTTGTGAAATATTGCAGTCTAAGAAGACATTCTGGTACCAGAGAGGAGGAAGCCAACTCTTAAGAAGTCCTCACTGATGAATAGATTAATCACAGGTGCATTGTTCCATGAGTTATAATAATTTAGACTGCCTCTTTAACAAAGGAATGCTCTCCAGAGAGTGGAGATAATCAAACAGTACACAAAAACACACAATCACGACAATGTTTATAATATAAAGGATTCTAAGAGCAAAATATTATAAAATAAATGTTTAAAAATTAACCATCAAACAGTCAAGAGTGAATAAACCATAACTACAGTATCTATTAAGTGCTTGATCAAGTAGTTTAGTCATCTTAGTATCACTGAAAGTGGTGTTTTAAGGAGTTGTAAGGATTTATCTATGGTCATGTTGTGAAACACACAATTTTTAACAAAAACTATAACAATGGGTACCTAATCCTACACAGATTATACACAAAAGTTGAGTAATTGTGAATAGTAAGGACTTTTTTTTGTTTTCACTGAAACTTAGAATTTAGGCTTTTGACAACTATATAAGTATAAGCACCCTCCAATCAATTTTTCTTTCAATGAATTTGAGGACATCGGCTGATGTCTTCTTGCAAAATGTCCTTACAAACCACCTTGGCGCGCGCATGCGTGCACACACACACACACACACACACACACACACACACACACACACACACACACACACACACACACACAAAATAGAAAAAGCAAACACTAAGCTTAAAAAGCTTAATATACATTGAAGGGTTTATCATTGGTATATAAGACTGTTTTGCTTATATGACATTAGAACGGGGGTAGGCAACTCCAGGCCTCAGGTGCTGGTGCCCTGCAGGTTTTAGATATCACCCTGGGTCAACACACCTGAATCAAATGATTAGTTCATTACCAGGCATCTGGAGGACATCAGGACATGTTGAGGTGGTGATTTAGCCATTTAAATCAGCTGTGTTGGATCAACACACATCTGAAACCTGCAGGACACCGGCACTTGAGGCCTGGGCCCTATTTCAGAAAGCCGGTTTAGTGCAAACTCTGAGTAAGTATACCCTGAGTTAACGAAAACTATGAGTTTTCTAAACCCGCTTTCTGAAACAGACCCCTGGGCCCTATTTCAGGAAGCCGGTTTAGAAAACCCCGAGTGAAAAACGATACTCACGGTTGAGTAACCCCGAACTGTCCAACTCGGAATATTCGGTTTCAGAAAGGCTGATAACAATTAGTTCAATCAACGCGGAGTTGCTACAACCCCAAGTCAAGCGCGCGCAAGAGGATACATAAAGCCCCGATTAGTGGAGCACAGATTAAGCGAGTCACCATGGAGACGGAGGGAAAGAAGGCGCGGTCGACGTATTTCACAGCGCTTGAGGCGGAAATTCTGATGGCAGCATATGCCGACAGCATGCACGTCATGCAGAAAAAAAGTAACACAGCCGCAGCTGCAAAGGAAAGGGAGCATGCATGGCAAAACATAACCAACAGAGTCAATGCGTGAGTGTTAATCTAAACATTGATCTAGGGATCACCACCCATTTAACACGTCATCTCAGTATATGTCATTTCATTGCCTATGTCATACATTTTATGTTGTGATGTGATGTGAGCGCAGGTGCAACCCAACAGGCCCCAAACGTTCCTGGCAGCAAGTAAAAATGAAATATAAAAACATAGTCCAAACAGGTAAGGTGCAATTGTATTATGAGCCATAGTGCTTGGTCTGTGTGTCCAATGTAAATCAATTGCAGTTAGAGGCTACAGTAATATACCTCCTGTAAGCACATATTGAAATTATCTGAGCACATCACAAGTACACATTTGCCTACTCTGTATGCCCAAATGTGTGCCGTCACAGCCAACAGAAAAAAAGCGGAGGCCCGACAAACAGGTGGGGGTCCTCCACCACCACCACTCACAGAGGCTGAGCAGTTGGCCCTCAGCCAAAACAGTGGGCGCCCTGTGGCTGAAGGCATCTCTGCGGGGACATCCTCTGTGGCAATAACCCCACAAGACACAAGTGCCTACATAAGGGGTAAATCCAAAACAATACATGGCGTGCATACATCCATTCTGCACAGTCACCTTGACCAAAATGAACTATGTCGTAGTGAAGTTATTGTCCTACTGTCAGAGAATGACAGTTATCAAACAGTCAGGTGAATAAACAACACTGAGACACTTGGAAACTGTTAACGTGCTGCACGGGTGAGGGCCCAGGGAGAGACTCACACACACCGAGCTGCAGTGGTACGTCTTTATGAAGAGCATAGCAGTGTCCTTTAATTTTGCATACATGTGTGTGTGTGTGTTAACCTCTCACAGGGTGAGCTCCCTGTTCCCAGAGACAGAGCGAGTAGTACATTTCGTACTTTTCCCAATAAGAGTAACATATGAACCTTAATGCAACATAAAGCCCATAAAAGCGTTTCCACCCTGACACCTACTGATTTTGCCTTCCCTCAGTGTCGGTTGTCTCTGAGAGCATACTGACAATGAGGTGTATGGTGATTGGTATGTCTGGTAATTGCCATTTGCACCCACATAAGTCATGAGTGACCTGTATGAACCCCATATACTTCCAGTTGATGGTGATGGTGTACTGCATCTGGTGCAGCCCCCTGTTGAGCCAGACCGACATGCAGTCGTGAGTACTCGTAATACTCCACAGACTACATGTGTCAACAGTAGAACAGCAATGTTGTTAAATGTCTCCACCACAGGCATATGATGACGAAACAGTGACAGCTGCTACAGAGGAGGCCGCAACAGAGCCACACTATGAGGTATACAGCGTACAGTGGAAAATATAACAACTGACGACAATGTGGTACTATGATGACACCATGGACTTACTATGTCCCTGGCAGAGTGATGCTGGAAATGAAGAGGAAGAGGGTCCAGCCACTCCTACAACAAACCTTACCACAGTGGGTTGTTCAGCACTGATTTACAACCAACCTAAGTAGGCATGTACTATGGATGCCAATGCTATGTCCTTTGTTGCAATAGTTCCCTGTAAAGCAGCTGTATAAGACATATCTGGCCAGGAAGATACAGAAGTGCGACATGGAAATGGTGCACCTCCAGCTGCAGATCCAAAAGTCGAAGCTGGAGATTGTACTGCTGGAACAACAGTTAAGGGTGGGTGGAGTGATCATAGATGGACGAATCATGTCAGTGTTTGTACAACATACTAATATACGCATTTATACTTTGTGTACAGGACATACAGGGTGACCAATAAAGCCAGTTGATCACAGTATCTGTGTATTTGTCATGTAACATGTTGGGGTGACGGGTCACAGGAAATGGTTGTGGCATATGACTGCTCTTCCATCCTGTACGTTCGTGGGTGGGTCAGGATGTTCATCGTGTGGATCACTGCTGATGTCTGGTTCAGCTGGACAGTGTTCACCTCTAATCGTGGCAATGTTGTGTAGGATCACACATGCCACAATGATGTCACATGCCCTTTCTGGGGTGACCCTGAGTCTACAAAGGCACTGGAACCGGGCCTTGAGCATTCCGATGGTCATTTCAACTCTGGCCCGTGTCCTGCAATGGGCCAGATTATAACGCTGCTGTGGGCCCGGTTCAGGGGCAGGGTAAGGGGTGAGCAAATAGGGTAGACATGGGTACCCCCTATCACCAAGCAGGTGGCCAGTGAACTCTCCTAGGACAGAAGAATACATGTCAGTGCAAACGTCCCTGTGGCAATTGGTCTCTGTATTTTTCACAGTTACTTCGACCCACCATGTCCAAATTTGGTGCTCAGTGTACATTCCCGGAAGATTCGTGAGTCATGTACAGAGCCTGGCCACTTGGCTTCCACATTTGTGATGATGTTGGCAGCATCACATATGATCTACACAGTGCAGAGAACACATATTGGCATCCATTACCATGATGCCATCACTTGTTGGTGTGAAATGCTACAGGGAATTATGTACCTGTACATTGATGCTGTGGAAGGACTTCCTGTTCACATAGTCTCCTTCATTTGCTGAGGGTGCAATGATTGGAATGTGGGTGCCATCTATACAGCCAATCACGCCTGGGAACCCTGGAAATTTATGTACCATTTGAGTGGTAGTTCACGTATCACCACATCATGCATTGAGTTTTGTTCATCCTGATACCTGCAATTTTGTGGAATCCCTCTTTGATGAATCTTGTGGGTCTGTGACCGGGGAACACCACAGACGAGTGCAGGAGACGTTTCAGTGCTACTGTAACATTCCTGACTGCCCGACAGACGGTAGCCTTGGAAACGTGCTCAGCGTCACCAATATTGTACAGAAAGCTCCCGTTTGCAAAGAAACGGAGTGCGGTACAAAGAATATGTAATGGACTGAGCGATGTGTCACATGCGCAATATATGGCCTGAGGATATTATCCAAATAACTTATTGATTGTGCTGAGAAACGGTAACGTTCACACAGGAAATCATCAGGTAATGATAAAATGTCCATACGCGCTCTGATCACTCTCTCCCGGCGGAGAGCTCTGCGGAGTATTTGGGCTTCAAGATCTACTGGCTCTTCAAGGAAGGGACACGCCATGTCTGACACTTCCTACTGTCAGGTTTCCGACAAAGAGGCGGGGACAGTCAGGGTTAGTTGTAGTAAACCTGCTAGGGGGCAGGTTAGCTTCACGGAGTGTGTCGTCATAGTGACTCACTCAGGCTTCAGCTGAACTCGCTTTGTGAAACCGAAAAACCAGAGTTTTCGTTAACTCAGGGTATACTTAGTCAGACTTTGCACTAAACCGGCTTCCTGAAATAGGGCCCTGGTCTTAAATCCCCATAGACACAGGTGTTGCCAATCCAAGTAGACAAGGTGGAAACACTGGTACAATGGAAAAACCAGCACTCACCCGGACCATGACAGGGTCGTTGTGATTGGATTTCTTTTTATTACTGTCTTTTTTGCTGAAAAAAGTGAAGTGAACTGAATTTCCACAGCTAGCCATGAGCGTGGCACTGATAATGTCCTTCTGAGGAGGGAGGCTTTCTATACAATCACTTGGAGGTCTGTATTTTGATTTGAAAGCTGTTGAATGAAATAATAACTAAATTCACAGAAAAACAATAATACAGTTCTTCATGAAAAGTAGTTTTTATTTGATCGAAAAAAAACATCATAAACACTCACAGAACCAGAGAATTTCTCATCGTAACATGGTTGAACCAAACCTTTTAAAAAAAACCAGTAGAATATTTCATCACATCATTTTAACTATGTGTAAAGTTCTCTGCAGCAACAAAGCAGCAGCTTCTTGCTCTGACCTTCATTTATTTGGTAGTGACAGGTAGTGTTGCACGCATTGTGAGTCCTTGGGTTACTGACAGTTACAGAACTGAGGACCTGCTGCATCTACATGAAAGTCCAGTCAGTTAGTCACATGAGGCACTGGAGGAAAACTGTATAATAATATAATTTTTGTTTGTATAGTTCACTTTGCACTGCTCAGGGTTAGAATCGTGTTTCCACTCTTTCCCAAATGCAGTCGCATTCTTGCAAAACGTCCCTTTCGGGCATTGTGGTCATGATGCTGAACCTGTTCCTGGAGATCTCCTGCAGCTCCTTGATCAGTCCCTCCACAGATGGACTGGGCCAAGTTTTGTTTTCGTCACTTATAAGAATGTATGTCTGTCTCTTGATCAGCTCCAGTCGCTCCAGGTGTCGCAGCTTGTTGAGGAACAATAGGTCTCTTGTTGGTTCCTCACGGTGGAAGCTACAGAAGACAAGACAGGGAAAAAAACGTCAGCTCTAGTTGCGTGTTGGCAACGATAGGTCCATAATGGGAAATTGTTGAGACGATTTTCTGTAGTGTTTCAGTTGTACTTAAGAAATCAAGACAGAGAAAAGCTTCATTTGCAGCAAAATGTAAATGATGTCAGTTTCTCAAGTGAGATGATTTGATGCTGCAGGTCACACATAAACCATCAAATGGTTTATGTCAACACCCTGGTTAAGAAAGCCCGTCAGCGTCTCTTCTTCCTCAAAAGACTTAAAGACTTCCATCTGCCACTGAGGGTGCTCAAGAACTTTTACTCCTGCACCATCGAGAGCGTCCTGACGGCAAACATCTGCACCTGGTTTGGGAACAGCACCAAGCAGGACAGACGAGATCTGCAAAGAGTGGTGCGCTCAGCCGAACGCATCATTCAATCAGAGCTCCCTGACCTGCTGTCCATCTACACCAAGCGGTGCAAGACCAAAGCTAGGAAGATTATGATGGACCTCTCCCATCCCAACAATGGACTCTTCTCACTGTTGAGGTCTGGGAAGCGCTTCCGCTCCCTTAAGGCCAAAACAGAGAGAATGAGGAGGAGCTTCTTCCCCCAGGCTATTCAGGCCCTGAACCAGGTGTAGGACTGGACTCTCCCACACACATCGCTATAAGACTGGACTCTCACACACATCACAACACGCACCACCACACATTTCCTATAATTTATAATCTTTATAATCTCCTCTGCTATTTGCACATTTTTTACTGTAAATTTCTAAGTTAATTTGTAAATTTTGTAGTAACCTGTAAATTGTAAATACTGTAAAACTTTTTTTCTGTCATTTAATGGTCAGGCATTGTACAGCTACAAGCATTTCACCCCCATGTCATACTGTGTATGGTTGTGTGTGTGTGTGTGACAAATAAAATTTGAATTTGAAATGGAACTTTTACTTTGTAATAGTAATATAAATAAAAATCTGCTGGGCATACCGTATCCTGAGAGTCTTGAGTTGAGGAAACAGTGTAGGAAGCCGTTTGCAGAGACAATCATCATAGCGGTTCTGATCTATGTCCAGATGTTCAACTCGCTGGAGTTGAGATGCAATGGAGCTCATCTGGCACATGCATGTGGATGTTCGCAGTGTCAGACTGGTCATCTGGCGTGGAAGGTCTTCCGTATAAGAGGAAAGAAAAGTCCCTCCTATAAGGAAAGAAACGACAGGACAGAAGTTACAGAAAACAGTTTTGGCCTGGAGCTTCACACAGCTTCACTTAAAAAACAAAACAAAAAAAAAAGGATGCATGCAAGACAACAGATTTTTGCTTACTACACACACTTACACACATTACAAAGATTAAATGCATGTTTTGACTCACCAATGATTGAGAGTGATTCCAGCTGTTGCAGATAACTGAGCCAGGAATAGAGGTTGCACTGCAGACCATCCCAGGGGTACCTGTAGTGGACAGCAAGCGACTTGAGTGAAGTCAGACCCCACAGCGCGTCCTCCGACAGGATGATTTCTGTGTAACTGACCAACTCCAAAGAGATCAGTTCTGGGCCGCCGTACTCTCCTACAGGATAAAAGAGGTGGTTAGCTAAACATTTAGTCTCTGTCAGTTAAGTTTAGCATAGTCACACAATACTGCACAACAGGCTGTGTGCTCACAATACTAATCAGAACAATATGTATTTATGAATGTAATCAGAATAATAATTCCTAAGGAAATTATGTGGGTTACAGTTGGTCCAAGATAGTAACAGTAATAGACTAAACCAATTAAATAATACAATATATTACAAGAAATAGCACTAATATATACAAATCGCTCAATTATAAACATCAAGAATATTACAGAGGTGAAATATATATAATAATGCAGCATGTGTGCAGCTCAACTGACTTCAATATGATGGGTTTTGTTCCAATATTAAGGCATAATGTCAAGAAATCATTGTATTTTCTTGATGAAAAGCTCTTGTCAAAGGTGTAAAAAGTGACTGTATTGGTTCTGATGCTTGCAAGTGTAAAATATAATCAGGAGACTGGCTTACCTGGGTTTTCTGGGTCCAGTGGGTAGAAGTAGTTGTTGGGCAGTGGCACTGGTGGCTCCCCTTTCATTCCCCAGGATAAGTGTTTGAGTTTCTTCAGGCTTAGCAGCAGGTTGTGGAAGATGCAAGAGGGCACTGGCATCATCCTCTCAAGCCTTTCACTTTCCTGCTGGTGGAACAGCAAGTACTCCAGGTTAACCAAGCGTGACACGCAATTGATGAACGCCACACTGTCGTCGCAGGACATCTGAATGTTGCAGACGCTGAGGTGAGTCAACCGCTCGACTAGTTGCTGACTCTGACACTGCACCAGTAACGGCTCAACCCAGGTGGCGTTTCGTACCCCAAGACTCGTCAGGTTGGGGAATTCACACAGGTTGTCTAAGTATTTCATCTTGTAATATCGCCGTTCCCTCACACAGACAATGGTGTTGAGCGATGGGAGGGACTTGCTGAGGATTTTCCAATCTTTGGATCCTAAATGTCGCACTGTGGCACGGCTGACCCCACGGCACTGCACGGTGTCCCAGAATCCAGATGTGTAGCGGGGAAAGTTGGAGAGTCCTGCTGTATAATCCTTCCACAGGGACGGGTGGTCGATGAGATCTCTGAAGTGTCTGCAGCAGAGGCGGGCTGTGTGCTTTTCCTCAGTGTTCAAGTAGCCGAACACCAAAACCCAAACTTCAGGTGGCAGATATGGTAGCTCCTGGACCTTCATGTTGACTGTTTGAGCCATTGCACCTCAATTCCTTACACAAATTCAACCAATGCAGAGGCAGCAGACCTACAATTAATAGTCCTTTGTCCCTGAGTAATCACACTGATTCGCTGAAATGTAGGAGCACCTGGAAAGGGAACAACAACAATTTACAATCCAGACTAAACAAAAAACGACCAAGACCTCACTTAAGCTCTTTTTTTATGTAAAAGGTGTTTATTTTTGCCCCAAACTATTCAGGCAAGCCTCACACCTCCATCAAGACTGTAATATGAAATAACTATCCCAACGTCCTTGTGGGTTGCCATGTGAATTTAAAGAAGCTTGTTGAGGTGAAATTTGCTTGTGCCTGTGAGTCACTGAAAACAAGGCCTCCTTGTATTCATCTCCAAACAAATAAATTAATCTCTGACTCAGTCTGGCTTCATGAAACGTGGATATAAAAAGTCATATTATTATTACAATCCTAGATTATTTTCACAAAGCATTTCATGCACACATTAATTCCCTACAGCCAGCCAAAAAGAAACAAATGAAGGATAATCTGAGATGTGTTTTAACAGAAAAACCACTTTCACTCCCAAAATTACTTAAAACAGGTCAGTAAAGATCTATCCATACTTTAAATGCTTAACTTGACGAAAACAGCATTGCAGTACATCTAACCAGCAGAGATGCTACAACAGGTAAACTTGAACTACACAGCAAATTATAGTTTGTGGCAGAGAATAATCCTTACCTTGCAGGAGTTTCTGAAAAGTTCAAATCCAGTAAGAAACAGATGAAGAAGCTCTTCCAGCCTGCACACACACAGGGCCAAAGCAAAGTGACCATCCCTGGTCTGTGACCCTTTAAAAGCTTGCTGGTACTTAATTAACATATGACTTTGTCAATAAAATAATCCCTGTATATCCTCTTATTTGTCTGCTGTTGACATCATCAGTCAAGTGGGGTGTGTCAACAACTGTCGATGAAGTTGAAGCTGAAGCTCATCACTCCATTGTTGTGTTCCAGACTGCTTGATCACATCACTTACATGTCTCCACACCCCACTCACTGTTTCATGTCCTTTCTCTTTCTTATACGTAACTGTTGGCTGCATCTGAAAGTCCACCATGACATATTGCTTTTGCTGCAATATGTCCACTGTGTTCATGAAGAATTCCTGTGTAAAACGACTAAACAGACTTAGTAAACAACACCAGTCACATTGAGCCAGCCATTTTTGTCAATTTTTCTTAGCTAAATAGAAATCAAAGTAAAGAATATTTTCAATGTTTCAAGCAAGCAAGCAAGCAATTTATTTATATAGCGCTTTCAGATCAGCCACGAGCTGAACACAAAGTGCTGTACACTTGACATGCCAAACATGATACATTGAGCATGTTAAAAAAAATGAGAAAAATAGTAATAATAATATAAGATAAGTAATATATATATAAACACATTTAAAACAATAAAATCAGCACATTAGATTAAAACAATAAAATCAGGGTCAGACTGTGTCATAAGCCAAAGAGTAAAAATGAGTTTTAAGACGTGTTTTAAAAGTGGACAGTGAAGGGGCCTCTCTAATGTGCTGGGAAAGATTGTTCCACAGATTAGGAGCAGCAATAGAGAAGGCCCTGTCCCCTCTGAGCTTCCTCTTGGACCTGGGTACCTCCAGGAGCAGCTTGTCAGCTGACCTGAGAGACCTGGGGGGTGAGTAAGGATGCAGAAGCTCAGAGAGGTAAGTTGGGGCAAGACCATTTAAACATTTAAACACAAACATGAGAATTTTAAAGTGAACTCTAAGATATACAGGCAGCCAATGGAGTGAAGCCAGGACGGGAGTTATGTGCTCTCTTTTACGAGTTCTGGTTAAAAGTCGTGCAGCAGAATTTTGGACCAGCTGCAGACGAGAGAGAAGATGCTGACTAACTCCACAATATAGTGCATTACAGTAATCTAAACGACATGAAATAAAAGCATGGATTACCGTTTCAAGATGCGGCTGAGATAAAATAGGTCTTATCTTTGCCAAGCGCCTTAGATGATAAAAACTGGACTTGACAGTACCCCTAATTTGACTATCTAATTTAAAATCACTGTCCATCTTAAAACCCAGGTTTGTAACAACAGATTTAAAATACTCTGCCAGGGGTCCCAAATCAATAGCGGAGGGTTCACAAGGTCCACTAGGACCAAACAGAATGACCTCAGTTTTGCTGGAATTGCATCTTAGAAAGTTTAGGGACATCCAAGATTTAATGTCTTCTAGACATGCTAAAAGTGGCTTAATAGAGAAGGCATCGTTCTGCTTCAGAGGCAGATAGATCTGACAGTCGTCAGCATAGCAGTGGAAGGATATTCCATGCCTTCTGAGGATGGTTCCCAGGGGCTGTAAATATAATGAAAAAAGCAGAGGCCCTAAAATTGAGCCCTGCGGGACCCCAGACTGAAAAGTGGCAGAGGAAGACTCATACCCTAAAAAGTTAACACTAAAAGTTTCATTTAAAAGAGTTTATTTCAAGCTTGTAATAACTGAATATTCTACAGCACCAAAGGGTTTGTAATCTCATCAGAGTTACACAGATCTTATCTGCAGTCCATCACTGTATATCTGCTAACTCAGAGGCCTGCAAACTTTAAACTTTAAAAATCTGTTTTTAGCACAAGTTATTTTCAGCAGCCCAAAATCTGCATGGAGCCACATAGAGACGATGGCATTTTTCACACGAGATACAGTAAATGATGTTTTTCATGTTCAAGGTCGTTCTCTGCAGAATGGGTGCCCCTGTCTGTCCATGAGGATTGTACATAAACTGTCTTGGTTTGAAGGCCCAATGGTCAGATTTCACTGATCCTATTCTCCCTATCTGTTCCGGTAATTTAGCTCTAACAAGCATGTCCCTTAGGTTCTTGTTTCTCCTATGAGCTGAAATTACCCTGTAATTTTGAAATTGTATCAAACCGGAGGTATACTCCTTAAAGTTTGTTTTAAATTGATGGTGTAACGGTAAATAGGGGCATGAATAAGTAGTTACCAATGGCATGAATCTGCTCGGTTCCCCCAATTGGGCCTGATTCTGAGTCAAGTTTTCCCCTGAATCATCTAAGGCTCCACCTGCATTCGTCGTGTTAGAGTTAAGCCCTGCAAGAGTACTGCTTTTAATTGCTCCAAGAAACCTTCTGGAATAACCCCTGTTTCTCAGACTCCGAAATAATGTACCGATTGAATCCTGAAGGTCTGAATCCTTTGAGGAGATTCTGTAGAATCTAATAATTTGCGATTTTATGATACCTTTAAAAGTGAGTTTTGGATGATAACTACTTCTATGTAAAAGGGCATGAGAATCTGTGGGTTTAAAATAAACCTTAGTAGAAACCTTTTTCAAATTTGGATCCAGTTGTTCCAAAAACACTGTGTCCAGAAAGTTCACCTGTGCAGGATGCAACTCATATTTGACCTTGATAGAGGAGTGATGGTTATTTAGGATGTCAATAAATTCAGAAAACTTTTCCTCACCGTGAGACCAAGCCCCTATGATGTCATCCAAAAAAAGTAGAATATTAATTTCTGAGGGCATTTTGCAAGGGCCTCATGTTCCCACTGACTCATGTATAAGTTTGCATAGGAGGGGGCATATCTATGCCCCATAAATATTCCGTCAGAGCAACATTAATGTGATAACAGGTTAAGAGCGCCTAAAATGTCTTATTTGCTGATGTCAATATAAACCATTACAGAGATCCACACAATATACCAGTGCACTTGACCTCAAGAGGATTTTCTGCCATTTCCTCGTGTTACATTTTAGTACACTGAAGTAGTCATCTTGGGCACTGAAATAAACTCCTAGTCTAGGGTGACCAACCGTCCTCTTTTCGCTGGACATGTCCACTTTTCACGTTCTGTCCGGGGGGATTTTCGAGATGGATGAAAATGTCCGGGTTTTCCTACAGGCCTACAGAGGACCCATATGTGCAACGTCATCCCCAAAGTGGTTGTTCCGCGTTCACACACGGGACAGAGCGCGGAACGGCGCACTGAAACGATGCCAAAGCGCAAGTGCATCTTTTCAGACAAACTGCAAAAGAAATTTCCCTCGTACCATCCCGGTCGGAATAAATGGGAGGCGTAGTGCACTGTGTGCACAGCTGGCACATAACGTTTGCGTGTCTAACAAAGGTGCCGGAGATCTTGTTGCTTACATGGACACAGAAAAACATAAAAGGTTGTGCAAGGCAAAAATTCATCTAGTAAGTTGACTGAGTTCTTTGTTACACCTGGGAAAAACGAGGATGCTGTTGTTCTGCAGCAGAAGGTGCACTGACATTTCATACTATGAAGCATCACAATAGCTACAGATCCATGGATTACACTAGTGTGTTGCTAAAAATAAATATAATGATAATAATAATAACAATAAAAGCATTTCTCAGACTCAAGTAACCATGGAACGGGGAAAATATTTCCAATCATACTTTGACTGGAAGAATGGTGACGTGCAAACAAAATTGATTGAGGTTAGAAACGCCAAATGACATTGAGGGTTCTCGGGAGGGGCCATGCTAACACCTGCTGCTCTCTGGCAGCAGCACCATGTTCCCCTGTGTTTTAAATGCACCTTAGAACAACACGCAGCAACACTACACATGAGCGAGAGGAGGGAGGTTTGGGGGTCTTCACACACCCCTGTTCTCTGCTGGCCATCGGGGCAGGGGGGCTGGGAGGAGGTGTTGGCCGTCTGAAGAACACCACTGTGTAGTCCTTCCATAGGGATGGTTGGTCGATGAGTTTTTGAGGTCGTTGAAGCAGAGGCAGACTAAATGTTTTTCTTTTGTGTTCAGGTAACTCAACACCAACATCAAAACTTCAGGTGGGAGATGTGGTAGATCTTTCATGTTAACCGTTTGAGCTTCAGCTGCAGGTCTGAGGTTCTTCTGGCCCAATTTTTCTTTTCTGAAAGAATGAGCACTTATGTTATGGCAATGAATTGAACTGGCATATAAAAATAAATAAAGTAATATTTATAAAGTACTGCACTTTACGCTAGTGAAACCTAGCGCTCAACAAGTGCAATTATTCAACACCTGAACGTGCTTCAACAACGTGGCTTGCGGCGAATCCTGAGAATTTCCTACCGGGACCGAATAACAAATGAGGAGGTCCTACGAAGAGCAGGCACCCGCCCATTAGCCGATGTTGTTGCAGAAAGGCGCTTTCGCTTTGCGGGACATATTTTACGCCTACCCCCTCATCGCCCAGCTAAGATTGCCATGACATGGCGTCCACGCACTGGCAAGCGAAAGCAAGGCCGACCAAAGACCACATGGCGTCGAACATTTATGGACGATCTGAGAACTGTCGACATTGCCTGGGACGAAGCTGAAGCAGTCACTGCTGACCGACATCGATGGAGATCACTAGCTGCCCGATGCGCCGCTCGGCGTAGGAGGAACTAAGTGCTAAGTTATAAAGTAATAAAGGGATTTTTTAAACCTCTTATTTATGAGGAAAAATATTGATACATCATTTATAATCCAGACTTGTGTGCTACACAAAACAAGCACTTATTTAAA
Organism: Astatotilapia calliptera; assembly: GCF_964374335.1. Taxonomy (NCBI): domain Eukaryota; kingdom Metazoa; phylum Chordata; class Actinopteri; order Cichliformes; family Cichlidae; genus Astatotilapia; species Astatotilapia calliptera. The sequence goes on along the minus strand of NC_137432.1, from coordinate 33,470,443 downwards.
AATTGTAAACATTTTCCATATTTTAAGCCATTTATTCCACAGCTTGCAAATCTTCTTACTGGAGTGATCAGGTTTAACTTATCCTACGGTAAACTTACTACGGTAGGAAAACCGTAGTAAAACTCTCCCCCCACCTGCACCGCATGCACTCATTTGCATAAATTCCTGATGCTGGGATTTTAACCGTAAACCGAGCCTTTAAGGCACAGGGATTCAGTTTTAGTTAACCAAGCCAACACGAATGCAATAAAATAATTTTAGTTCAACTATAAGCATGAATGTACTTATTAAATTACTACCGTATTTCCCGGACTACAAAGCGCACCTGAATATTAGCCGCACAAGCTAAAATCAGGGGAAAATCCTGTTTTGTACATACATTAGCCGCACCTGACTAAAAGCCGCAGGTGTTTCAATGTTGACTTATCATATGTAAGAGAATATGCACAAAGGGAATTGTCAGGAAAGAGATGGCTGTTTGGAGACACACCCCTTTTATTAATATTTTGAAAAACAAGTTATGGGTACATATTTGCACATGTAGTACATAACAGTAACCTACAGCACACCAGAAAAATAGATTCGGACTACCTTTTAGGCTCAGGTGCAGTGACACGGCTTTAACAAGAAGAAAAGTCAGTCATTCACCATCTTTCTCTTCTTCCTGCGCTCTAAAACCACCAAAGTCCTCTCCTCCAATGTCGGAAACGAACAGGCTCAGGATGGCTTCGTCATCCACTCTCCGCTTCTCTCCTTCGTTGTCACTTTCAAAACCAAAGAAATCCTCATTGTCAGTGTCAGAGTCGAACATCCTCTGAAGGGCCGTGGCAGTGTCCTCCTCTCCATCATGCAGCAGTCCAGCCCTTCAAAATCCGTTGGTGATCGTGGATGTTTTCGCACTTTTCCACGCTGTCAGAATCCACCGGTGGAGTTGGGCATAACTTGCTTTTCGCAAGTTTATCGCCGCTCGTCATCCACGCCTCCCGCTGAATGCGTAGCGCTACTTTGAAGTTTGTTTTTCACGCTACTTCGTACGGCACTACGTTGCCTGGCGGACGGACATGTGACTAACATACCACTCTTGAACCCCGATCCTTCCGCCAGGCAACGTAGTGCCGTACAACAGCGGAACAAACAAAACAAATCGTCTTACGATATCACAAAAATCATGGAAAATCCATAGAAAAGCCGCACCTGACTAAAAGCCGCAGGGTTCAAAGCTTGTGCAAAAAGTAGCGGCTTATAGCCCGACATTTACGGTAATTACTATTAGATTATTCTGTTATTATATGTTACCTTATATATGTAATCAAAGTAGTTGAAGTATGATACTGCTGTAGATCATATTATACCCTTTAATATAGAGTGTGTGAGCTGTATGTAGTTTAGTTCTCGTTATACTTTTGAGTTAACAGAACATATTCACATATTAGTTTATTAGATAAGTGTGCATCACTCTGTATCCTTGATCTGCTGTGAATGTATTACATGCTTAATTGTTGAATCATGAAGAGAAGCTTGTAAGCAGGAGACTCTGTGTCTAAGACAGGGGAGATAGACAGACCACATTCCATACCCCCACCTTACAGAAAGCAGAGAAACAACTGCCGAGGTCATAACTTAGGCGCTGTAACAGAGAAAGAATGTGATGTTTTGGCTTTTACGACTAGATGGGGGCCACTAGAGACTATAAAAAGCTGAGCAACCCGTCACCATTTTGAGACTTGCTGTGACCCTCTTCAGGCATGTCTCCCCATCATGATGGTCCTTATGCTCTTAAGTGTTGAATTGTATGGAAATAAATAATTGTTGATTGAGCATAAATACACCGAGTATTGTCCTTCCTTCAGCCCAAAGATTCAAAGAATTGGGAGATTTCAACAACTTGGTGCCGTGTGACCCGGATCTTTGGTGTGCTGAGGAGGTGCAGATTTGGCCTTTGGTGAGATCGTGAGGCGAGGTGAACAGAGGACCGGTCCAAATATAAAAAGGTAAGCACAGCCTGTTGTATTATAAATACCAAATGTGCATATTGGGCTTTCCAAATTAATCTGTTCACTGAGTTACATGTATTTTCACAGTAAATTTGTCGGTGTCTGGTTTCTGGCGCGAGATACTAACAACATAAGTTGAGGCTGAATTCCAGTGTGTTAAATAAACTGCTTCTACCGAGAAACTAATAAGACACTACGTTGAGCTAGTTGCAGTAAACTGCTTCTACCGAGAAACTAATAAGATACTACGTTGAGCTAGTTGCAGCCACTTTACCTTCCACATTTAATTTTGTCTAATACTGGCCTCTGTAGCAATAGTACATTAGAATTTCTTCTGAAGACGCGGCCATTAGTTCAGTACATTGAAGTCGAGGTTTGAAGTTTGTTTATGGTGTCAGTTACGTCCTGGCTCTTGCCGGCTATGAAATAGAAGTTGATTTAAGGAAAAGCAGATGCTGGCTCACGGTGCAGTTGAACGCTGGCAACGCGAGAGCGAAACACGTCCGTAGGTTTGGTTTATGATACGGCCGTGTTCCGGTGGTGCGGCCGTGAAGTGCAGTAGTGGTTGGTGCTAGTTTTAGTACATTGGATAGAGGTTTGACGGTGGTTTGTGGCGTCAGTCGAGTTTTAAGGGCTGCGGTCATAAAACAAAGTAAAATTTTACTTGCCAAGAAGTACATAGAGCAAAACCTGGTTTATGATGTCGGGTATAACTTCGGGGATGCAAGCATCACTTTTATGATGCGACTTTGCCCCGTTGTGGCGGTCATAAGCGCAGAGAAAGGGGTATTTTGGTCTATGGTGCAGTGTGCTTTAAGAAGATCTAATAGTTGAGCTCAGAGGTTTCTGTGTAAAATTCCCGCTGAGGAAAAGTGTTGTGTGTGTGTGTGTGAAGGCGCGCTCTGAGTGAGTGTGTGCGAAGCTGCGAAGCGCGCTCTGGGTGCTGTCTTGTGTGTAAAGCGCGCTCTAGGTGTTGTTTTGAGTGTGAGTGAGGCGCGCTCTGAGTGTGTTTTTTGTGAGTGTGAAGCGTGAACACAGTGACGGTTGATGTGTTTGATTAGGAGGACGCTAGAGCAAAGACACATTTTAGGATCAAAGGTTGATGCCTAGTGTACCTGTGGAAACTAATTTTGTTCATGGTTTGGCAACCCCCCTGTCTGTAGACGTGCAGGCAGGTTAAGTGCCGAGGTGGCGACTTGGGAACTGAGGACTCCCGCATTAGCTACGGAAATAACACTGGAACGGCCGTGTAATCACGGGTTCACATTTATTCCGGACTAGAACAAGACACATTTTGCGAACAAAGGTTGAGTCTAGATTAGTAAAGAAATATAAAAAGGTTGAATTCCTCGTTTCAGTGGTTGAAATTGTTGTGTGCCTGTCCCCTGACGAGTGTGAAATTAAATAAAGAGGGAATTTGGAGCCACATAGAGATAGACGGGCATAATTGGGTGTATTACTCTGTGGTGTAATAAAAATAAAAAAATAAAAAAGAGAGATAGTAAGAGGTGTGTAGTGGAGAATTATGACGCTGTCAAGGTAGGCGTGTTGCCTGCTTATCTGTTTAACAGTGATGAAAATGAAATTAAATAAATCTCTTAGTGTGTTAATACAGGAAGCTGCGGACCTGGACCAACTGCCCCCACAAGCACAGCGGCCGAAGCAAAATTATAGGTAATGGGAACCACACCCAGCACGAATCAGCAGCTGTGAAACAGACAGCAGCAAGGAGAGAATTAGAGGAGGAATTAAGAGAAGTTTTTAACACATAAAATTGGGGCCAACGGACTTGTGGAGGTTGGGAAGGCGTCCGGAGCATCACAACAAAAGGTGAAACAAAAACACACGCAAGCAGAGAAATCTGAGAGAAAGGCTCCTTTTAAGGTAACGCCTAGTTTGAGAAAAGATAAAATTAACCTGCCTGCCTACAAATGCACACACACGCAATGAAGAAACAGCTTACACTCATGAACACGTGAAGATTTTCCAGCAAGGCTAAAGCAGCGAAACTTAACATACACCTGTTGTTAAAGGATAAATACATTACTGACAAATAAACTCTCTGGGTTGCAGGACAACAATTTAACTTCAAAGAAAAAGACACTGGTCTGACCAACCAGTGAAGACATGACAAATTTAGGGGTTAAAAGATTCAAATTGTGACATGTTTTCTGCTGATTGGTTGATACAAGTGATTACTGAATGAAAGAAAATTCCATTTTTGGGCTTTTAAACATGACCTTAAGAATTTTAATATGTACCTGTGTTGTCCTGTCAGCTTGGTGGGTCACGAGTGGATTATATGGTGAGAAAAAAAAAAAACACAAAAGGGGGGAGAGAAGGCTGACACAGGGCCTGCCCCGTTGTTTCTCCCCTCTCTGAATAACACAGCCAACACAACATCATTTTCCTGTTCGTTTGCTTTTGTTTTTGTCTGTTTTTGTTTTGTTTTTGTTTTTCTCTATATATATTTAATTACAGGCTGCTTTGCCGGCCCTGAAAGCCGAGGCTGACTGGACTCCTGCTCTCCCCTATACGTGACACTGACCAAATGCTGTAACAGCTGGACCCACAACAACGACCTGAAAATGTCAACAGTGCTGCAGGAATGTGATCTCATGCAGCAGAGACAGAGAGCACTAAACCTAAGGCCCGTTTCACTACACGGGGAAATTCCCAGACTGAGTCAGCTGACAGAGCTGTGACGAGACGCCCGCCAAGCCCGAAGGAAAAGTAAGGCCGAGCAAAAGAATGCTGACCTTGATAACTCTGCATTTACACTGTGCAGGACAGTGATGGACCAACACGGAGGATCGGGCAGCAAAAAGGGCGTGACCGGGACAGGAGGAGTAACTGAGGACAGAAGGCACCTCAGAATGGACAAAAAACACAGGAGAAGATGCAGGTTTCACCTGCGGTGAGCATGGACACTGGAGAAAGGACTGCCCCAATTGGGGTCAGAACCAGGATGGACAGAACTTCGAGCAGCAGCAGCAATGGTCGCAAACAGACTGAAAAGGAGGAGGGCAGGACCCCAGGGCATGCTTCAGGCCGTGGTTTACCCAGAACATCAGAACAGGAAAGTGATGAACGAACACACACACACACACACACACACACACACACACACACACACACAGATTCAGAATGAAGTGAAATACACACATGAATACACGTGCACTCGTTGAGTGAGTGAGAAATGACACACACACACACACACACACACACACACACACACGCTGATGCAATGAAGAATGCTTTGCTTATGCTGATATGCAAAATGCTGCACACAAACATCCCAATGCATAATTTTTATGAGGAGCCATTGATTACCATTGATTACTTAGAATGTGTTATATGTCACCCAGAGGGCATTTATGTAGATTTTAGGAATAAGGTCTAAAATGGTTTGGTTATGAAAACAATGTCTGTGCGTGATGTCTGTTTATGGCTCAAGGCCTTGACTGAATTCTTTGCTGTGCTTCACACAGCCCTGATGAGGAACAGTGGCACAGAGTGAAAAATGATGAATTAATAGTGTAAGTTTAGGTTGGAGTACGGCATTTTCTGTGATTGAGATTTAATTCAAGGAGGAATAAAAGGAGTTACGGCACCTGAGGTTCTCATTCCCACACAATATTGTCCCGGCAGGAAGCAAAATGTTCCTGTGAATTTCTGGTTGATTGTTTGGTTTTAGCTTAGCGCTAGCTTGATGTTATCAGTGAGCTTTGGCTTGTGTGCTTTCTCGTAAGCGAGAGAGGGATAGTTTTATGCTTGGACATGTCTGCAACGGGCCCTAGTTTGTGTTATTTTAGTAGTATTTTGTTGGTTATGTCTGTTTTCGTTTTTGTTACAGTGCACTGAGATAAGAAAATCTGAGAGGTGTGATCCACCGGTGGTGATATGTTGATATTTTGTGAGTTCATGATTTAACAATCAGCTCTTTAAACCAGGCCTGAAAGATTGAAATTTAAAGCGCTATGAAATATTCTTACAAAAACAGTTGCAAAGTGTGTTTCTCCATGATTGTAATTGGCTTGGGAGAAATTCACTTATATGGGACACTGATCACATGAGAAGTCCTTAGTCTAAAAAGGATTGCAGCGGGTCAATCCAGAATAAAAGAACAAAGAATTGTTTTCCTTTTAAAATGGTGACGTCATCTTGCTGGTGATGGAGGCTCGAATAGGTTGCGCGGGAGACTCCATTATCAGCAACATCTGGTATGAATGTGTGTGGAGGTATGCATGTGAATGGACTGTGATGGACTGACGACTAAAAGTTTTGACTGACTTGATACTGAGACAATGACTGCACCCACTTTAGGATTAGTAAATGCCAATAAACAATTCACCCAGCCGGCAAGAGAAGGGTGGATGCTTCGCTTTGTTTTGTTTTTTCAGGAGCAGGAGGATAAGAGAGATTGGAGGAGGAGACTGTGGCTTCACATGAGAGTGTGGAACTGCAGACTTAACTCTTGGGTTGGTAATGCTGAGTTACTGTTGTTTGCATTAAGAAAACTGTGCTATAGTAGCTGTGTTTGGATTAAGGTATTGTGTTATATTATTGGGAATGCCAAATGCTACAGTGGAGAAAACTATTGAGATCACTCATGACTGGAATATGTTACTATTAACCACAGCAGGCCACTGTAAAAAGTCAATTAAATTTTATAGAGGAAAATCGCCAAAACTTTAACAATACCTATGAATGACTTGCCACATTCAGAATAGAGACATGCAATAATAAACATTGGTCCACGTGATTTAGGTTCTCACTTGAAATAGTAAGTTATTAAATGTAGAATATAATTGACAGGGACATTTGATAGGATGTGGTACTGCAAAAGAACAAGAGCAAAGTAGAGAAAAGAAAAACCTATTGTGTTTAGTTTGGATGAATTCAACTTAAAATGTACCATTACACTCAGAGGATCAATATGAAATAAAACATATGCAAAATTTGTATGAAGTACATGACTGATAACTGTTCTGTCCTGAGCTTTTGTTTTTATAGCACCCACTTGACCACGCCAACAGTTTCTCGCCACCAACAGGGGGTATTTGCAAAGAATAGGGAGGAATATCATCAAAACTGGGAAAGGTAAGCCCCGAAGGGGGTGATAACACCATAACTTTCACTTATGGTCAAATTCTCAAAATTTGACCCCAAACTTGAAAATTCTTCAAACATTTAGAGACAGAGTGGATAAACATAATGTCGCAAACCACATAAGGATGGAGCATTTGAATCAATAAGATGGTGGAATAACACGCAGTAAAATGTGAATCATGTTGATTATGTTTATTCCAGTGTGCAGAGGAGTCAATTCCCTTCACAAAGTTTATAAATTCACTTGAACCAAAATTAGGAGCACCCGGTGCTGCAAGAGTTAATAGTCACAATACCCAAGGATAAGCACAAGAGCATGACTGATATGATGGGACTGGGATTTTGCTACACTTAATTATTGCAGACACAACTAAAACTATAACTGAAACTAATCATAACTAAACTAAACTAGCAAACAATTGGTAAAAACTGATTAAAACTGATATAAAATTGAAAATCTGAAGTCGAAGCTAAATAAAAATAAAAACTAATGAAAATTGCAAAACTATTACAACCCTGGTCCAGACTAAGATGGCGTTGGACATCTTCAGGGGAGAAAAGGGTTGGTGTGACCAAGGTGTGGTTTGGCTTGTTGTATGTACATTTCAAAATGTTACAGCTCTGGATGGACCAGTTACCAGGGCATGGAAGGACGACAGACTTTATTACATGAGGAGAAGGGAAATTTGAGGATCCTCTGGGATGACAAGGCTGGAGCAACGGTACTCGAGAGAAGAATTTCTGATACTTTCTGAGATATGATGTCACTAACCTTCTCTTTTTATTGTCTAGCTCCAATGAATTGACACATGGGAGTGTGTCAAAAAGGGGGAGTTGAGTCCGAACATCAAACAATGGTTTTATGAACATCTTATGATGTAATTTGAGTGTTTAATAATTTAGCTATGGTAAAACTTAAGCTTATAATGTGTTAGACTTAGAAAGGGTTCACTAATTTTTGATTTCTTTTACACACACATAGATTATGATTAGAATGGGTCCTGAACATAATATTTTAAACCAAATTTGAATCATTAGAACAACAATGGATAACAATATTAGATTATCAAGGCTAGGGAGAGAGGTGTTTTGATTTTCTGTCTCTTGCAGAGAAAGGAACAGACACCAGACGGGGACACGGCGGTGACCCCAAAACACACAGATCCTTGTTTGAAATTGGGGCAGAATAATCCCCAGAACTGTGCAATGACTAAAGGGAATAATCCCCAGAACTGTGCAATGACTAAAGGGTGGTCTAACCCCGGAGGTCGAAGAAAGAAGCTGAGAATCACCCAACTGGAAGACACTGGTAGCTGCAGCAATAAAAATAAAGGTTAAAAGCTCCTTAGACAGAGGTTCTAGTCTAAGTACGTTTGAAAGGTATAAGGTGGCATTAAAAAGGGGGGAAAACTGGAGCACCAAAATAAAGCTGTGGGAGAATTGGGGAGTGATGGGAGTGTCATCTGTAACTGCTGTTATGGTCGTAAGTCTAACTTTGCTTGCATCTGAACTGCGTGAACACAGAGGTCATCCCCCATATGGTCCACCCGTTAAAGGGGGACAGAGGGCCTCAGGATCAAGAAGAACTGGACCTTGCAATGCTGGAGTGCATGTTATAAGTGATCTCTTTTAAGAGATCAAAAGGGGGAATTATTAGATTATTCTGTTATTATATGTTACCTTATATATGTAATCAAAGTAGTTGAAGTATGATACTGCTGTAGATCATATTATACCCTTTAATATAGAGTGTGTGAGCTGTATGTAGTTTAGTTCTCGTTATACTTTTGAGTTAACAGAACATATTCACATATTAGTTTATTAGATAAGTGTGCATCACTCTGTATCCTTGATCTGCTGTGAATGTATTACATGCTTAATTGTTGAATCATGAAGAGAAGCTTGTAAGCAGGAGACTCTGTGTCTAAGACAGGGGAGATAGACAGACCACATTCCATACCCCCACCTTACAGAAAGCAGAGAAACAACTGCCGAGGTCATAACTTAGGCGCTGTAACAGAGAAAGAATGTGATGTTTTGGCTTTTACGACTAGATGGGGGCCACTAGAGACTATAAAAAGCTGAGCAACCCGTCACCATTTTGAGACTTGCTGTGACCCTCTTCAGGCATGTCTCCCCATCATGATGGTCCTTATGCTCTTAAGTGTTGAATTGTATGGAAATAAATGATTGTTGATTGAGCATAAATACACCGAGTATTGTCCTTCCTTCAGCCCAAAGATTCAAAGAATTGGGAGATTTCAACATTACACAAAATAAGTTTAACAGCAACAAATATAAATCCTAAATATATGTCGTCAATGGTACGGTAACTTTTATTTTCCCCGATGAGAAATTGATTTGCAATATGTCCATACAGAGAGACTGGAACATGTTATAGGCATCAAGGATTCTGCCCTTAATTGGTTTAAATCCTACCTTTCGGGTAGGACTTTCTCTGTCATGATGGGCTGCTACTCGTCCGCCGCTGCCCCAGTTTACTGTGGAGTACCACAGAGGTCTGTGCTGGGCCCGCTAATGTTTGCCTTGTACATGCTACCCCTGGGTTCTATCTTTGACAAATATCAGATCTCCTACCACTGTTAGAATCAGAACCAGAAAGGGTTTTATTGCCAAATGTTGAGCAGGTTTACAACATTAGGAAATTGCTGCGGTGCTTCAGTGCAAACATACTGTCATAAATTACGCTTAAATAGACATGAAAAAATAAATAAATAAATAAGAATAAGAATTAAAAGTGCTAAGTAGATAGATATATACATGAGTGCAGGTGGTGATCAGTGCCAAACATGGAATGATGCAGTGAACACAGCGTAGGGTCATGTGTTAGTGGTGGGAACAGTCATACGGTTATTGTTCATGTGTCCAACAGCAGAGGGGAAGAAACTGTTCTTATGGCGAGAGGTTCTGGTGCGAATGGACCGGAGCCTCCTGCCTGGGGGGAGCAGGTCAAACAGACTGTGTCCAGGGTGAGAAGGGTCAGCTGAGATCCGAGCTGCACGCCCCAGTGTCCTGGAGGTGTACAGGTCCTGCAGAGATGGGAGTCTGCAGCCAATCACCTTCTCAGCAGAGCGCACAACACGCTGCAGTCTCTGTTTGTCCCTGATAGTGGCTCCAGCGTACCACACGGTGATGGAGGAGGTGAGGATGGACTCGATGATTGCAGTGTAGAATTGCATCATCGTCCGTGTTGGCAGGTTGAATTTCTTCAGCTGCCTCAGGAAGTACATCCTCTGCTGGGCTTTCTTGATGACGGAGGTGATGGTGGGCTCCCACTTCAGGTCCTGGGTGATGGTGGTACCCAGGAAGCGGAATGAGTCCACAGAGGTGATGGGGGTGTCAGTCAGGATGATGGGGGGGGAGTGGGGCTGTGTGCTTCCTGAAGTCCACAATAATCTCCACTGTCTTCTGGGCATTCAGCACCAGGTTGTTGTGGCTGCACCAGGACACCAGACGTTCAACCTCCCTCCTGTAGGCAGACTCATCCCCGTCCGAGATGAGTCCAATAACGTCCAATTATCCTGACGACATTCAAATCTGTTTCCAATTGTCTGATGACCTGCCAGCTTCATTGAGCCTGACTACTTGAAAAAGGTTACAGAGTGGCTGTCAGCTAATTCTCTCATTTTAAATGAGAAGAAAGCTGAGCTTATGGTGTTTGAAAGTCACACTCCATGAGACCAGCTAGCTGCACGATTTGGTCCCTTTGCTTGCTTTCTTACAGATACTGTAAGTAATCTAGGTGTTTGCCTGGATAGTTCATTTAAGCTGGATAAACAGGTTTCCTCAATGGTTAAATCTGGCCTTTTCCAGTTGCGCCAAATTTCCAAGGTCAAAGTGTCTATACTCCCAGCCGTTCTTTATGATCATCTGGTCAGTTACTTCTGGCCCAGCGCAGGCACCATCTGAAGACTAGGGGTAGGGGTGGGCGATATAAACGATATACGATAGAAACGATATAAATTTGGCCAACAATAGAGATTTTGACTATACCGCTCTATAGCGATAGCGCATGTTGATGATGTCATCAAGCTGCGCCTGTTTTGGTCGAAAGCATTGCAGTGGCTACAATCATCATCTGCAAATTATGCCGGGCGACAGTCATAGCAAAGAGATGAAGCACTTTTGAAATATGGGGAAAGCCAAAAACTGCGCTTCCTCCACTTCCGTAACATTGATTCATTAATGTTGAATTCTCTCGCAGCTGCTCTATGTTGCAGTATATTAATAACTAACCTTGTATTGTGGATGAATGAGCTCAGTTGTTCTCCTGACTGAAGTTTGGCCCGTGTATAGCATCCTGCTATGTGATTGCATTTGTCCCTGACCACCAGAATCCCTCACGTTAACTTTTATCGAGTGGAAAAAAGCTGGCGTTCATCCTCCAGCTTCACTGTGCTAATGTTATGCTAACATAGCTGTGTCGCTAGCAATCATGTAGCACAACATTATATACCAGGTAGTCCAACTTCAGTAACCCTGCAAACGCCACTGCTGTTTAGTTTTCTGTCTTCATTATTTTGGAAGTGGTAGCAGAGCTGTACGTTTTAATTAGTTTCAAAAATCTCTCAGTCAGAACATGGTATGTCATGTTTAGGTGGAAACTAGCGAGCTAACTTCCTGTTAACTTCTAACTCTGTTAAATTTAACAACTTCTGTTTTCATGGATGCCTGGATGTTAAACTTAATTGTTACACCTGGTCAGGGGCGGAGCGTGGGGGGGGCTTACTGGGCTTAAGCCCCGGATGTTTTGTCAGAAGCCCGGGGTCTTTTGGAGTGTAATTTTTTCATAGTTAGATGTCTGGCTGACAACTGTATAAAACTAAAAGTACACACAATATTCGAAGCACATAGTGCACACTGTGGGAATTTACGACTGTGCGTGAATCCCCCCTGATATTGGTATGATCCGAGCTCAGGCACTAAGCGACTGAGCGAGAGGGCGGGGGCAGCTGTTGGAGAAACGGAGCCAGCCATACTAAGGAGAGCTTAAGTTTGACCAGGTACCAAAGCAAATCATTCGTACCGTACAAATAATGTAAATATGACGGTGACCAATATTACATTACTTGCTCTTCAAGTGAATCAACAAATGGCGAAATGAAAAGCCGAACAACAACAATGCTGTTTCTTTAGAGAGTCTTAGCTTACATGTGTGTTTATTTCATATTTTCAGTTGTTACCCTCCACGGCTAAATAAATCGGTTTCAGTAATGCACTGATATACAAGACTGGACATAAGGGGCTTCTTTCAAAGAAAAAAACTCTGGTAGTATTTTATATATTATGCTTTGTATGTTGTTCAGTATATTTCTATGCAAAACAAGAGGAACTTCAATACACAGCAGTATATTCACAGTTGAAACCAGATATTTACATACACTTTATGGAAAACACAAGAACATTTTTTTTACTGTACAACATCAATTTAGAGTAAACTTGTTTTGGATAAATAAATATTGAAATATCTTTTTAATTTGTTAAATGTCAGAATAAAGAGAGACAGAGCTTCTATTTTTATCACTTTCATCAAATTTAGGAGTACATATACACTAAGTTTATTCTTAATTAATAAGAAAAACTCCAGACGATTCCATTCTGAGCTGAAGAAGCTTCTGATAGGTTAGTAGAGTCCATGTGAGTAAATTGGTGGCACACCTGTGGATGCATATAAGGCAAAACACAGAGCCTGTTTCTTTGAAATGGGAAAATTAAGAGATATCAACCAAAACACCAGAAAAAGAATTGTGGAGCTCCATAAGTGTGGCTCAATTATGAATACAATTTGGTGCCATTTACAATTAAGAAATACAGATAGTTTCTCTCTTTACTCTTAAAGTTAACAAATATGTTATTGATAAATAATATATTTATCAATTATATTTATCAATTGATAAATAATATATTTATCAATCTAAAAAAAAATAAACATTTAGTCTGATTTGATGTTACAATTAAAAAAGTGTGTTTTGATCTGAAGAGTGTGTAAATATCTGGTTTCAACTGTATATTTGATGATTGTCAGCAAAAAGAGGGAGAGAGAGGAACAGAGAGGGAGATGGAGAATGAGGACAAAACAGAGACAGAACAAGAGCAGGTGAGACACACATGTTAGTCAAATGGTTGTTTACCAAAAGTATCACCGTATCATAGGTACTCGTGTATCTCGTACCTAGTGTTTCTTTTTAGGTTTAATATTTTTCAAATTCTACATTTATTAAGTTATGCAGGCTTGTTTGCACAACAAGGCTAAATAATTATATAAACTTTTCTCAATCTAAATAGTGTACTTTGATAGAATTAAAAAAATAAGTGTAGTGCAGGTCTATGATGATTTTTAGTGCTACTATCATCTAGTTCTGATTGTGGTTCTGTCTTGGTTAAGTCCTCAGTAGTCCTGATTTTGAACTGTTGTAGTCCTGTTTTAATTCCGGATCAGTTCTGGGTCTGGTTGAATTGGGGTTTAGTCCTCGTGTCTTGATGCAGCCCTGACTTTGTTCTGCCTTGCTGCTTAATTAAAAAACTAGTTTAAGGTGTCCTGCATATGTGATATGTATTTTTCCCTATATGAAGTCATTCTTTTTTGAACAAAACTCAAAACAGAGCCTATTAATCTTTCAGTCATTTCTAACCCCCCCCCAAAAAAAAAAAAAAAAAATCCCACATGCATACTACCCTTTAGGGCTAAGCCCCGGGTGTTTCAAATGTCTGGCTCCGCCTCTGCACCTGGTAGAAATAGAAATAGAATAGCCTTTATTGTCATTGTACAGAGTACAACGAAATTGGAGTGCCACTCCCTTGGTGCAAGTTTCAATAATAAATATAAATGTAAAATATAAAAATTACAAAAAAAACAAAACAATCGTAAGTACTCAAACAATAGTATGTACAATATATACAGGATAGCAGCATTAATATAATGACAGTATGAATAGCAGCATAATATAATGACAGTGACGGTATGGAATAGGTTCAATTGTTTTTGTGCTTATTTACTACGGTGATAGCTCTGGGAAAGAAGCTATCCCTGAATCTGTTTGTCCTGGTTTTATGTGACCTGTACCGTCGGCCTGACGGTAATAGTTCAAACAGTTGGTTGCTGGGGTGAGAGTGGTCCTTGATGATATTGCCAGCTCTGCTGAGGTACCGAGAGTTTGCAGTGACCTCCAGGCTGGGCAGAGAGCAGCCAGTGATCTTCTGGGCTGTGTTGATGACCCTCTGCAGTACTTTCCTGTCTGCAGCTGAGCACCCTGCATACCATGTTGTTATGCCGTACGTTATGATGCTCTCTATGGTGGCTCTGTAAAATGTCACCAGCAGCCTCTCCTCCAGGTTGTTCCTCCTGAGCACTCTCAGAAAGTGGAGACGCTGCTGGGCCTTTTTAACCACCGCTGTAGTATTTGCAGTCCAGGAGAGGTCATCAGATATCTGCACGCCCAGAAACCTCATGGAGTGTACCCTCTCCACACAGCTCCCGTGAATGTAAAGTGGGGCCGGGTCTGCTCTGCCCTTCCTGAAGTCCAAGATAAGTTCTTTAGTTTTCGTGGTGTTCAGTTGGAGGTTGTTAACTGAACACCACTCAGTCAGTCTGAGATGAGTCCAACCACTGTGGTGTCATCCGCGAACTTTATGATGGTGTTTGAGAGATGGGTAGGGGAGCAGTCGGATGTGTAGAGCGTAAACAGGAGGGGACTCAAAACACATCCTTGTGGAGACCCGGTGCTGAGTGTGATGGTGCTGGACCGGTGGGGGCCGAGTCTGACAGACTGTGGTCTATTTGTCAGGAAGTCCTTGATCCAGAGGCAGATGGGGTGGAGAGTCCCAGGTGAGACAATTTCTGGACCAGGGTCTCCGGGATGATATGATTGAATGCTGAGCTGAAGTCCAGAAAGAGCATTCTCACATAGCTTCCTCGGTGCTCCAGGTGACTCAGCGCAGTGTGGAGCGCTATGGTGATAGCGTCCTCGGTGGAACGATTTGTCCTGTAGGCAAATTGGTGGGGGTCCAGAGTGGGAGGCAGACCGGCCCTGATGTGCTGACAGACCAGTCTCTCAAAGCACTTCATCACTACAGGCGTAAGTGCAACAGGCCTGTAGTCATTTGGGCTGGCCACAGCTGTCTTCTTGGCGATGGGGATGATGGTGGAGGTTTTGAGGCAGGGCGGGACGGTGTTTGATGACAAGGAAAGGTTGAAGATTTTAGTGAAGACTCCGGTCAGTTCGTCAGCACATGCTCTGAGAACCTTTCCATGTATTCCATCAGGACCTGCCACCTTCCTGGGATTCACTGACCTTAGAACACACCTCACTTGGTGCTCCCTAAGTGTTAGTGTGCCAGTGCTGGGGGCGGGTGGAAGTGGTGTGGCAGCTGAGGGCTTGGTCGTCTCAAAGCGGGCGAAGAAAAGGTTTAGATCCTCAGCCAGTGAGGCATCAGTCCTAGATGTTGCCTGGTTATTGCTTCTGTAGTTGGTAATGTGATTGATCCCCTGCCACATTTTTCTGGGGTCGTTGTCAGCAAAGTGATCTTCAATCCTCCTCCTATAGGCAGCCTTAGCTTTCCTGATGCCTCTACTCAGGTCTGCCCTGGCCGCCCTATACGCAGCCCTGTCCCCTGACTTGAAGGCAGTGTTGCGGCTTTTTAGGAGGGATTGCACTTCGCTATTCATCCAGGGTTTTTGATTTGGAAACACCCTGACCCTTTTGTTGATGGTGACATTGTCAACACAGTTCCTGATGTACGAGAGTACAGTGTCCGTGTACTCCTGGAGGTTGTGGCTGGAGAATAAATCCCATACAGTTGTTGAGAAGCAGTCCTGCAGTTGAGAAAGGGCTCCTTCAGGCCAGGTTTTTATTGTCTTTGTCTGGGGCTTTGTTTTTCTCAGTAGGGGGGTGTAGGTGGGGGTGAGGGACATGCAGAGGTGGTCAGATCCAGCCAGGTGGGGGAGGGGTGTCGCTCTGAAAGCATGCCTGATGTTTGAATAGACATGGTCCAAAGTGTGTTCTCCTCTCGTAGCAAAGTCCACGAACTGGACAAATTTAGGAAGCACAGTCTTTAGGCACGCTTTGTTAAAGTCGCCGGCGACAATAAAAACCCCATCGGGGTGGGCAAGCTGTTGTTTGTTTATGGTGTTGAGCAAGAGGCTGAGAGCCGTGCTAACGTTAGCATCCGGCGGTATATAAACAGCTATCACAATAACTACTGTAAACTCCCTCGGGATGTAAAAAGGTCTGCACGAGACTGCCAGAACCTCCAAATCAGGAGAACAGTGTGTGTGAATGATCCTGCTGTTACAACACCATTCGTTATGCACGTAAACACATAGCCCCCCTCCTCTGCTTTTACCTGAGTTGCTGTTTCTGTCATGCCGGTGTAGCGTGCGGCCTGCTAACTCGACTGCAGCGTCGGGAATCAGCGGGTGAAGCCACGTCTCCGTAATAAGAATAATGCTGCAGTTACGTGCAAAGCTTGTGTTGGCTATCTGTAGCTCCAATTCGTCAAGTTTGTGGGTGATGGATCTGGCGTTCGATAGGAAAAGGCTCGGAAGTGCCAGTAAGCACAACCAGAATTCATACATAAGGCACACTCTCGATTTTTGAGAAAATTAAAGGATTTTAAGTGTGCCTTATAGTGTGGAAAATATGTTATACAGAAGAAAAGAATATATCGCAATATATATCGTTACCGCACGTGCTTCAAATTATATCGCGATATGAATTTTAGGCCATATTGCCCAGCCCTAACTAGGGGTGATCGTGCTTTTGCCTCTGTAGCATCAAACCTCTGGAATAGTCTTCCTTAGGGATGGGTATCGTCTAGGTTTTATCCGATACCGGTGCCAAACCGGTACTTTTGAAACGGTGCCGGTGCTTAAACGGTGCTCAAACCGGTGCTTAAAGAATGGAGAACACAAAATTAGTCCAAAAATCTCATATTCAGCTGGTTTTTTGTAAAAAGATAACAATGTTAGCCTTTTCTGCAGCTATAGGGGATTTATGGTATCACTCTTGGCTGGAAGCAGTGCTTAATCAATGGAAAAAACACAAACTTTATCCAAAAACCTCTCATGTTTAACTGTTTTCCACTTTTTCTTTGGTCATTTTAGCCTTTTTGGCCAGGGTGAAGGGAGTATCTGCCATCAAACAAGAAGACAGCCGCATGTAATATGATGATGTTTGCTAGTTCACCTTACATGCATTAATGCAATAACGTGGTTAGCCTACTCAACGTAAATTACACACAAACAACATTTAGCTACTCACTCAGAGAAGAACGGCTGCTGCTGCTGCTGCCATCATCATCCATCATCATTTCTGCTACACTGGCAGGGCTAGGGGCCAGGATTCTACTCTTCGGGTTTTTGGGGGATGTTGCTAACTCCGGGTCCGATAACAGGCACCACACCCATAGTAGATGTGCACGGTGTGAGGTCTCGCAGCAAGCTATCAAATACGGCGCATTTCTCGGGTTTTAAAAAAAACGCTATGCGTCGGCAGGTGTTTCATCGGATTTGAGGTGTTACCTCCTTTGACAGTATCACAGTATCAGCTTAAAGCACTTGTTGCAGGCTGCTGAGTTTGTATATTTTGCTGTGAAGTACAGCCATACTTTTGACCGCTTCGCCTTGGGCATTTTTAATCTGTAGCTCTGCTCTAAAAGAACGTACGTACCTGGACCCGCCTACTATCCTCGGAAATGTAAAATGATTGGCTAGAATCTAAAGTGTATCACAGCTCAGGAAAAAAAAAGCACGGAAATAAAGCACCGAAATGTGCGCTGCTTTTCGGTCTGGTTACTACCGTTTATGTGCCATCATGGCACCGGATACCGGTACCCATCCCTAGTCTTCCTGCTACCATTCGTGCCTCTGACTCTATTTAATCCTTTAAAGGATTAAATGGCTTTTCCGACTTGCTCATTAATTGCTGTATCGCTACTCATTTCTCTGGATAATCATGATTTCTCCCTATCGCTACTTACTAATGCTTTGGTTTGTTTCTCTATTTTACCTTGTTTTAATGACTTACTGTTCAGTGTCATTTACTGTGTTATTTTCATTTACCGTTATTCCTTACTGTGAAGCACTTTGGTGTACCCCTGGTTTTAAATGTGCTATATAAATAAAATTGTATTGTATCATTGTTTTACATTGTTTCTTTTTAAAGGCATTTTTATATTGTTAAGCACTTTGTGCAGCATCGTCTGTCTGGAAATGTGCTATATAAATAAATTTGACCCTGACCTAATAACCGGCTCAGAGGACAATGCAAATTTTCAAGGTAGCACATAACTTTTCATGAACCACCAAATCACTAGAAGTCCTCTATAATCTATGAGGCTGTGCTGTGAGATGCTATCAGTAGCACTAAAGGAAAACACTATGAACATGACTGTAGGAAGGACACTATAAAACTATACTATGAGCTATTATTAGCAGTGCTGACGAAAATGCTGTGAACATTTCTAAGGAGACACAATAAATTAAGAAACAATACTATGAGTTTCTACTAGCAATACTAACGAAAAAGGTTAAGCACCAAGAGTCACCACATGAGCTAGGGCTCGAGCTCAAAGTCACAAAAGGGAAGTGGGGGGTCCTATGAGGGAGTCTTAGAGCTGTCCATGATGAGGACTGACCAATGACGATCTTGAGTCTGAACAAATGACTGCTTTTAATGGCCTCATGTCTTCTACCCACTGAACAGCTAATAGTATTGTGTGCATTTCTGCAGTGTATAGGGAGTGCAGAATTATTAGGTAAGTTGTATTTTTGAGGAATAATTTTATTATTGAACAACAACCATGTTCTCAATGAACCCAAAAAACTCATTAATATCAAAGCTGAATGTTTTTGGAAGTAGTTTTTAGTTTTAGCTATTTTAGGGGGATATCTGTGTGTGCAGGTGACTATTACTGTGCATAATTATTAGGCAACTTAACAAAAAACAAATATATACCCATTTCAATTATTTATTTTTACCAGTGAAACCAATATAACATCTCCACATTCACAAATATACATTTCTGACATTCAAAAACAAAACAAAAACAAATCAGTGACCAATATAGCCACCTTTCTTTGCAAGGACACTCAAAAGCCTGCCATCCATGGATCCTGTCAGTGTTTTGATCTGTTCACCATCAACATTGCGTGCAGCAGCAACCACAGCCTCCCAGACACTGTTCAGAGAGGTGTACTGTTTTCCCTCCTTGTAAATCTCACATTTGATGATGGACCACAGGTTCTCAATGGGGTTCAGATCAGGTGAACAAGGTGGCCATGTCATTAGTTTTTCTTCTTTTATACCCTTTCTTGCCAGCCACGCTGTGGAGTACTTGGACGCGTGTGATGGAGCATTGTCCTGCATGAAAATCATGTTTTTCTTGAAGGATGCAGACTTCTTCCTGTACCACTGCTTGAAGAAGGTGTCTTCCAGAAACTGGCAGTAGGACTGGGAGTTGAGCTCGACTCCATCCTCAACCCGAAAAGGCCCCACAAGCTCATCTTTGATGGTACCAGCCCAAACCAGTACTCCACCTCCACCTTGCTGGCGTCTGAGTCGGACTGGAGCTCTCTGCCCTTTACCAATCCAGCCACGGGCCCATCCATCTGGCCCATCAAGACTCACTCTCATTTCATCAGTCCATAAAACCTTAGAAAAATCAGTCTTGAGATGTTTCTTGGCCCAGTCTTGACGTTTCAGCTTGTGTGTCTTGTTCAGTGGTGGTCGTCTTTCAGCCTTTCTTACCTTGGCCATGTCTCTGAGTATTGCACACCTTGTGCTTTTGGGCACTCCAGTGATGGTGCAGCTCTGAAATATGGCCAAACTGGTGGCAAGTGGCATCTTGGCAGCTGCACGCTTGACTTTTCTCAGTTCATGGGCAGTTATTTTGCGCCTTGGTTTTTCCACACGCTTCTTGCGACTCTGTTGACTATTTTGAATGAAACGCTTGATTGTTCGATGATCACGCTTCAGACGCTTTGCAATTTTGAGACTGCTGCATCCCTCTGCAAGATATCTCACTATTTTTGACTTTTCTGAGCCTGTCAATTCCTTCTTTTGACCCATTTTGCCAAAGGAAAGGACGTTGCCTAATAATTAATTAATAATTCTGCACTCCCTGTATACTGAAAGTCCATCATTGATCCTTTTCCCCATTTCAACCACAAACTCCGGGATCACAACTGCTACACCAGTTTGACTGGCTGCATTCTTTGATGCATCTGTATATATTTGAACATATCAATGTAAGCCTGTACTGTATGAGAGTTTAAAATAAATGCCCTATCCTTATTCTTCTTGTCCAATAATGTGAATTTAGGAATTATACATAGAGGTATTGCTGGTAATGGCACTCTTTGACCGATGTCTAACTGATCCAGTTCAAATTAACCAACCCAGTGTATATGGCCCTCAAAGACTTCCTATCTGCTCCCCAGTCCCTCCCAACTAAACACCTTATTATTTTTAAATCTTTTTTTACATTTATCCAACACTTTCTGAATGTGTACACCCCATGTTACCCTTTCATCAAACCACAGCTTC
Organism: Astatotilapia calliptera; assembly: GCF_964374335.1. Taxonomy (NCBI): domain Eukaryota; kingdom Metazoa; phylum Chordata; class Actinopteri; order Cichliformes; family Cichlidae; genus Astatotilapia; species Astatotilapia calliptera. The sequence goes on along the minus strand of NC_137432.1, from coordinate 33,449,772 downwards.
AAACTTACATTTACTCACTCTAATTCTTGACCATATAACTTAAGCTTGACATCCTCACCAACTCTTTTCCTTGTAAAAAACAAAAAACAAAAAACCCAAAAAACATTGTCTTGTCCTTATCAACTGAGAATTTAAAACCAGACTTATATCACAACTCTTCAACTTTTCCAATTGCTCCCTGCAGTTTCTTTACAATATACTCTACATTTTCCCTCTCTTCCATATTGCTCCATCATCAGCAAAAAGCAAAAGCCCTATCCCACCCTCTATATCATTAAAAACATCATTTATCATTAAAATAACTAAGAACATAACACTACGCTCCCTTGAGGTGTATCGTTTTCGACTGGAAACCTCTCAGAGTAAGCCTTTCCAGTCCTCACTTGTATTTGTCTTCCCTTTAAAAAGAAAAAAAACAACAACCTCATTTTGATTTATTTTTACATTAATCTTTCATTAATCATTTGCTCCATTACTTTACAGATATTTGATGTTAAAGTTATAGGCCTGTAATTTCCTGAGTTTGTATCATCCTTCCCTGGTTTACTACCACTGCCTCCTTCCAGCTTTGCAGCTTTTGAAGACTGTGAGCTCTGGGGCCTGTTCTTCGTACGTCGCTTACTACATCCAAGATCAAATGACACATCCAAGACCAAACCATCGCGCTAACCGTGAGCTCGCTAATCCGGTTCCCCGAACACGCCTGCTGTTGACGATTAGTACAGCTGGACGCAGTAATGTGACATCACTGGGTGTCGTAAAAGGGGCTACGCATCGATAGTAGAAACATTGATCGGCAACCCGCTGATTGGTCGGCGAAAATGTCGAAGGGGCGTGCTCGGTATTTTCCGGCAGCAGAGCAAGAACTCATGAGTGAGGGATTTCAGGAGTTTCAGAGTTTAATTAAAACGCAAGAGAACACTGCAAAGGCTGCAGAAGCAAGGAGAGAGGGCTGGCAGAAAGTTGCTGACAAATCAAACTCGTAGGTAATTTAATAATAATACTAATAATAATGGATTGGGTTCATATAGCGCTTTCCAAGGCACCCAAAGCGCTTTACGATACCACTATTCATTCACTCCCACATTCACACACTGGTGGAGGCAGCTACGGTTGTAGCCAGGCTGCCATATCGCGCCATCGGCCCCTCTGGCCAACACCAGTAGGCGGTAGGGTAGATCTATCATATGACACTATATTGTCCAATATCATATGGCATTATATTATATTATAATATGTTATATTATATCCCCTTTCACATTAGAGCCACAACAGGACCCACAAGAACATGGGAACAAGTAAAAGTGGAATACAGGAGTATTCTACAGAATGGTAATATTTATCTCTTAGATTGCTTTTCGTCTCTTGGCAAGGTAATACTGGCCTGTAATACTCTGTTAGTTTGTTCATAACAGCAACCAAGAAAAGGGCAGAGGAAAAAAAGACGGGTGGTGGTCCTGCACCCCCTCGTCAACAAGTTGGTTAAGTAAATAATACCCTCACGGGAATATCGATATCTCTCAATGAGCACACTGTCGCGCTGAGCTAAAGGATCCTGTCTATCCCGCAATATACGCTGAATTCTGAGGACTCTCCTTATCAATCTTGCACCTTCCGCAATGGGTGGCTCGCGTATACGGACAGGACATGGCTGCGACAGGCTTCCCAAATCCACCTTCGCTTTTATAGCCGTGGTCTCTCATCTTGAGTACACGAAGTAATTTACAATTACTACTCTGAAATATGAATTACATCTGTAATAATCACATACATGTAATAGAATGTTAATAGTTCATTTCCCTTTTTTAGGAAATGACCTGTATGTATCTGTGTGAAATCAATAAATGGATCAGGTGCTGCATTGTCTTTAGTTACATTGATAATATTTATTTATGGTGAAACAGTGGTGGAATATCGCTGTTGCTTTCGTATAAATGAAGCGGACATACCTGCGTGGCCGCGATCTAATCCTGTTTACATAAAGTAAACCTGCTCCCGAGCAGGTTTACGCTTACGGCTCTGTTGCTATGACAGCAAGTCCCGTATGAGCTTCGGGGAACCGAACGATCCAGGATCACGCGAAATCGTCAACAATCTAATCCAGCTAACTTACTTAGCGAGGTACGAAGAACAGGCCCCTGGTCTTAAATCCCCATAGACACAGGTGTTGCCAATCCAAGTAGACAAGGTGGAAACACTGGTACAATGGAAAAAAACAGCACTCACCCGGACCATGACAGGGTTGTTGTGATTGGGTTTCTTTTTATTACTGTATTTTGTGCTGAAAAAAGTGAAGTGAACTAAATTTCCACAGCTAGACATGAGCGTGGCACTGATAATGTCCTTCTGAGGAGGGAGGCTTTCTATACAATCACTTGGAGGTCTGTATTTTGATTTGAAAGCTGTTGAATGAAATAATAACTAAATTCACAGAAAAACAATAATGCAGTTCTTCATGAAAAGTAGTTTTTATTTGATCGAAAAAAAAAACATCATAAACACTCACAGAACCAGAGAATTTCTCATCGTAACATGGTTGAACCAAACCTTTTAAAAAAACCAGTAGAATATTTCATCACATCATTTTAACTATGTGTAAAGTTCTCTGCAGCAACAAAGCAGCAGCTTCTTGCTCTGACCTTCATTTATTTTAAAGGTAGTGTTGCACGCATTGCGAGTTCTTGGGTTACTGACAGTTACAGAACTGAGGACCTGCTGCATCTACATGAAAGTCCAGTCAGTTAGTCGCATGAGGCACTGGAGGAAAACTGTATAATATAATTTTTGTTTGTATTGTTCACTTTGCACTCCTCAGGATTAGAATCGTGTTTCCACTCTTTCCCAAATGCAGTCGCATTCTTGCAAAACGTCCCTTTCGGGCATTGTGGTCACGATGCTGAACCTGTTCCTGGAGATCTCCTGCAGCTCCTTGATCAGTCCCTCCACAGATGGACTGGGCCAAGTTTTGTTTTCGTCACTTATAAGAATGTATGTCTGTCTCTTGATCAGCTCCAGTCGCTCCAGGTGTCGCAGCTTGTTGAGGAACAGCAGGTCTCTTGTTGGTTCCTCACGGTGGAAGCTACAGAAGACAAGACAGGAAAAAACGTCAGCTCTAGTTGCGTGTTGGCAACGATAGACCCATAATGGGAACTTGTTGACACGATTTTCTGTAGTGTTTCAGTTGTACTTAAATGGTAAATGGTAAATGGCCTGCATTTGTATAGCGCTTTTCTAGTCCATAGGACCCCAAAGTGCTTTACACTACATTCAGTCATTCACCCATTCATTAAGAAATCAAGACAGAGAAAAGCTTCATTTGCAGCAAAATGTAAATGACGACACTTTTTTCAAGTGAGATGATTTGATGCTGCAGGTCACACATAAACCATCAAATGGAACTTTTACTTTGTAATAGTAATATAAATAAAAATCTGCTGGGCATACCGTATCCTGAGAGTCTTGAGTTGAGGAAACAGTGTAGGAAGCTGTTTGCAGAGACTATCAGCATAGCGGTTCTGATCTATGTCCAGATGCTCAACTTGCTTGAGTTGAGATGCAATGGAGCTCATCTGGCACATGCATATAGATGTTCGCAGTGTCAGACTGGTCACCTGGGATGGAAGGTCTTCCGTATAAGAGGGAAGAAAAGTCCCTCCTATAAGGAAAGAAACGACAGGACAGAAGTTACAGAAAACAGTTTTGGCCTGGAGCTTCACACAGCTTCACTTAAAAAACAAACAAACAAAAGGATGCATGCAAGACAACAGATTTTTGCTTACTACACACACTTACACACATTACAAAGATTAAATGCATGTTTTGACTCACCAATGATTGAGAGTGATTCCAGCTGTTGCAGATAACTGAGCCAGGAATAGAGGTTGCACTGCAGACCATCCCAGGGGTACCTGTAGTGGACAGCAAGCGACTTGAGTGAAGTCAGACCCCTCAGCGCGTCCTCCGACAGGATGATTTCTGTGTAACTGACCAACTCCAAAGAGATCAGTTCTGGGCCGCCGTACTCTCCTACAGGATAAAAGAGGTGGTTAGCTAAACATTTAGTCTCTGTCAGTTAAGTTTAGCATAGTCACACAATACTGCACAACAGGCTGTGTGCTCACAATACTAATCAGAATAATAATTCCTAAGGAAATTATGTGGGTTACAGTTGGTCTAAGATAGTAACAGTAATAGACTAAACCAATTAAATAATACAATATATTACAAGAAATAGCACTAATATATACAAATCGCTCAATTATAAACATCAAGAATATTACAGAGGTGAAATATATATAATAATGCAGCATGTGTGCAGCTCAACTGACTTCAATATGATGGGTTTTGTTCCAATATTAAGGCATAATGTCAAGAAAATATTGTATTTTCTTGATGAAAAGCTCTTGTCAAAGGTGTAAAAAGTGACTGTATTGGTTCTGATGCTTGCAAGTGTAAAATATAATCAGGAGACTGGCTTACCTGGGTTTTCTGGGTCCAGTGGGTAGAAGTAGTTGTTGGGCAGTGGCACTGGTGGCTCCCCTTTCATTCCCCAGGATAAGTGTTTGAGTTTCTTCAGTCTTAGCAGCAGGTTGTGGAAGATGCAAGAGGGCACTGGCCTCATCCTCTCAAGCCTTTCACTTTCCTGCTGGTGGAACAGCAAGTACTCCAGGTTGACCAAGTGTGACACGCTATTGATGAACGCCACAGTGTCGTTGCAGGACATCTGAATGTCGCAGACGCTGAGGTGAGTCAACCGCTCGGCTAGTTGCTGACTCTGACACTGCACCACGAACGGCCCAACCCAGGTGGCGTTTCGTACCCCAAGACTCGTCAGGTTGGGGAATTCACACAGGTTGTCTAAGTATTTCATCTTGTAATATCGCCGTTCCCTCACACAGACAATGGTGTTGAGTGATGGGAGGGACTTGCTGAGGATTTTCCAATCTTTGGGTCGTAAATGTCGCACTGTGGCACGGCTGACCCCACGGCACTGCACGGTGTCCCAGAATCCAGATGTGTAGCGGGGAAAGTTGGAGAGTCCTGCTGTATAATCCTTCCACAGGGACGGGTGGTCGATGAGATCTCTGAAGTGTCTGCAGCAGAGGCGGGCTGTGTGCTTTTCCTCAGTGTTCAAGTAGCCGAACACCAAAACCCAAACTTCAGGTGGCAGATATGGTAGCTCCTGGACCTTCATGTTGACTGTTTGAGCCATTGCACCTCAATTCCTTACACAAATTCAACCAATGCAGAGGCCGCAGACCTACAATTAATAGTCCTTTGTCCCTGAGTAATCACACTGATTCGCTGAAATGTAGGAGCACCTGGAAAGGGAACAACAACAATTTACAATCCAGACTAAACAAAAAATGACCAAGACCTCACTTAAGCTCTTTTTTTATGTAAAAGGTGTTTATTTTTGCCCCAAACTATTCAGGCAAGCCTCACACCTCCATCAAGACTGTAATATGAAATAACTATCCCAACATCCTTGTGGGTTGCCATGTGAATTTAAAGAAGCTTGTTGAGGTGAAATTTGCTTGTGCCTGTGAGTCACTGAAAACAAGGCCTCCTTGTATTCATCTCCAAACAAATAAATTAATCTCTGACTCAGTCTGGCTTCATGAAACGTGGATATAAAAAGTCATATTATTATTACAATCCTAGATTATTTTCATAAAGCATTTCATGCACACGTTAATCCCCTACAGCCAGCCAAAAAGAAACAAATGAAGGATAATCTGAGATGTGTTTTAACAGAAAAACCACTTTCACTCCCAAAATTACTTAAAACAGGTCAGTAAAGATCTATCCATACTTTAAATGCTTAACTTGACGAAAACAGCATTGCAGTACATCTAACCAGCAGAGATGCTACAACAGGTAAACTTGAACTACACAGCAAATTATAGTTTGTGGCAGAGAATAATCCTTACCTTGCAGGAGTTTCTGAAAAGTAAGAAGCAGATGAAGAAGCTCTTCCAGCCTGCACACACACTGGGCCAAAGCAGAGTGACCATCCCTGGTCTGTGACCCTTTAAAAGCTTGCTGGTACTTAATTAACATATGACTTTGTCAATAAAATAATCCCTGTATATCCTCCTATTTGTCTGCTGTTGACATCATCAGTCAAGTGGGGTGTGTCAACGACTCCTTTTACACCTCAACAACTCTCGATAGGTCAATCAAAGGTGCTTGAGGCTGAAGCTCATCACTCCATTGTTGTGTTCCAGACTGCTTGATCACATCACTTACATGTCTCCACACCCCACTCACTGTTTCATGTTCTTTTTCTTTCTCATATGTAACTGAAAACCCACCATGACATATTGCTGTTGTATATGTTCGTACAGAATTCCTGTGTAAAACGTCTAAACTAGCACACTTAGCAAACAACACCAGTCACACTGAGCCACACATTTTGTCCCTTTTTCTTAGCTAAATACCCATATGGAAAAGAAATAGTAAAAACTTATATGTGATTACTCATGAAAGTGGCCACTTTCTCATTACTTTCATATATTGTTTTAGCAAGTATCCAAAACATACAAGTTTCATTATATAATTTTCAAGGGATCTTATATCTGTTTTCACTCTTATAGACAGATACAAGCTGTATAAGATTTATATGTATCTTTTCCATATGGGTAGAAATCAAAGTAAAGAATATTTTCAATGTTTCAATTAAAAGAGTTTATTTCAAGCTTGTATTGTCATGGTCCTGGGCCATGTTGGTCCAGTGTTCTTAGTTTCCTTGTATGTTTGTATTTTGTTCCTTGCTTAGGCCATGTTTTCTGAGTTGCCCTGTTGTGTTGTTCCCTAAGTGTTTTCCCTTCATGGCTTTTACCCCCTGTGTGCCCCTCTGTGTATCTGTGAGCCCTCGTCTCTCCTTATGTTTTATTCCATGCTTCCCCTGCCCATTATGTCTAAGTTCTCCCCGTGCTCTCTCTTCCCCCTGTGTGCCCTCTATGTATTTATGAGACCTCGTCTCCCTTTGTGGTTGTTTCATGTTTCCCCAGCCCGTTATGTCTGTGTTTTCCCCGTGCTCTCTCTCCTCCTGTCTGAACCTCTGTGCACTTCCTGTTTACCTTGTGACTCTCACGCCCGTACATGTCATGTTCAGTTCACCCCGCCCTGTCTCGTTATGATTATCAGTGTCACCTGTGTTCCCCGTGTGTTCCCACTTTCCTCGTTAACCCTCTGTGTATTTCTGTCTGCGTCTCCCTCTGTTCAGCATGACGTCGTCCCTCATGCTGTGTGTGATTCCCCCGTGTTTCCTGGTGAGCTTTATGTTAGTTTTTCCCAGTTTAGTTTTGTATCTCCTATTATCTTTGGTCAGCAATAAAGCTGCTTTTTGAGTTCATCCCCGTGTGTGTGAGTTTTGCATTTTGGGTCCTCCTCCTGCCTGCCACACAGCCGAGCCTTGACAGTATTAACTGAATGTTCTACAGCACCAAAGGTTTTGTAATAGTTACACAGATCTTATCTGCAGTCCATCACTGTATATCTGCTAACTCAGATACCAGCAAACTTTAACATTAAAAAAAAAATAATATGTTTTTAGCACAATTTATTTTTTCAGCAGTCTAAAATCTGCATGGAGCCACATAAACATATGACTATTCTGCAGTAGGTTATTTGTTTATGCACTTTAACTGTATCCATGATCCCTTACAAAAACACTCCAATTATAGTAAGAACTGATCTAATCTTTAGATGATAAATTTCTTCCAAATCCTTTTGTAGCAGCTAGAGCGGGGGTGTCCAACTAGATTCCCCGAGAGCTACTGTCCTGCAGCTTTTAGACGCATCCCTACTCCAACACAGCTGAATCAGATGATGGGAATACATCTTCAGCGTGCCATCAAGTTTGGCAAAGGCTTGATAACGAGGTAGCATTTGATTCAGGTGTGTAGCTCTCGAGGACTGCAAAAAGCTACACACTGTTCTACAAATTAAAGGACAGAAGTGCATGTGAGAAAACCAACTTTAATCTGCCAATCTTTGTACAGACAATAAAGTCTGTCCAAGGATAACCAGCAACAGCTGACATGACCTATTCATCCCAACAGTTCCAGGAACGACCCCCCACCCCACTGTAACACAGGCCATAAATACCAGAAAATTCAACCCTTGGATTTGCTTTTCAATTAGTATTTCTAAAGACTCTTGTGTGTTGTAAGAATTCCTAGGCAATGCAAATAAAGTGATTAATGACAAAAGTAACTTGAAAAAAAATCAACAAAAGAGTTGATAACAACAAAAATAAAAACAAACAAAAATAAAAACATGGGTAAACATACACAAGGAGAACAGACAGAGATAAGCAATAAGGTGGAGACCATATGCACCAGTGAATGGACACAGATGAAAACAACTGTGAAAGTTGAAAACAATCGTTAACAACCTTTAACACCTTCAACAGCTCCACTCTCATTAGTGTCACAAGAAAACAAGTGGAAACAGACACACAAAGAGACTTCTTACATAAACAACAGAGTGTCACACTAACAGAATAACCTAAACTAAGTAAAATAATGTGAATGATCATGATCACAATTATCTGGCTAATATATTGATCTGAACAACAACAATCTATTTAGATTTATTTTCAAAGACTTTATTTCTGAACCTTATAGAATGTAATTCAATAAGAGGCTCTGAGTTATTTGTGATGTGGCTAAAATCAATATTTTTCACGCAAGTCTGCCTTAAGCTGAACATCCCGCGAGATTTTGCTGTTTTCTAATAGGTTATTTTTCCAGTGTCCAATCATAAATATTTTAGTGGCTGCAGATTTTTAGCATTTTATAATTCATATCAGAGAAGCTCAAAACTGTTCAAATTGCTCTCCAGGGCATGGATGCTTGATTTCAGCAATTTCCTGCTTCAAACCCACATTCACATAAGGCTGAAGGTTGGAAAGTAATAGTTGTTGGCAGCAGAGGCTGCAGGCGTAGGCAAATGTTTGGAGGCCCCAGGGTAATGCAGAGTGCACAACAGCTGCATGAAATAAATGAATGGATGAGAAATCTGAAGTTATAGGTGCAGATTGCAGAGGCAATTCCTCTCTACATGCAACTAGCTGATGAGGTTTCTCTTCTTTGCACCAGTTTAGAGATGATGGGCAAACACGTGTTTGTTGCTTTGTTGCCAGAGCAGCACCCACTTTCTAAAGTCCCCCCCAAAGAGCCTTTAACTGTTTTGGTTAAACACATTCTAAATTACAGAAACATTTGAGTTTAGAATGTTTTTGTGAAGAAGAGATAAAAAAAAAGTTTTTCACTGAGGGAAAAGCACAAAATGTCATGTTTAGTTTAAAAAAAAAAGTTTTTTCATGTAAAACATGAAAAACATATTGAAAGGAATTTTGCATTATCAAGCAAGTGTAGAAGTACGTGAACAAATAATCAAAAAATAACACTTAGTACAAAGTAGCTGCTATAGCTCACCTGGTTGAAGCGACCCATATGGTGAAAGTTACTCAAGGGCTTGTTTGAATAATAATGAGGCCTAATTTTGAGAAATAAAACTCCAAAAATGGCTATTGATTACCTTAAAAACCCTCTATAAATGCCTGTTTTGTTTACATGCAGTTTATCACTAATGCTCACAGAAAATGTACAAAGTGAGCAGTGGTGGTCGACCAAGCTAGAAAGTGAATAAAGAGGTGAGAGAACAGCAAAAAAAGTGGTGAATAAGACAAAAAAAAATCTAATTATAAAACACTGTATCTGTGTATACATATTTCCTTGAATTTTTTTGACAGTAGTGTAACCCAACTGAAACAGCTGAAACTGAGGAAAATCTCCAGCTCTCTGTGGACTCAAAGAGTGCATCCAGCAAATTTAAATGATTTATTTATTAGGTCGGGGGAGGATTTGATTGGGTTTTGCAGAAATAACAAGTTGTTAATAATCTGAACTCTTTTCAATACAACCTGAAGTTCTACAAGCTACATCTTTATTAATATCGATGTATTATTAGTTTTTTAACTACAGTTGCACTTTTCTCCCCAGTGTAATTTGCTCAACCAAACTCATTTTTAGTTAGTATTTGTGATATTATTTTTACACAGAGCATTTGTGTTGGACAAAGAGATCTGATATAGGACTGTCCTTTTTATTTTCTGTAACTGTTTAAAAGAAACGGACAGGTGCTACAGCTTTCGTTGCAGAAATAAGAAAAATATTTTCCAAAGGTGAGGTTGTCATTTTGTGGTCACTGTTTTGACCACACTCCTGCTGTTTAACAGATGACAGTAATTTGCATTCATTTAAGCTTCTGGAAAAGTCAAAGTGTTTCCCTGGATGCACGAGAATTGCTCTTTATTTTCTGAAATGGAAAATAAAACAGATGATCAAATACGATATGAGTTATGTGACATGTTATAGCATGAGCATGCATGGTTGAAAGTGAAACCAGGTTACTAGTTTAGTGATGATGTGACTGCTCATATAAGAAACAGGACGAATTGTCCACAGGGTTGTACTCTCTGCTCAGATTCAGCCAAATGCTGCAAAACTGGACCTTCACAGACAAAATGATAAAGGGTAGCTCATGCTTTCAATGAGGTTTCAAGGCTTTTCATCCAAATATTAAAAACAATTGTTATTTTGTTAAATTTACAACTCTTGATGAAAATGCACAACCCCCCAAAATTGTCATAACACGACTGGAGCAAATGTTTAAAAAATAAGCACACCGAATTCACACCATGATATTCTATTACATCATTATAATCACGTCTAATGTTTTACTTCAAAAACAAGGAAGCAGCTTCTTGTTTCCTTTGTTCTCATTCCCTTTTTGTGAACAAAGGCATTCTTAAAATAACTGACCTGTTATAAAAATCATTTTACCCCCTCACAATATTTCTAAATATTGAAATGTTTACATCCCAGTATTGTTTTAGTCCTGTGTCCTTACTCCCCCCAAACACAGTCACATACTCAAAAAACGTAACTTTGCTGCATCATATTGTTGATCCTGAAGCTGTTCTAAGACAGCTCCCTGATTGGCCTCTGCAAAGATTGACTTGGTCATGCTTGGCCTTGACAGTCTCTGTGAAAGCACCCCAGCTCCAGCTGCTCTAGTTGTTGTAGCTCAGTGATGCTGAAGTGGTCTCTTACTGGTTCACTACGGTAAAATCAATGGGAAGGGGACAGAAAACAGTTTGGTTGTATTCAAGAAGTGAGCACAATAAAATGTAAAATATGCAGATTAGCAGGAATAAAGAAGAAAAACAAAAAAAACATTTGTTTTACAAATAACAGTTCTACTAAAGCAATGTTATGAGCAGTAGTGGATTTGTTTATGATGTTACGCTCATGTTACAAATGTACCATACCACATGTAAGTAATGCTAATATTTAACATTGTATATAGTCATTCTGAACTTTAGCATAGAAGTGGATAATACTTATGAGAGCAAAGCACGATTAAAACGTTGCTTTTTAATTATATCTAATTTCAGTCACAGACTCTTTTTTGTTGTTTGTGTGTTTAAAAGTTAGAAGCCTTCAAACTGTGAATATTTCTGTGAGAAGGATACCTGCTACATGATATTACATTGTAAATGATTTTGGTTACTGTTGCGAAACAGCTACGTATTGTTCTTGATCTTAAGAGCTGTATGTATCATTATTACTTTTTTAACACATCAAGTTTTGTGAAATATTGTTGATATGATTTTGGCAGTAGCATCCTGGCATACACTATGTGAATGCCAGGACATTAAGACTTTACGTAAGCAATTTGCGCATAGATAAACATTATTTAATATTTTTAAAAATATATTAAATTATAACTGTGGTGGATTATCTGTCTGCAGTTTTAAGCAAGTTTAAATTGTGAAGCCTGACATTTGTTTGTAATAAGGGTTAACGTTTCTTACAGCAATTTTTCTGTATGTGTTGTCTACAGATAAAAGAAGAGTTCAAGAGAATAACCACTGTAAGCTTTGAATCTACCTTCATGGCTAAACTTGACCATTGGACCCAAAAACTGATGGATGCAGTTTCATCAAGGGGAGGAGCTAAAGGAGTGAGAGTCAGGCAGGTTCCTGAGCTATGATGGCATTTGAAACAACTTTTCCTAGATTATGAAGTGTCTGTGTTTTTCTCATCCACTTAATTTAAACTCCACGCACCCAGTCAAAGAAGAAGTCCAGACCACAAAAAGTCATCACAGATTCATTTTGTTAGACGGTGGTTGCTTAAGGTTTGCATAATTTATCCATTCTGTAGCAATATTTGTCACAGTCTTTACTTATATGCTAATCCAACTGTGTTTTGACATTTCTAAAGAATAATAAAGTAATCAAAAACAGAAAAAAAAAAAAAAAAAGGAAGTACAGTGGTCCCTCGCTATAACACGGTTCATCTTTCGCAGCCTTGCTGTTTCGTGAATTTTTGTTTGTGCAATTTTGCATGCTTTTCTTTCTTTCTTTCTTTCTTTCTTACTTTCTTTCTTTCTTTCTTTCTTTCTTTTTTTTTTACAGCACATTGTATCAGCTGTAGACCATTGTCAATAAATCTCCTCCGTACCCTGGCTCCTGTACAGTTAAAAAAAAGAAAAAAAAAAAGAAAAAAGGAATAAAGAAGCAATATAGTGCTTCTTTAACTAACGGTAAATCAGAAAACTGCTCAGAGAAGTCACAGAAAAATTCTTTAGCCCCATTTTTGCTGGCACCCTGTATTTGGAATGTAGACACTATAAAAGATGGATTATAACCATTATGACATGCTCCAGGGTTTTGTGACGTTCCATTATGAATCATAGAAATTAGCATTTTTGTCATGTTGGTGTTTTTTCTAACCAGATGTGATGAGTAAGAGAGTGGATTGTGAAATCACATGCTCAATGGAATAATTCTTCCATGATTTGAGTCTTTAAAAACATTTAAAAAAAAAAAAGTAAATCAACTATTCATTCTTAAGTGAGGAGATTTGATGCTTGGGATTCTTAACCATATGTCAGACAACTGAAGCGACTTAAAGTGTAAAACAAATTAAAATAAACAATGTTTACTTACCTGCTGTCCAAGTGTCAAACAGTAAAGATAAGATAAGATAAGATAACCTTTATTAGTCCCACACGTGGGAAATTTGTTTTGTCACAGCAGGAAGTAAAACAGTATTGCATGATTGTACTTACAATTCTATATACACTTTGCCCAGATAATCATGAGCATCCTAGATCTCACCCATGGTTATTTGTACTACAAAATAATTAAACAATTGAATAAAAGTTCCTCACACAATGTGCTTAGGAATTTTGAAAATTACTTTTATTATCATTAAAAAAAAAACAGGCCACAGTAAAAATTAAACAGGAACTTGAGTTATCAGAATTTTCTTTGTTACATTTATTTATTTATTTTTTACAACTTCAGCTTTTACAAGTCCAAAAACTTGTAATAACTTTTTTTTTTTTAAACACTGCATCGGCTTTTTATCCTCTCTCCTCTCTCAACGTTTCTTCAAATGCATATTAGAAAATTACTTTGGTTTAAACCCTCAGTTTGTTTTTCCACAACTTTTACCAGGATGTCATGATCATAGTGTATAGATAAAATCTTAAAAAAAAATTTTTTAAAGAAGAAGAAGGTTTTCACCCAGTAGGGCAATAACTACAAAGACCAAAAATAAATTCATGTTCAAAGTCAGATTGATTAAGTCAATGAAAGAAAAACAAAACCTAAAAAAACACCAAACATACACAAAAAAGTAAAAACAAACACTAAGCTTAAAAAGCGTAATTGTGACCCTTAGAAAATGGGGTAATACATGAAGTGTTTATCATTGGTATATAAGACAGTTTTGCTTTATAACATTAGAATAAAATAGTTAGCCAAAAAGGGGTTAAATCCATGTACATGACAATAAATGCAGCTCACATTGCAACTCACAAGCTTAAAAAGTTTCATTATAATGTGGAACATATTTTGAATTAACACCAGGATATTGCACCACATACAGTTCAACAGTTTGGTCACTAATCAACTTTAATGCAAATATTGTGGGGTTTTTTTTTTTTTCACTTTTTGGTAGTGGCTGAAGCAAAACGTATAGTGAGGGTGTGCTGGGAATGCCTGGCAGAGGCCCCAGTCTGCAAGATCTTCAATACATACCTCCAGCAGAGCTTCAACAGCATTCCGAGGGAGACTGGGGACATTGAGTCTGAATGGACCATGTTCTGCACCTCCACTGAGAAGCCACTGCACTGAGCTGTGGCCGCAAGGTGGTTGGTGCCTGTCGTGGTGGCATCCCCCGAACCAAATGGCAGACACCAGAGGTGAAGGGAGCCACCAGGCTGAAGAAGGAGTCCTATCGGGCTAGGTTAGTCTGTTGGCTTCTGCTGACTTCATCAGGTGATGGCCTCCAGCTTGCACTGGAACGGTTTGCAGCCGAGTGTGAAGCAGTGGGAAAGAGAATTAGCACCTCCAAATCTGAGGCCATGGTCCTCAGCCTGAAAAGGGTGGAGTGCCCACTCCGGGTCAAGGACAAGTTTCTCTCCCAAGTGGAAGAGTTCAAGTACCTTGGGGGGTCTTGTTCATGAGTGATGGGAGAAGGGAGTGGGAGATCCACAATCGGATTGGTGCTGCAGCTGCAGTGATGCAGTAGCGTAACACATCCAGCCTAAAAGAAACAAAACAACGAAGTACTGTACTTAAGCTCTCTGTAATACAGAACCTGTTTAGTTTTGACCAAAACTTCCCAGGGAAGTCTTGAACTCAACGTCAACTATTCAAGATTGTAATATCAAATAACTCCATTACAACATAGCTTTAGTCCTGATGCTGAGGAGATTACAATTTAAATAATTTACATTACAAAAACTGTTAAGACACAGTAAGGTCTATAAATTTCTTGGAAATAGTTTTTCTGTTAGCCTCTGAATAGAACCATGGTGTAATCAATCAGTGTGAGTGATGACTTTCAGCTTTAGTTTTATGTGTTTTAATGCAAAGTTTTGCATCAACTGTTTAGGATTAGGTTAGAACTTCTTTAACTTACAGAACTCCAGTTGCTGTCTTTTTTCCAACCTCCTTAGACCACTATGACCTGGATAACTGAGAACCTACACACACCTTTCTTTACTTTTGCTACAATTTGTACACTCCATTTAGAAATAATTCTAATGCAACGGGCTCTACTAGCATATTCAGGGACAACCCAAAAGATTTTTTTCAATATATAATACACTGTTAAACATTTTATTTATAGCTAGTAATAACTAAATGCCTCTTTGTTTATGCACTTTAATCTTGCTGTGGACCAATGAAACAAAAAGTTGATTTTGAACGGTTTGCAATTCAGTAAAAACAGGAGACAACTGAAGAATTTAAAGAGTCACTTGCAGGAATGATACTTACCGGTAATATAACTTTTGCATATATCCAGAGACTCAAAAGAGCTACAAATTCATAACCCCTGAACTAGCTGCTTATAAAGTTAAATATATATAAATGAACTGGGGAAATTACTGCATCATGGAAGCCAAAGCATTACAAGGCAACCTATAATACTCCATGAAGTCAGTGCAAGTGGCATGGGGCATTTGGCTCACTGACATTCCTATATAATACCAACTCAGTCATATGGGTATTTAAGCATATCATTACCAACTTACAGAGTAGATATTGATGTGCGCCCGGTTAGTTTCTTGAGGACAGCTCTTTTTTCCTCCCCCAGACCAGACCTTGATAAATACGCTGCACTACAAAGCATCATCCTGATTCCACCAAGTACCAGCAGATGGCAGCACTAGATCATAAACATCTCAGACTATCCTTTTGAGTTAGTCGAAACTTAAAGTACTACATGGGATACACAAAAGGCACTGGGGCCAACATCCAAATTTCCCATACCCAACTATTCAGAATAACTGATTCATTCATTTGTTTTTTGGCACTACCACAACCACATCTTTGAAATGCGCCTTCCAGTTTGCATTTATGCCAACATGTTAAGGAGTTTGTAGTTGGGCTGCATTTCTTTTTAAAAATCAGCGTGTTTAAACATGTCAATTTAAACAGTTAAATCCCATAATTCTTGACGACACTGTTTAAGTGCTGCATTCATCTTTCCTGAACTGAACTGGCATACAAAATATATAATTTTATATTTAATATTTAAATTAATACAGGGACTTAAAAAAACACTCTTATTTGTGAGGAAAAATATTTGTAAATAATTTGTAATCCAGACTTGTGTGCCACACAAAACAAGCACTTATTTAAACTTTGTAAACATTTTTCATATTTTAAGCCAATTTAATTGCGTAATGTACATTTCTAAATCATCATTTCCTTTAACTCTAATCATAAGCAAACAGTCAAGTTTGATCTTTGACTGGGTAAAGCATTACTTGTCCAACTGAAGAAAATATCTCCCACACCATTATACCATCACTTGATCTGATGATACTAGTCAGGCTGGATACATGGTAAATGGTAAATGGCCTGTATTTATATAGCGCTTTTACTAGTCCCTAAGGACCCCAAAGCGCTTTACATATCCAGTCATCCACCCATTCACACACTGGTGATGGCAAGCTACATTGTAGCCACAGCCACCCTGGGGCGCACTGACTGAGGCGAGGCTGCCGGACACTGGCGCCACTGGGCCCTCTGACCACCACCAGTGGTCCTTCCATCCTTCCATGTCCTGCAAAGCCAACTTTTTAAAGTCTGTGTCAGAGTGACTTCCTTGCCCTTTACAATATAACCCATTTCCAGATTTTAAGACCCATCCAAGTAAAACCCCACCCTCAAACTAAACATAACTTCAAGTAAACAGTCTAAAAAGATCCACAAATCTTCTAGTTTTTAACAGAAGGCATGCATGTACTGTGATCTCATGATGCCCACTGGTACAGAGGCAGCTGTTCATTCGCTATATGAGGAATTATAAACATGTGACGCCAAGCATATCTGAAATAGCTGCACATGTGCATCTAATGCGTCATCTGTGACTTTGCATAACTCAGACTAAATATAAAATGAAAAGGATATCATTCAATAAACCACAAGAGCAAAGGTGTTTAAGCTTTTGATATTCTTTCAAGTACCAAACAATGTTACAGAACCAAACATCTGGAAAAAAAAGGCATTGCTGTACTGAAAGTATTTATACAGATATTTTTTTAAAGAAAGTAAACACACTGCAACTTCAGTTACATGTCATGGTCCCGGGGTTCCTGACCGCACTGTCTCTACCTAGTTACAGGACTTTGAGTGTAATGATAAATCCCTAAAATGTTCTCTCATTTGTCCCATTATGCAGTGCAAGGAGGGAAAAATGGATCTGCACAATGTCAATTGTAATTCACAAGTGCATATGATAAATAACACTCAGAAAACAAGGAATGATAAATAAATACTTAGCCACTTTATTAGGTACATCTATTTAGCTTCTCTTCGCAAAAAAAGAAAAAAAAAAGAAAAGCTACTCAGGTGGCAGCAACTGCAGGCTGGTCTAGGCATTTCAGAAAATGCTGATCTACTTTGAATTTCCCACACAACTAGAGTGTGTTCAGAAAATGTCAGGTCAGGGTAAAATGGCCAAGGCCCTATACAACAACTATGAAGCTCACTCAACATGCCCAGGATCTTTTTTGTTATCCAAATTGTTAAAGATTGAGATGCCCCGGCTCATCTCCATCCAAAAGTGGACTTAACATCCAGCCTTTTTGTGCTTCAAGTGAATTGTGCTTAATTCTAATCAAAGTATAGTCAAGAGCAAATCTAATCAATATTATTAATGATAATGTAGTTTGAGTAATGAAATAATTTTGTTGCCTGACTTTTTCAACTCGATTCCAGAAGCATTGTTATGGCTATGGTACGTCCTTGACTTGCTGTGTGAGCAAGAGAGCACTGAGGAAAAGAAAGCGTGAGAATCTAACTTTACTCCATATTACTTTAATCATACTTGATATAGTGATTGACAAACAGTCAGAGACAGTATATTCAACAAGTGACTCACAGTGGTGAGAGGGGGTTGGACTGTCTAAAATATGACTTGCAGGCCACAAGTAGACCGCAAGCATGATGGAGTATCAAGAGCAAGACTGTGGACTGAAGAGGCTACAGTACATCAGTAGTCATGATGTTCAGTCTTACCAAATAAGATCATTTAAATTCTTAGGTTTAAATATCTGAAGTTTCTAAGAAGCTGAGTTGTAGCATTTTGCAAGAATATACTGAAAAGTTTGATTTTGTTTAAGTAAAATTAAAACTAATACAGGCAAATGAGTATTTTGTCCACATCATCCTCTTCATGCATGTTGTCTTACTCCAAGCTGTATAGGCTCGAAAGCCTACTACCAATTAAGCATATTAGGTGATGTGCATCTCTGTAATGAGAAGGGGTGTGGTCTAATGACCTCAACACCCTATATCAGGTGTGCATAATTATTCGGCAACGTCCTTTCCTTTGGCAAAATGGGTCAAAAGAAGGACTTGACAGGCTCAGAAAAGTCAAAAATAGTGAGATATCTTGCAGAGGGATGCAGCAGTCTCAAAATTGCAAAGCGTCTGAAGCGTGATCATCGAACAATCAAGCGTTTCATTCAAAATAGTCAACAGAGTCGCAAGAAGCGTGTGGAAAAACCAAGGCGCAAAATAACTGCCCATGAACTGAGAAAAGTCAAGCGTGCAGCTGCCAAGATGCCACTTGCCACCAGTTTGGCCATATTTCAGAGCTGCACCATCACTGGAGTGCCCAAAAGCACAAGGTGTGCAATACTCAGAGACATGGCCAAGGTAAGAAAGGCTCAAAGACGACCACCACTGAACAAGACACACAAGCTGAAACGTCAAGACTGGGCCAAGAAACATCTCAAGACTGATTTTTCTAAGGTTTTATGGACTGATGAAATGAGAGTGAGTCTTGATGGGCCAGATGGATGGGCCCGTGGCTGGATTGGTAAAGGGCAGAGAGCTCCAGTCTGACTCAGACGCCAGCAAGGTGGAGGTGGAGTACTGGTTTGGGCTGGTATCATCAAAGATGAGCTTGTGGGGCCTTTTTGGGTTGAGGATGGAGTCAAGCTCAACTCCCAGTCCTACTGCCAGTTTCTGGAAGACACCTTCTTCAAGCAGTGGTACAGGAAGAAGTCTGCATCCTTCAAGAAAAACATGATTTTCATGCAGGACAATGCTCCATCACACGCGTCCAAGTACTCCACAGCGTGGCTGGCAAGAAAGGGTATAAAAGAAGAAAAACTAATGACATGGCCTCCTTGTTCACCTGATCTGAACCCCATTGAGAACCTGTGGTCCATCATCCAATGTGAGATTTACAAGGAGGGAAAACAGTACACCTCTCTGAACAGTGTCTGGGAGGCTGTGGTTGCTGCTGCACGCAATGTTGATGGTGAACAGATCAAAACACTGACAGAATCCATGGATGGTAGGCTTTTGAGTGTCCTTGCAAAGAAAGGTGGCTATATTGGTCGCTGATTTGTTTTTGTTTTGTTTTTGAATGTCAGAAATGTATATTTGTGAATGTGGAGATGTTATATTGGTTTCACTGGTAAAAATAAATAATTGAAATGGGTATATATTTGTTTTTTAAGTTGCCTAATAATTATGCACAGTAATAGTCACCTGCACACACAGATATCCCCCTAAAATAGCTAAAACTAAAAACAAACTACTTCCAAAAACATTCAGCTTTGATATTAATGTGTTTTTTGGGTTCATTGAGAACATGGTCTTTGTTCAATAATAAAATTATTCCTCAAAAATACAACTTGCCTAGTAATTCTGCACTCCCTGTATTTATTGTAATGAAGAATGTACTCTTTGAGGGGAACATGAATTAGCAATGATGTTCAAAGTCGCGATATCAAAATAGTGCAAAGCTGTTAAAAGTTCATGTAATGTTCTATGGATGTTGATTGATGTTCAAGTAATAGGTTTGGAGTTTATAGTAGGTGCTGTGGACATTCCCCTTGAACGGTCACTCTACTGTGATAACTGTATTTTACTTGGGACTTAAATGCAAGGGCAGGCTTCATAGATGATGTTGGAGTTGGATACTACTATAATTATTAGGTTAGGATTTTCCTTATTTGAATGGAGTTCAAATAATTCCAAATGCAAGTTGAAATCATTAGGTAACTTTATTACGATAACAATGGTAAAATGCTTATTGAATTTTGCCAAAAACTTGATTTACATATAGTTAATGGCAAATTTGGGAAAGATCTGGGTACTGGAAAGAAAACGTAATGATAGCGGTACTAATGAATATGGAATTATATCAATGTATTTTGGATAAATTAGTAAGGAGAAAGAAAAATTCAAAAATAATGGGGAATAAGGAATATTGCTTGTCCTGAAGAGTTTATTTCATTGGTTACCAAATTATTAAGTTGATATAATTCTTGTCTTCAACACCAATAAATTGGACTACAATTTTTTGATTATTTGATTATGAAAAAGCTGCGGAATGAGTTGAAAGTGTCTGTTATAGAGAAAGTTAAACATTGCAGACATAAATTGGAGAATTTTTACAGTTGTGTATAATTTAAACCAAAATACCAAGTTGTGTGTGATGGCCTGAAATCAGTGTTGTTGTGACTGCAAGATCGGGGTTTGACAGGGTGAAAATTTATCAACTCTGCTCTGTAAAAATTTCTAAATGATTTTGCTTATACTAGTAGTAGAGATAACGGGCTATCATTTCTGGCTGAGAAATGAGTGATGACAATGTTGAGGTGTAAGACTTTGTGCTTCTGTACACAGATGATACTGTAGAATTGTCAGAATGAAAAAAATAACAAAAAGAATTTCAGAAGGCTTATTTAGTAGAAAGATAGTGTTGACTGGAGACTGTGTGTAAACCCCAATAAAAGTAAAATTATTTTTGTAAGAGGCAAAGAAAGAACATTCTGTAACTTTAAATTTGCAAACTCTGTATTACAAATAGTGGATGTTAACATTTAATTAGAATAACCACTTGAAAAGTTCAGAAAGCTCTCTATAGTTTATTAACTAAAGATAGATATAGTTACAGTTGGTTGACCAGATAGATGGTCTTACATGTATTGTTTTATGGTTCATAGATGTGCAGCCATGAAGACATTTTATCTATTGATGCTTTCCATGTTAAATATTTTCTCCAGTTAAATAAAATCACTGCAAATTGTGCTCTACATTAACAATTTGGTAGATTTAAGCTGATAAAGTAAGATGTATGATGATTGGTTTCTGGTGTAGATTATAGAATGAAAATAGAAAGAAATTCTCTCTTGTGTTTACTTTTCTGAAAAATCAACTCATGTTAGCCAGGTAGTGTAAGCTGGCTAGCAAATATACTTAAATTCAAATATAGCCAGTTAAAGTTACCAATAACATAAAATTTCACAACAAGTGAAGTTTACTCTAAACTTGCCGTGTACAGCGTGCATCCTGAACATTGTTCTTCTGTTGCATTAAATTTGGCATTATGTTTCTGAGCACTGTGGTTAAAAAGCAAACAATGGAATAATAAAAGTGGAACAAAAATTTACCATGTATAAAATCCATCAATAAGCATTTCAATATTTTTGGTAATGTTTTTAGGGCCTACATTATAGAATGTTTAGGGGAATTATTCAAAATTACTTTAACATAATTTTAGAAAGCACCCTCTTTTTCCTTCTTTCTTGCTAGTTGCTTTAACCTAGTTTAACTTTTATGTTGTATTTCTTGCATGTAGCTTTTTTGTTTCTAGTAAGGTTTCTTTGCACTGTAAGCTTTCACCACCTTGCATTGAGAAGTTACAATAAAAAATGAAAAAAAAATGCTTGCAATAAAATCTAAAAACATTAAAAATTCAGCTCCTTTCTTGACATATTTTTGTGAACACTAAATAATAATACTATTCCTAACTATTTATGCCTGCTTATGAAAGAGATTATTTTGACACTTAAAATTGTAAATATTGCTCATTTCATTTTGGAAAAAAAAAACTTCATAGAGGTAAATAATCTGCCTCCATCTCACTCAGTCCCTAGCATCTTCTTCTGTCACACTAAGGCCCTGCATGTCTTCCTACACAGCATCCCTAAACATCATCTGAGATCCTCTTCTTTTTATCCTGCCTGGAAGCTCTGTGTTTCCCATTTCTTTGTCTGATACATCCACTATCCCTCCCTTACACATGTCCAAACTATCTAATTTTGAATTGAAGAAAAAAGGTTAGTCCCTGAATTAATTTTTGCTATTCAGCATGCACGTGATTAAGATCAACTCAGAAAAATGGCTCTAAACTGGCTGGGTAAATTGCCTAGTAAATCCAAGGTCAGTAGTTTGATCCCTAAATCCTGCAGTCCACATGCAAAAGTGTCCTTTGGCAAGATTCTTGCACCCAATGTTGGTGAAAGGAATATAATAAATGACTGCATGATTCTCTGCATGAATGAGCAAATGTGGCTTGTGGTGTGAAAGTGCTTTGAGTGTTCAGTAACAGGACTAAAGTACTATATAATAATATACTATATAATATACTATGACAGCACATTTGCTGCCTTTTATAAATACAATTCATTGAAAGAAAATCCTCCATCAATACTTCCCTCTTCCAGCAGTTGTGCTTGAATTTTGTGCCATTTTTGGGAAGGTGTGCTGCATATTGTAGCTATTTATATGGATACATACCATATGGTGCTACCGGATTCTGTGTCCGGTGTTAGGCTGTGTATTCTATTATTCTGTCTTTGTGGGTTTGTGTGAAAATAAACAAATCAAAGGCGCTAAAATAGTCCAGCACAGACTGCTTATGCAAGGCAGTGGCTAAGGGCCAAATACTGTTTGTTATCCTTTCTGCGATGGCCTGCACTGAGAGAGGCGCTTTTCCTGCCCTCTGACCAATCATTTCAAACAAAAACACGCGGCCGAAGGGGGCGGTGCAGTTTCTGCGCGCGCACACACACACGCGCACACACGCACACACACAGAGATCTGGCGCGGTCAAAAAGGGAAAGTACACTGCCTGCATTAGCTGAATCAAAGGTAACTCAAATTTTATTTACAATGGTTACTAACAATTAACCATGTTAATTGTTTATAAAGGCTAAAATACCGCTAACAATAATTATTATGATAAATGTTTAGGGTTGTAGACTTGACAAGGCAAGGCAAGGCAAGTTTATTTGTATAGCACAATTCAACAACAAGGTGATTCAAAGTGTGACAGAGCTTAGAAACGTATTTTGAGCTCTTTGTGAACTGCATTTGCTTGACAGAAAAGATTTCTAAATGTAATAACCAGCCGTATGCATGTTCTGTATATTATTTTTAAATATAACCTCCCCGGCGGTTTTTTTAATAGAAAATTTGACTTGACGCATAATTAGTACGTCTTACTGCGGATCAAGAATCAAAGAATACTGACGTCCGGAGTAAAATGGTGCGACGGGCAGTCAGAGCAACAGGTGATCTGCGTTCCCGGGCAGAAATGTGATTGACAGCTGTTTTAGCCAATCGGCTGACAGAGGAATGAGGGCACGGGCCAATTGCGCGGTCCCGCAGTGTCAGTATGGGCGTTGTTCCAGGCTGTGCGCACACACAGCGGCAGTGTCATCAGTGGTAGATCCATACGGGACACTGAGGACAGACGGACATGGTGTGTCAGTTTCTGGCGAAGGCTTTGCTGCTGTCTTTGCGGAAATAAGAGAGGAAAATATACCGTGAGCTGAATTTCAGACGCTGTAGATGCAGAAGACGACCGCGTTTCTGTCCAGAGAGATTAGCTGTATTATCTTATCGTCATATGAAGGGTATGTAACACATTTTTTTTTACTAGAAATAAAAACGTATTTTCTTTTCCTTCGATTTAAAGACCTTACCACTGCAAAATTAGTGGAGAATCATATCGTGATAAATGGAAGTATTAAAATGCAATTAGGGATCGAGTATAATACATAAATACCGTGTAATGAAACATGAGTTGCAGTAATTTGAACTTAAGTACCCCTTTGAGCTCCATTATGAGGGACTTCAGCCAGTATGCAATGTAGTAATTGAAAGTTATCATCTTTAATTCACTTTACATAATAATGCTTTGACTCTGATACACCGCAAGTGAACGTAATAATAATTATAAACATATATCTATACATCTTAAAAGCCACATTGTCATTCAGTGAGTAGGCACTTATGGATATTGAGGGTGAAATAAAAAGTGGATTTGCATATTTATTATGTAAGAAAGTATTTAATGTTAAAATAAATTGGTAGACCATGACTAAGCATGGTCACAGTTTCAGTGTCACCATAATAAAAAGAAATAATGAAGTATAGTCTTTTTAATGCTGATTGTGAATGTTTTTATTGATAGCTTGAATACTAATAGTTTGGTAGCATTCTCACTATGTAAAGCAAATGATATAGTCTTTTATATTCTCATATTCAAAGTTTGCATTTTGCTTGTTTTTTTTTTTTGTTTCCATTTGTCATTTGTTGGGGGGTTTTTTTTGGCCACTTGGGGGCAGCTGAACTGAAAGCACTAGCTGACCTTTGCACATTCAGTAAGCATTGAGCAGCATTGACATCAGCTGGAGTCAGTCCAACTGACAAATACACAAGTGTAGTGCGTTAGCTTTTATCTTTGTTTTAGCCTTGACAAAATATTTTCCAGTTTTGTTTGCTAGAAGTCACTATGTTCAGCATTGTCCAGTATTCTGAAACTGGAAACGGGTATACCAGTGCTTAACCTGCTGGCTAAAAAAGTAATTATAAGCTTTAAGTTAAGCTCAGCTAAGGTTAGACAGTTTGTGTGGGGTTTTTTATGTAGTATTTGCCTCCTGAACAGGAAAACTATCCCATTAAGGACATTTGAGCCATTGTGTTTGTTTTTGTTTGTTTGTTTATTTGTTTGTTTTTTCTTTTCTTTTTCACTTAGTGGTCTAACTTGGGAAAAGTATTCTTCTTCTGACTTTGGTGCTTTCCAGTTTAAAGATGTGTTGGATTTTATTGCTTGATTTTAATTTTTTAGCTTTAAATGTATTTATTTTTTGTACCTCCAAACTCGTGAACCAAAGTTCACCATATGTTGACCCCAAGTGAATTTACTATAATAAAATCCTATCTTTGTCCCCCGCCCCGCCTAGTTCAGTACGTGTAGGAGTTCTGCTGAAACAGGCTGACTTGGTTTGATATGATCAGTAATAGGTGACTTAAATTAACCAATAAATAGAATTTGTTATGTAACTTACACCATTCAGTTTGTTGACTTTTTGACTCTTGTTTATTACTAAGTGACTAGATTGTTATATTACTGACTGAGCAGTAATGTCTTTGAACCTGAGAATCCTTGGAAATTAGATGTAATCTTTGTCCCATCCATGTTCTTTCAGGTACTTGGTGCCATCATTTTGGAATCTAAACAGTTCTTTGGACATCTGTTGGACAGTTGGCTCAATCCTTCCAAATTCACCTGCCTTTCCCCATGAGAAAAGATGGGGAATGGATTTTCGGAACAACCTAGCTGTCTCTCAAACATCCCGTTCTTCCAGTCTTTCCACATTGCCATCCTTGGACTAGACTCTGCTGGAAAGACCACTGTCTTGTATAGACTGCAGTTCAATGAGTTTGTAAACACTGTTCCCACCAAAGGTTTCAATGCAGAGAAAGTCAGAGTGCCACTGGGAGGCCACAAGACTGTGACTTTCCACTTCTGGGATGTGGGTGGTCAGGAGAAGCTGCGCCCCCTGTGGAAGTCATACACGAGATGCACAGATGGCATCATATTCGTGGTGGACTCTGTGGATGCAGAGCGCATGGAAGAGGCCAAAACAGAGCTCCATAAAATCGCCAAGAGCTCTGAGAACCAGGGAGTTCCCCTGCTCGTGGTCGCCAACAAACAGGACTTGAGGCACTCTCTAGGATTGGCTGAAATTGAGAAACTGCTGGCTTTGAAAGAACTGGGCCCTGCTACACCCTGGCATCTGCAGCCAGCCTGTGCCATCATAGGAGAAGGACTCAGGGATGGCCTGGACAAACTCCATGAGATGATACTGAAAAGGAGAAAAATGCTTCGGCAGCAAAGAAAAAAGAGATAAACTTTTCATGAGATAGACGTTCCTATTGTTTCGTATGAAGGAAACCTAAAAAAAGGAATTTGTCCTGTTAAGCTTCAGGTTTAAATTCAGTATGCTGAGTTTTATCAGTCAAAACTGAGCTTTAGGATTCCCGGTCTATGTTTATGGTCATATGTTTATGCTGTTGATCAAGAAATGCACATAAAGGAATGCAGTATGAAGATGAGAAAGTTTCAGATATGTGTGGATATGTTATAAAGAATTTATATGGATTGCAAAGTATTGAGGGTTTGGGGTCTGGAAGGGCGATAGAAGTTGTTTTAAGGATGTCTGTTCCAAACAATATAACCAAAAATAATTTAAGAAAAGACTTGGCCTAGATGAAGGGTTATTTGGTGAATGGCTGAACAATGATTTATTTTACTATTTCATGTGTTGTTCTGACTTGTTTTGTTGTTTTGATTTTGTTTTGGTTTTTTTACACTGGACTTTGTGAAAGAAAAGTATTATGTTTTTATTGTATTATTATTATGCGTGTGCTTGCTGTCTTATATCGCTCTTTTTTTCAAAGCACTTTAGGTTATCACTTCCTATGGAGTTTTTAAAAAGATAAAAGTTATGTCAGATTTTACAGAAACATGTACAGCAAATGCTACTGAACAGTAGTTGGTCCACATTGGCCTCATTGTCTTTAGACTGGTTATGCAATATGTTTTATTGAATAAAACATGTAGAGCAATATTGACTGCGATATTGTGGCTATTATTTAACAGTTAATATTTAAACAGCAGCCACATAAAGGCTCATTTATTCAAATAATAGCAACACTAAGCTTTAAGGAGCTGGTTTGAGTCTCCAGAAAAAGATTATTAGCAGTTTGTTAAACAAATTTCCCAACAAGGCATTAAAGCATTCAAGAGCTGCTGACTAGCTGATGTTACAAGTCTAGTGTTTGCATGTGATAAGGAGTGTTTCCAAAATGCATGCTCAGCCAACCTGACCTCTAATTGTCACGTTCTTTTTGGGTTTCATTTTACGCAGCCTGCACACTAATTGTGTGGAACAGGAACACACCCAAAGGTTGAAGTTCCATTTATAAGATTGTGTCCCGGGAAACTCAGACATGTCTTATCATAGCCTGTATTTCCC
The DNA here is from genome assembly GCF_964374335.1 of Astatotilapia calliptera. Taxonomy (NCBI): domain Eukaryota; kingdom Metazoa; phylum Chordata; class Actinopteri; order Cichliformes; family Cichlidae; genus Astatotilapia; species Astatotilapia calliptera. Next base: position 33,422,589 of record NC_137432.1, on the reverse strand, counting down.
TACAGATTGTCAGTTTCAGTGTTTTCTAATGAGCTAAGAACACACAGAAGTCAAACCTTCTGTAAAACTGACAGTAAAATAGCATTAACATCTTGGCCCCAAATTGTCATCAAAAACACAAGCCAAATCTCTTTAGTGGAAAAAAAAGAAGTTTGAATGTGTTTTTTGCTTTTGCGTACTTCAGTGCAGTGGGATAAAGAGTGCACTGATGCGTTACTGCTCAGACATGTTGTCCTCAGAGCTTGAAAATGTTGTCAGGGCAGTCTGGAGGCCTGACCCAGTACAACAGGCTGGGGAAGGAGACTGTGAAGCCAGGGGCATTACTGAGTATTTTTGGACTGAGTTGGCGAGGATATTTTGTCCACTGCATTAATGCCATTTGTTCTCTCATTCCTTTGAAACAATTAATGACTGTAAGCCCAGCAGGCCAGTGTAGAAGCAGCTGGCTTTCTAAAATAGCTGTGTGATGCAGATTGGTAGTTTGCACTCCGCTCTGACTAAATCACCAAGTTTCCTCACCACATAAATATCTGTTCCAATTAAATGTCATAATTATAACCTCAATGTGGGATTTTGGTGCTGTTTCCCAGGGGGCCTGTCACATATAGAAGGATAAGCTTATGTCCTTAGTGTGGGATTTTACACATTTGTATGACTGAAAGGCAACAGCAGGAAGTAAATGAAGGAATACTTTCAGTAGCTTTCAGTATTTAAAGGCAGAGGGAAACAGGAACTAATGGGAAGACAGCAAGGAGGAATAAATGCTACAATGGTACACAGTGTTTTGGTTACATTGTTGTCAGGTTGCCAGAATGACTCATTTTTGTCAAATGATGAAGCATGTTTTTGTATTTAGAAGCCCAGGTGCCTCTTGTTTGCCAAGGAAGGAAACTCAAAGGGGCACAGACATTTTCACACTTTTCCTGATTCCACTTCCCTCTCTCTGCAAGCAAGCCACGTCAGCTTTCTGTGTGTGCGCAAGTCAATTTTATGTGTCCTATCTTGTTTTGTCTTGTTATGTTCCTCAGGTCATTTCTACTGAAGCACTCACCAGAGAATTCTAATAATTACTGGTTCTACACCAAGTTGCGTATTAGTTTTTGGGACACAGTTTAAATGTCCATAAGCACATGTTGATTCTGGTAAGGATAAATATGGTGGTTATAGAAGCATAATTTTTTTAAATACTTTTTGGATGAAACAATAGTTAATTATACATACTTTTAGTGTATTTCCAATGGGCTCACTCTGTCCTGTTCTTTATCCATTCTTATTCCTGTACACTCAGCAAAAAAGTATCTGACTGTATCTTTATCAGTATAAAGTCTTGTGAATGGCATTCTACACAGGCAGTACTTATTAAGTGAAAACAGTTTGAGATCATTTGAACTTTGTGATATGACTTGTTATCCTGCTGATAGCAGCCATCAGAAGATTGGTACATTGCGGTCATAAAGCGATAGAAATGGTCAGCAACACTCAGTGTCTGTTAAGTATTGTTTAAACAATACGGCCTGCCTTAGAGGCTCAAAATGTGCCACAAAAACATGGCCCAAATTATTATACCACCCCCAGCAGTCAAAAGGGTTGATACAAGACTGGATGGATCAATGCTTTTATGCTGTTTACACTATTTTCTGACCCTGTCATTTGAATGTCGTCTGACCAGGCAAATATTTTTCAGCCCTCTATTGTCCAATGTTATTTAGCCTGTGCAAACTGTGGCCTCAGTTTCCTGTTCTTGTGTGGTCTTCTGCTGTTGTAGCCTATCTCCCAGATAACAAACAGTCATTGAAACTATGTTAAATCAACATTGGACTGTCAACCTAAATTTAACTGAATCAAGGCTGAACACTGATGTTTATTTTAATCAGTTTTGCACACTTGTTTGATATTAACCCTTTCACGCATGAATTATGACAACCTCAATCTGGATTATTTTTCTTAAGTATTTGTATTCATCTTTAGGCATGAAAAAAAAAATTTGAACTTCATTTTTTCACACATGTACTTTTCAAAGAGTTTTTTTACATGTCCATTTAGGTGGACAACTGTATGGAGTGACACATCAGTGTCCAATGTAGTGGTTTATGTGCAAGTATACCATCAACACTAACAAATACAAGAAAACAGCCTTTGAATGGCTGTCCACTGTAGTGACAACTATACGTGAAAGGGTTAAAACAACTTTGAAAGATAAATAGAATTTCAAATTGACCCCTTTGTACCCTTAATTTATATTGAAACAGCACTTACATGCTTCAAGGTACATTGTCTTCTGCATTCAGAGATGCTCTTCTGCATATCTTGGTTGTAATTAATGGTTATTTGAGTTACTGTTGCCTTCCTGTAAATTCAAAGCAGTTTGGTCATTCTCCTCTGACCTCTAGCATCAACAAGGCATTTTCCCACAGAACTGCCGCTCACTGGATAGGATATACCTATAGGGTCAGAAATGGACCCTCTATTTGTAAGAGTGCTGTGTCCTCAATGAAAAGTGAATTACGGTGAATAGATGTTCTCTTCATGTATGATCCATTAAGCATTTAACCTCATATGGTGTGTTTGACACAAAAACACTCACAATGTATTTAAAAAAAGCACACAAACTGCAATACCTCATCCATACAACACCTCTCACTAATTTTTGCTTTTATACTGGAACCATATCAACTGCCTGAGGCATGATTGAGATTGGCAGTTGTTTTCCAGCTTGGGCGGCATGAAGCTGAACATGGTACAAAATGTTCTTCCACGTGAGAACAGATTTTTCTACAACCAGTGACAGAAGCAAAGTGGGAGGAGGTGCTGGTTTCAGGAGGATTTCTCCACACTGTAAATTCTCGTGTCAAAGTTTGCTTTTAATGATATGCTCAGTGTTGCTAAACACAGTCACGCCCTTGAAACACCCTCAACGTAGGAATGCAAGTTGTCGTGGAAACTCAGACTCTTTAACTGTAAGAGGTTTGTACCTCCTTTCTAATACTGTCAGCTTTGTTCCTGTGATATTTCCCTCCCTCATCATTTTTACATAGGTGATTGTAAATACTGCAACAACCAATAGCCATAAGGTCTGTTGAAGGATGAGGCTGTAGTATGGAGAAGAAGATATGCCTAAGATGAAGTAAATTATTGTTTGTTAAAGGTGACAGTAAAAAAAAATCACACCATAGGTCAAGGATTTTGATCTTTCACTAGATTGTTTTGATTAAAATGCTTCTTTCAGAGTTACAGTTGGCCAGAAAGTCACATAAATGAATGACCACCAGTATATATGCTAGAGTGTTTGGGTGGTGAAGTGGTTAGCAATGTTACTTGACAGTCCAAAGGGTCTGTCTTTAAATCTGCTGGCAGTCTGTAGAATTTTAAGAGATGTTAAGGATTAAGAGACGGCCTTTACTTTCAAACCATTTTAGACATAAAGGGTCTTTTCAGTGACATGAAAAAAAAAGCTTTAAACATTTCACTTTTTAACCTAATCCCAAAGTTGTGTATGTATCTAGTAGTCATACTTTCAACAAGTTTTAACTGGGTGGGACAATTCATAAATGCTGAATGACCAAAATATCTCTGTACGTGATTTACAACCAGTTGTAACTCCTACATTGTGTGGTTAACCATGCAAAAGGCTATATTTAATCCAAACCTAACCATCTAGTTTTGGTGCCTAACTCTAACCAAACAATGACAGAAAGAGGGGGGGCAGCTATGCCTGATTTGACTATGATTTATGTACGTGTCCAAAATGTGTGGATTTCCCACATATTTCCCATAAGCACTCAGACCCTAGGTAGATAAGTACTGTAGATGAATGGAAAACAATTCTTTAACGGTTCAACTAACAGAAAGGGTGATCTTTTTAGGCAATGTTTGAAAGCTTTAAAAGATGATTTTTTTTCTATATTTCAGTTTGCAACAAAAACTATGTACAACATTTAGATGTTCTCCAAAGTCACTGTCTTTTCAAAATAAATTTTCAGTGTGTTTTTTCGCAAATGTTTGCTGGGTGGGTGGGTGAGAGCATGACTAAAGTTAAACCTAATGGTTTCAAGAATGATTTTCCATGCACACCACCTACTGCATCCCCACGAGTCTTATCCAGAGAAACACTATAAACATGTACTTGGCTTTTCAGATGTTGTATGCAAGTGGTTATTTATGCTTACAATATGCTGTTTTAAATTGGCCTTGCTGCAAAATGTTGAGACATGAAATTGCAGTGATAGGAAAAGCTGGAGGCTGGTATGGATAGGACTTGCACTCGTATGAACTTCATATTAAACGTAAATGATTCACAGAGAAATAAGGTCAAATTAGGTATGAACTGAAAGTGAACTTAAATGTGAGCACATGTGCTCACATTTCGCAAATATCTTTTTTGACCTTGAACTTGCACAGTTAATACTCCTTACCTTCCAATGCAAGCGTTTAAATATAGACTGTTTCACAAAGAAAGCTTTTTTGGAGATAAGGATGTGGACACATTTGGTGCACTGAAAGAAACCGCTTGCAGATAAAGCAGGAACAAGTTAATACACATACTTGTGCTGCATGCCTGTGACAGTAATGTTTGTGTCAAACTGCACCACTGCACTTTCCCATAAATCAGCCTCCAGAGGGTTCTCTCATTCTGCTGAGTTTTGAGATTTACCCTGTTGTGTACTTAAAAAGGAGATTGCAGTACATGCGTACTTGTAGCCTGCTTATTATGCAAGGTTATCATGACGGGTTTCATTTTTCTTCCCCCCAGTCTATTGAGAGCTAGTGGCCTATTTACATGTGAATTCCTCCTGCAGCCCTGCAGCCTCGCTCAAAGTAGCGAACGGGGCCACCTGCAAGGGGAAAGTGGGGAGGAGGAGGAGGAGGAGGAAGACACGGTTTGAGGAGCTACAGAAGTGTACTCCTGTTTTCTTTGGTGCAGAGACGAAAAACTGGTTTCATTAATTCTTACGATACATAGAGGGTAAGCTGTGCCAAAGTGAACAGAGGTCAAACTGACAGAAATGTTGTGCTGAATTCACTACTTTACAACCTATATAAATGCTGGGATTACAGCAAAAAAAACCAAAAACAGTCTTTGCGTCATGGATTTCACATTCAGTCCAGAGAAAAGGACAAATTGTAGGATTTTATTTTTTTTTAGGAATATATAAAAATAATGTGTGCTTTAAAACTGGTGAACAGAAACAGTTGTGTCAAATCTTTCCAAACAGGATGTTAACAGGCCATTGGACTTGAATCCCATCTTTAAACCTTGCTTTAGCTGAGTGTGTAAGAGAATCATTCACTTTCTTTAAGGTTTTTAAACTGGAAAATTTAGCCTCCGTTCTGAAGACTTTTACTGATAGTGCCCAACTTATAAAAGCTAAGTACTGCTCTATCAAACTAAGTGTTATGCAGTGCGCACACCTGTTAGACATTTGTACTGTGGAAAAAAAACAGATTCCTGCTTACAGAGTAGTGTAATCTACACTCAGTAAATGCAACCTTTCAAGCACCATCATCAGGTATAAAATCAAACTTTTATTTTTTTTTGTCTTTTTCTTAAACCTACAAATATGGATTACTGGGATTTATATTCAGGGTACATATATGTAATTAAACACAACCTGGTATAAACAAAATCTGTTGCCGGACATTTGTGATGCAAATAAAACACACTATAGTAGAACTACATGCATAACTAATTGTTGTAGGCATTACTGGTGTGTTTCAGGAGTGTTTTTCTGCCGTGGGTTGTTGACAGTCTTCATGTGATGACATTCCTCGGTTCAGTTTGTGTGAAAGCCTCTTTGTCAAGGTGATGATTGCTCTTTCACTTCTCAGTCTTCATCTGAAAGAGGATGGCTGTCGACAGCTGGAATGGGAACAGGGGAAATCTGTATGTGCGTGGGTGAGTGCGTTAGATGAGGGGCAAATTACTTTTTCATTCTCTCTTTCATTTTGACCTTGAACTCTGTGATACCCAGTTGCACTCACTCAACACCCATGTCCACACACAAATCTGGTCCACAAAGAGCTGTGTCCCCTCCAGTCTGGCTATTGTGAGGCACAAGCCTGTGAAATCTGTCTTTGGTCTTGTTTGGGCATAAGGGATTAGGGTGGGTTTAGGCTGTGGTCCCCAGTGCTTTATGTTTGCACACTGACTGATAGGGAAATCTGTGGAGAACACTGTGTTCGGATTTGTTTGGTAGCATTTCATCGTTCCGCAGATGAAAGGCCCCAGAGTTTGCAATATAATATCTATTACTATTTATGAGTTTTGCAGCATTTGACAGGAACCTGTTATGCTCTCTACTAGTAGCTTTGCATGATTCACAGTTCAAAACAATCCTTGATTACCTAATTCCCCTTACTTTAAGACAGTGGTTCTGATTTGTTGCCCTTTCCAAATCAAAGGTTAACTGCTTGCACCTACACTGATCTAAGAATTTTCAACTTTTGCCATGATTCTTGTGAATATCATATATTACACTTTGTATATGACAAAAAATAACGAAATGCATAACTGCTGCCCTACAAATTGGATAACTTTAGGAAAAAGAATAAAACAGTACAATTTAGGAAACATTTGTATCACCTAAATTAAACCCAGGTGGTTAGGGGTAACATAAACCTATATCTTACAACAAGGTTATAATCTGAAAGCAAATCTGGGAAATCAACACTATATTAAAATAACAAACAAAGCTTAATAAACTAAAGTGCAAGATTTAGATTTAGTTAAAATGCTCACTTACTTTTTCTGCCTCCTAATATTTTTAATGCATCTGCTGCAGGTTAATTCATTTATTAGAAACCTTTTACCTTTGAATATAGACAGACAACTGTTGTTATGTCTAGACAGTCTGCCCTCTTTATCCTAATTGAAATTCAAATCAGTTACTGTGAGTGATTCATCTTAACGCTTCCCAATGATGTCTGCCATGAAAAGGAACTCCTAAACCAAAGCAAGCGGACTTTTGGTTCACACAGAGGTCATATGTATAACTTCTCTCTGCAGATATTTTAATTGCATCTCTGCTTTATCAGGTGAGTGCACACATTGAGCATGGGAGAGGAATACAGTGCATCACTTGGGTACTGAGTTGTATCAGCTATGCATAAATCCGTCAAGACTTTAGTGTGTAAATGTAATTCTAAGCATGTCTATTGTACCACAAAGGTATTTCTGCAAATGTTTTTTATGTCTACTGGAGTAAATACTGGGGTAGCTGTAGCTCAGGAGGTAGACCAGGTCACCTACTAATCAGAAGGCTGGTGGTGCTCCAATCTCCAATTCCCTAACCCCAAGTTGCTCTTTGATGCATCCGTTGGAGTATGAATGCGTGTGAATGTTAGAAAGAAAGCACTTAAACAGGAAAAGCATAAAAAAGTGCTTGTGTGAATTGGTGAATGAGAGAAGTTCTGTAAAGTGCTTTGAGTGCTTAGAGTAGAAAAGTGCCATATAATAACCAGTCTATTTACCATATTCTAGAAACTTGTGAAAGGCTTTTTTCTATATGTCTCCATCAAAATGCTGCATGTACAAGGTAGATAATGCAGAAATTTTCGTAACTTTACTGCTTGATTTTCTAGCTAACTAACTGTAAATAAACTGGAAGGCTACATTTTGTTGTACTTTCTGACCATATGTAGATAAGATAAGATAAGATAAGATAGAACTTTATTAATCCCTCGGGTGGGTTCCTCTGGGAAATTCGACTTCCAAAAAAGCACAGCACCGACAGAAGTTACAGAGTTACAGAATATCATATATATATATATATATATATATATATATATATATATATATATATATACACACACACACACACACACACACACACACACACACACACACACATATATAAATACAGAGACAAATATAAATAAAATATACGAAGGGGATAAATAGAATAAATAGGAATAAAAAATAAAAATACAAGTGAATTGCACATTTCAAGTATTGAGGTCTATTGCACTGTTGACTATTTACAAAAGTATTGCACAAAAGGTATTGCACAGTGAGGTGAAGAGGCACTACAGCTTAGTTGTTCCCCCCTCCTTTGTCCTCCTGTTTCCCCTCCCTCTCCCCTCCAGAGAGGAGTTAAACAGTTTGATGGCATGTGGGACAAAGGAGTTTTTAAGTCTGTTAGTTCTTGTCTTGGGGAGAAGCAACCTGTCACTGAACAGACTCTTCTGGTTGTTAATGGCCGTGTGCAGAGGATGCCTGGCATTGTCCATAATGTCCATCAGTTTCTTTAATGTCCTTTTCTCTGCCACTGTCACCAGAGTGTCCAGCTTCATGCCGACCACAGAGCTAGCCTTCCTGATCAGTTTCTCCAGCCTGGATGAGATCTGGTATATTCAAGATATACCGCCTGAGCCAGTGCTCTGCAATTTTTCCTCATCTTGTCAGTGTTGGTAAGGTTAAGATTATAGCTTCACAATGTGGAGAAAACAGTGTTGTACAGAATGTTGAAACTATGTTGAGAGGACATACAAAATTACCTTAAGAAAGGAATGTGTTGTGATATGTTCAGTGTAAGACTCCCATGTCTGAATTTACTTTGGGTCTAAAGAGGCCAACTGAAATACAAAAGGTGAGACTTTATTACTGGCTATTAACAGAAAGGCCAAAATATCAAAGCCCAAAAGGTGAACAAATAAAAATCCAAAACATGAGACTGAGGGGTGCACACAGGGAATAGATACAGAGATGATAACATACACTGGGATAAAGAGTAATGATAGAGGGCTATTTTCACACAGTGCTGATTAGGAAAATGGAAATGTGTTGAAGAAGACCTCAAAGTAAAATACAGAATAAACAAGAGAAACACTAAACACAGAGACAATAAACTGACATCAACAAATACCAAGACAAAAGAATACTGGAAGCCAAAGACGTAAAAACAATAAGAAAAAGAAAGAAAACTAGTTTGAGACAGTGCAATGAGTGATTAGGAAAAGAAACACAGAACAAACTAAAATCAAGCGAATAACAAACTTAAATACAGAAAATGAAGATGCATAAACACCATGAATTCCCAAACACTGCTTGTCACATAAACAGGTAACCACAATTTCATGAACTCAGTGAAACTCTTCAAAATAACACAACAATGAAATCACAAACCAAAACAGAGGATTGCAAATTGGAAACTTCTTATTAGGACTTGGGCAGAAATCCAATAGTCCCAAAACCCAGAAGATTTAACAATCCATCCATTCACTTTCTTCTGATTGTCCAACAGGAGAGTGGTGCAGTGATCAGCAACGTTGCCTCACACAAGAAAGATGGTACTGGGTTTGACTTGGGCCTGTATGTGTGGAATCTGCATGTTCTGCATGGGTCCTTTCTCCAACCTGTACTTATTTAGCACATTCTGATTTAATTTAGTCACTTCATAAAATGTCAGTTTAAAATTAAGGACTTCACAAACCAGTTGAAGGATTTTAGCCTGTGCCATTGATTCATATGTTTCTTGACCTTTTCTTTAATGTCTTTTGAGACTAAATATAGAAGGTCTCAATGAGCCACTCACAATTTCTCAAAATCTAATTGTTCTTATTGGAATCACATTGGACTTTAATGAAATCTGCAGTGAAACCTAACAGACATCATTTCATTCCACCAGTAAATAAGAGGCACTGATGTCTCAGCTGGTTTGTTGTTTTTCTTCACTCCCCTGTAATGAAGCTGGCTGCTGCCGACCTCCAGTTTGTATAAACAGCACGACTCCCCTGATATTGGCATTAGCACCGATGGAGGTATTTAAACAGCCACAACATGAGGAGTCTCTGCAAGGAGTTCATTAACTGCAAAGAAAGGAGAAGCTGAATAATGAACTGGACCCTTTTTTAGTAGGGACAAGGAAGGGAGGAGCGGTTATATTGATGTTCCTCAATGATTAACGCTTCCAACTCGCTGGCCAGAGTTTTTCAATCTGCCCCGATTTCCATGGCAATTAGAGCTGGCCCTTCACCACAGGAGCCTCTGGCTTTATGAATCTAAAGTTTTATGCCTGGTTACATTGATCAGAGATATTTTGAAGGGTGGTGCACATGTGAACCATCTGCCCCACAGCCGTGGCAAAGAAACAGATAAGACGGGATTGCTGAGGTTTCTGCAGAGTCTGAGTTTCATGGTTGTTAATGCACAGAGAGGCCCTGTTATCTACACCAGTCTCAGGGATGCCTGGGGACACCAGTCTTACCTCTGAGGGTGGAAAGACTGCTCTTTGTCTTGGCAACTGAAAGGTGTCAACACCTGTAGACCTAGATTAGGTCTTTATCTTAAAAAAATAGCTAAAAAAAAAAAGAAAGAAAAAAAGTCAGCATTTGGATGTCCCCTGCTGTTGTGGCAGAGGCGTCATGTGGAATGAAAAAGCCAGGTTGCCGGTTTTCTATGAGAACCAGATTTCCAACTCCTACGGTGTAGGGAGGAGGGAGAGGGTGCAGGAGTGTAGCGGGTTACCCTTCTTGCCCCCAAAGCCATAAATCAAAATAAATTAAAGTCAGACTCCCACAGCACATATGGTAGCCACAGTAACAAGACTTTTCCAAACCAAGACTGTGCTTAATTGTATTTGTAAATCTATTACTAGATCATTTTAAACCAATGACATATTGAACCTAGCAGCATAATGTAAATTTAAAAAGAGTAAAAAACAAATTAGTTGAAAACATCTGTCGAGTTTTCAGATCAAAAATCCGGCAATAGAAAGAAGTATGTTTCTGATGAGTATGGGTATAAAATCCTGTACATATTTATGCAAAGTTTAAGCATGCAACTGATGCAATAGAAAGAAGTCAGTATGTGTAAATTGTATCCACTTCTTTCAATATGTAAATCTAACAGAAAGGAGGGAAGTAAAAGCAAACCCACATGAGAAACTAACCTTCAAAATAAAGCAGGGAGCGAAGTGAAACTGGGACTGAAACTCACAGATGATAGTGACCTGGGAAGGCAGATGGTCAGGAAACACAAAGCAATCAAGAAATGTGGATCACAAAAATATGAGACCATCAATAATGAACTGTATATAAAGTCAAAGTTTCCAAGCCTGAAAAGCAGACACTGTGTGAAAGTGACATGCATTTTTTGTAATGTGGAATGGAGTGCTAGTGCTGGTGCAAAGATATAAACTAACGTTAGCAAACTGCATCAGATCACATCTGTATGTGTCGGCATAACTAAATTTTCTCTCTCTTTTTTTTTTCTTGCTTTTTTTTTTTTTTTTTTTTTTTACATATTTAGACAAACATTTCACTCTGTGAAACTGTACCCACAGATTTATACGAACACCAGCACAAACAAAGTTGGACTTAAATGTAGACTTTTTCAAATATGTTTAAAAACCAAACTGTTTCATATGGATCTTCATAATTTATAATCATTTTACATATACAAACAAATACTTAATAATTCTATCACTTGAATCTGTCATTGTGGAGGACTTATTTCTCTCGTGCAAAAATCTTCAACAAATCTAACCTTAGACAATGCTTACAAAGCTATCAATCGAAATATTTTTACAGTTACAGATAAACTGTTTTTGTTATTCTTGTATGGAAAGAAATGCCATAACTTCAAAATTTTACATATACATATCATTCTTAAATAAAAAGTAGCCTTGTTCTGTAAAAACAAATACCTTTGGTAGCTGTACAAGTGAGAGATTCCTCTGCAAACATTTTTTATCATCACCTATTTCTTATCAGGATAAAATATAGGACTGTTTGCAACCCCTACAATCTTCACCTCCCTTTTCTTTTTCTGCGCCATCTCCAGTGGCAGTAAATTCACTGTACATAGCGTGTACTGTCAATGTTAAGCCTCTTACTACTTTCACTCCCACAGTGGTCTTTTGTCTGAGCACTCCTAACTCCCATTTATTCATGTCTGATTTTTTTGCAGATAATTGTTAGTAACATCTCTGTTTAATTTGTGTTTCCACCAGAAAAAAAAGGTACATTTTTGGAATACCTGTGCAAGAATACACTACAAATATTGTCGCATTTTTTTCATGTGTTCAGATGTTTGATTTTAAATAACCTGCCAGATTGGAGCTTTTTGCTGTGGGATGACATGAAGTTAGTCTGTGACTTAGCTGAACAATCTTTCTTGTAAATGAACGCAATCTTCTTAGAAATGTGACAGTCAACATGCAGCTTAATCCTTAGCAGTATGCACAGGGCTACGAGTTAAGTGACAACAAAGAATCCGTCATCACCTCCATTTGACACAAGCTGCTGTAATGAGTTGATTTACATTCAAAAGCAATGGCTCTGTGGATCCATCTAATGAAACCTTTTGTGATGATGATTGGTTGGTTAAAGATCCCCGCCTAGTCACCTGTTCTCATGTTAATGAATAATTGTTACTAGATTTAAACATTTCCACAGATATCACACCATGATAGCACCATGTCCTACCTGCTGGGCGAGTTAGTTAGAGATTTTTTCCATGACATGACGAGAATTGCCCTTGACACAGAAAAATGGTGATTACTTCCATGCAAGCTTGAGGTCAATGACAAAACAGATGCGGTTCTAGGGAGTGGTCCAATGTAGAAGGATACTGGAAGCAATGTTCAAGAATATGACCTGGAGCTGAATATCTGCCATTGTTAAACATTGACGTGTTTTTGTTTTATGGGCAGAGTAAACCGCACATATTCATATACTAATTATTTAAAAATTTTCTTACATTTCTTTTCTTTTTTATACAAGGCATCTCAAGTCATGTTTCAATTAACAAAAAGCTTGTGATTGAGTGCTGGATCTGACTGAAACTGAAGAAAACTGCACACTCATATAAACTTGTAATTTGCAAGATACGCTTGCTGTATAAAGTACACTTTGAATTATGTTCATTTTGGACATTAAGATGTGATTTAGGTGATAAAGTAAGTAAGGAAGTATTTACTGAGACTTTAGATTAGCCCATTAAAACCGACGCATTGGTTTTAGGTCAAATTACCGTAACTCATAAACCGTTGGCGCAATCGCAAAATTCCAGCGGTTTCCAAAAGCGTCAACTTTGTGCTTTTTTTTCCAGTGATGTTAGGGTCATTATGCTAATCCCAGGAAGGGGAGATACGTAAATTACATAGAAAACAACACAGCACATAGCAAAAACTAAAAAACATGGCAAAAAGAGCCCAAATGTAGGTGCCGCTGTAGCTCACTGGATCAGCAGACGACCATATGGTGTATGGCTGAGAGCCCAAACAAAAGAGCCCAAATGTCTGTTTTCTGTAAATTTTCATCACACTCACTCATTCGCAGGCTGCTGGGACACCGTATCATAATGACCCTAACATCACAGAAAAGCACAGAGTCACTGCTTTCAGGAACTGTTGGAAATGAGCAAATTGTTCAGGATTAAGAGAGTTACAGATGTTGAAAAAAACGTTGCAAAACACCTGTCTGACCCCAGTGACAGGTGGGTAAAAATCTTTAAATCAATATACTACACAATCAAAATAGTTGCTAGGGGTAAAACAAGTGGTATTGTTTTGATTTCATGTATTCACCGTATTGAGTTTAGCTTCTTTATTATTTACTGTTTTACTTTTCTGTCAAAAAAGCCAACAAGACAGATCACATTCATACAAACCTGACTGCATTCATAGACACATTTAATCCCAGATTAAATTCTCGTGCTTTGTTCTTTGTCACAAACCTAAAGAACAGGTCACTCCAGCAAGGGTTTTATTTTAGTTTCTTTATCACAGTAGTTGCACATCCCTTCTGTTTCACTGAAGTTTCTGATGTGATGTGCAACAAGCAACTGATTTAAACAATACCTAAGTCAACACTAATGCATTCTGTCTTCTTCAATCTATTCCAAAGAAGCACAAAAAGACACACACACAAAAGTTTAAAAATTCCTTTGTGCTCTGCTTGATCTTCAGAAACAAAAGTAAACTAATGGTACCCCCCTTTTTATAAATGGGAGCTGAAATCTGATACAAGAGTCCCAAAGCCAGATCTGAGTCTAAAGACTAGAGCCTCATTAGCAATCTATCTTTGCGGCATTGAGGAAAACCACACACACGCACACACAAAGTGGCTTTGTTTTTGGGCAGGGGTTGATATGCTGAAGCGGGGCCCCCGAGCTCAGAGAGACAGCAAGGACTGAAAGCAGAGACTTCAAAAGTAGCCAGTGTTCACCTTTAGAAAAGACAGATGACTCCTTGTTCAGCATAAGGACCAATCAGAGCATTTTAGTGATTCCCCTAAACTGCTATCCTGATTAACTCAAGCATCTACATCTACAAAGTTGTTTATTGAGATAATAATATTTTTATGTGTGACGATTGGAGGCCATCTAGATTTTAAAAGCTTTTTATTTGTTTGTCAAATAAGTAGGGGACTTCAGCGTGGGGGTTTCAGGGGAAGTTTGTCTTTCTACCAGCTGTTGGTTTCAGTGTCTGTTATGCATGTTGACTTTGGGAAAATTTGAATGGAAGGAAAAGTGGATGACGCAAAAAAGAGGAAGTTAAATCAGGAGGAAAGAGAGCAACATGCTCAACGAAAAAAAAATCATTGATTACATATATGTTTTACAGCACTATTATCGCTGCATGTTTTGCACCATCAATATATGGACATTTGCCGTATGAAACCATGTAGAAACTGTGCATGTCTATCACAATTATACGTGTTTGGGAAAACCTGGAGTTAACACAGCTTTTCTTTGTTTCACTTGGTCTGCTGTAATAGCCAACATTTTTTCCACCTGTTGGAAAAATATTCAGAGGAAAGCAGGTTGCAAGAAAGGCGACATCTTCTATCTGTTGCAGTGGGAGCAATGACTTGTCATTTTGCCTCACTTTCACAAAAAATAGCAAGCACATGAATATGCAAGGTATTTTAGGCATGTACAACTGTAGGACACTCTAAAGCCAAGACACACTGGACAGATTACATGTCACAGATGACCTGCGAACACCATAGTCTGGGAGAACCAGCAGCAGGACTTGGTGGGTGGATGGATGAATGAATGGAATTATCTTTAGGTACTTGGTGTTCCAACAGTGAGCAAAATGCATTGAATCAGTCCATATGATGCATATAATGTATAGATGTCACCGCCATGATGTCACTCATTGGTTAGAAAACTGCTATTATGAAGCCTTGAACAGAGCATTTTTGGCCTAAGCCATCTTGCTGTTTTGAATCCAAACATGATGAGCGTGAGTGGAATCTGACTGAGAAAATTAGGAACTTGTAACCCTGACTATAATCATGTTTGTTGAGACCATATATCAAGATCACTTACAACCACATGAGTTGCCCTCTAATGGCCTTTGGCAAAAATGCAGGTTAAAGGCTCCAAATTCACTATGTTCCAATTCAGTTGCTGCATCCTTCGAAGGCCACATTTAAAGGCCGATTACATCACAGCCAGATGACGAAGGCTGTCTCAATTCAAAGGCTGCTCCAAATGTGGCTGACAAATGCGTCCTTCTTTTCCCCGAATTTGTAGGTTCGGTGTATTCTTCATGGCCCAACCTATCCCAGAATTCATAGCGTGGCCCAGCCAATTCCAGTTTCCAACAATGGCAGCAGCTACTTAGTTCTACTTTGACTCTTACTACTCTTTTCAATACTTTATTAATTAAATTATTATTCATAATATTTGTATAATAATATAAAAATACTTTTAAACACAGCAATAGCAAATTAGTGCAGCTAAAGAGTTTGAAATATTACTCTTTCTGGGTCACAAAATAAACTTTCAACATATTTTGAGGCGAGAATGTAGGTGTGTCAATTTCAAATATCTGCTCGGTTTTATCAAGATATCACATATTCACACTTCCAGCCTTCTTGGTCTTTAGTGGACCCGGCCCACGTAGACCACGAAGGCTGGGTCCTCCGAAGGATGCAGCCCTTGAATTGGGACACAGCCATCGTTTATACAATGTACGATTTATTAGATAAACCCTGACTCATATATAAATATAAATTCAGCCACATTAGTTGGACTCTATACTGAAGAACTTAGATTTGCGCAAGATCAGAAAGTAAACATTGCAACAAATCATAAGAGCATGTGACCTCTGTGTAGTGTTCTGCAAGTTCAGCAGCATTTTATACAATGGACTCGGACTACAGGGAACAGTTGTGACGTGTTGGAAAAGAACTGTTCAGGCAGAGCAGGTGCATCCTAGTTCTTCAGGAAGTGTTTAACTACTGGCCCTGCACACTCTCTCACACTCAAGCACACGAGCAGAAGCAGTTCTGGGAAGCAAAACCTAAAAGTGCACGTTCCATCAACACCTATTATTACCACTTGCATAGCTGTTTTTTCCCCTAACCTTAGCAATACTGCCTGGAGAATTACACGTGACATATTGTGGCATGTGACATTTTAAGGGTTGGGTCTGTATTCCCATTCTGATCTGCTGCTTTAAATCCCAGTCTGGGAATGGTGACAAAATATCTATTCCTGTTTGATTCCTTCTGTCTCGTTTTGATGGGTGCTGCTGCTGATAAGGCTACTTTAAATTTGGCATGAAGCATATTAAGACATTCACATGTAAGAGCTGACAGCATATCTTTTTCTAAAACACCCTGAGATATGATGAACTTTATGGAACCTTAGGACTAAATTCAGTCATTACTAAAAGAGCAGAAGCGAGAAAAAGGTAGTATAACACAGTTAAAAGGTGATAAGAGCTGTAAGCGTTTCTAGGATGTAAACAAATCACTTCCTGATGGCTACAAGGAAATGAGGGCACTGCAATGGAAATTAACAGGCACTGCAGATTAGATCCCTTGTATGTTTTTAGCTTTAGATATTTGCAAGTCCTTCCAGTCTTGGAAAGTGACGCAAGTAGGCTAATTTACTCAACAGTAAAGGTTCTATTTCTATTTTGAGAAGCCCTACACTTATTATTCATCACAAGTGAAATATCATGCAGTTATTTGATGTCTGAAAAGTGTTTACATGTCACATTCGAAGCAAGTGAAGTCACCATTCTCGCATAAACATCTCCATAATCTGTGTGATAAATAGCCTTTGGTAGAGTTATAGCTATGTTTGAGGGGGGGTTATGTTTTAGGCAGACATACAAGTAAATGATTAGTTACGTCTCCACCTTAATCAGTGTTGTACTTCTATAACAAAGGCCTTGATTTTAGTACTTTTATACACATGTTTATTTTGATGTTTTGTGTATTCTAAAGTCAATTCAGTTTTCAGATGACTATAATTTAAAATTTAGGATGTTTTTATTGAAGTCCGATAACAACTGGTATGTGAATAGCTTTTCAATTTTTAATCTTAAGCACTAATACAACTACTAAAGTTTTGCTTTAAATGTTTTCGCTTTTTTTTAAACCAGGTCTATGTTTTAAAATTGTAATATTAATATTTCTACTTAAAGCTGCATTTTACAAAATTGGGCCACTAGGGGGCAGAAAAGCATAAAAACATAATAAAAATAAAAACTGCCCCTTTGTTTCCCACAGAGGATGGATCCACATAATTGATTTAGCATGAATGTTACTTGGATGGGCTTCCTGACACAACTCTCCAATTAGCTTCCTAGTATCCTACCACAATGGGTACACAAGCTTGTTTTCCTTTGAGGCTAGCTTTCTGTCTTATCCCAGTCTTATGCTGCGTTCCACATACCTTGGAAATCTAATGAAAAGAAAAACAGGATTTCTTTTGATTCTTAGCACGGTAGAGCCATTCAGGTGTATTAGCAATGCAGTATAATACTTATATTTTTGGCTTAAAAACACAGCTGCAGCACATTCATGAACAGAGCCTTGTCGGTGGTTTGTGTATGACTTATGTAGTCCACAAATAAACAACAGTGGCAGTACAGTTCAAAGGTTTTACAGTTTTACTGATGTTGACATCCAATACCATCTTGTATTGTTAGCTCAGGGTTCTTGGGGCTGCTCTGACTTTCCAAATGGGAAACTGAGGGATAGTTCCACATTCGAATTCTGCCCGTGAACCCACAAATTCATCTTAGGAATGCACCATCAAACTAAGGATCTTACTGCGAATTATACTTCTGCATCTGCATCATAACTTGCGCCATAAATGGAACCCCATTTTAACCCTATGCCACAACCTTCTACGTAACCTGACGTGCACCTCCTGGTTATGGTTAACTCATACCACAAAAACTTGACATGGAATTCTTCCGGTTACTACATAAGTCTCAGTACAGTTTTTCATGCGTCAGGTGAAAGTGTTAACTTCCTGCTGGCTACAAGAAAATATGGACGATGCGACTATCAGTGTAGGCTTTGTAAAATCAGTCTAGGTAACATGTCAGCAAACATGTGAGCAATAGGTAACTGTAATAATAATAATAATAATAATAATAATAATAATAATAATAATAATAATAATAATAATGGATTGGATTTATATAGCGCTTTTTCAAGGCACCCAAAGCGCTTTACAATGCCACTATTCATTCACTCTCACATTCACACACTGGTGGAGGCAAGCTACGGTTGTAGCCACAGCTGCCCTGGGGCAGACTGACAGAAGCGAGGCTGCCATATCGTGCCATCGGCCCATCTGGTAGTGTAGTATTGTAGGTTTTAACCAAGCTACTATACTTTAGTAACACAGAGAAAGAGCAGAAAGGGTTTTTAAAACACGGGGTTAATGTTTACTATTTACTATAAATTTGTCTTGCAAGAAATGAGAAAAGTCTCACTTCCTGTTAAAGATAGAAGGAAAAAAAAGATACAAATTTAACAGCATTGAGTTACAGTATTAAGTCCAAGGATTTTTAAAGTAATCAAATGCAGTTTTTTATATTAATAATCCTATTCATATTTTCATACAAATTAATAATCTGTTGCATGTAATATGAGCAGTATTACAACAGCATTTTGCCCTCCAGCATCAGTTGTTGCAAATGCCTGGATGGATGCTGCTGTTCTATTTCTGCAGTGAGAGCAGTGAGAAAATGTGGGTTTGTTTAGCTGCTACGCAGTTGCCCTCAGCTGTCCCATCACTCAGCAGGGGAGGAGGTGCAGGCGTACCCCAGTTCCTCCCATTTTTTTTCTGTTCTCAACCCCCACTTTTCTCTTTACACTCTCAAATGGTCTCATAGACAAGCGCAGGCTAGACGAGTCAACTAGGTCAACCTCCAGCTAATAAACTCCCGTGTGTCTGTTGAGACAGTGGGACAAATGGGCCCTACTTAAAACCAGACACAAACAAAGGCCTTCACATCCAATGAAGACCTTACCCCACTTGCATCCCAATGAAGCCAGAGGGGAGGGAAATGCACTTTTCCACATAGTTCCTATGCTTGCTGACCAGGAAGCAAAATACCTCACCCAATAACCTCCAGTTGCATAACAGCAGCCTGTTTGTGATAACAATGGAAAGAAATTTTAATCTGTTTTTGTAGACATACCTGTGCACAATGTGCACAAGTAATGAAAAATGACTTCCCTCCCCCTGTGCTGCTGATTGATTGCATGTGGTCCTCCTAAATGAAAGCCTGAATTATTCAAGCAGGTCAGACTATATCCATTTCCTGTTCAATCACATAGTTTGATGGGTATTTAGGAATTGCTGAATATATCACTAAAGAGCAATTAAGCTTTTTTGAGAAGTATCGCACTAGAAATAGACAGCTACCATATCTTTAGAAAAAAGCACTGCATTGCACTTCCCGCAATTTCTTCTGTTATATAAAAATACAAGTAATGGTAAAAGTCTATAGACTCAGAGTCACAAGCAAGACTCAGTTACACTTTAAGCTAAATACTAGTAAAGGGGGAAAAAAGACTTATACTGGCAAAGTATTTCGAGCTGATTTAGCTAGTTTTATTTGAGTAAAACTGTAGAAGTGTTCTACCTTTAGGTATCTGATGAGTTGTATTATTTGTAAATTTCATGCTTCTTGTTTAATCAGTTGTGCATATACATTACAGCCATTTTACTCATCTGGCAGAAACAGATCCCGACTCTCCCCTGTCTACATTGGTGGGACTGATGAGAAATAGTCACATCCTACAACTATCTGGAAGTTCAACTGGATCACAAGTTGAAGTGGTCTGCCTACCAAAAGGGTCTGAGTCGGCTTTACTTTCTACAAAGGCTCAGATCCTCCAATGTATGCAGCAAGCTGCTCTAAATGTTTTATCGTCTGTTGCTGCGAGCACCATCTTCTTTGCCGTGGCATGCTAGCATGCAGCCATCAAAGCAAAGGAGGCAAACAGACTGAACATGTACCTTCAACGTTGCTGTCTGAGCGAAAGTTACAGGAGGTCGTTCCTTCCTGCAGCTATCAGTCTCTTTAAGTCATCCACATGGGTCAGATCCACACATGTGGAACAGAATTAATCACACCTCAGTGCACCCTGTCACTTTTGTACACCACGACATATATTTGCACATATACATGTCCTTTTATATTTATATTTATATGTATATTTGTATTTTATTCCTATATCTCTATATTTATCTATTTATTTGAATAATTATCTATCATAACTCAGTTTCTACTCTTATTTTATATGCATGCTTGCTGTTTGTTGCATATTTGTTGCTATGATAACTCCGTCAGATGTTTTTCTGATTCAGATTTACATGCTCTGTATTTTACATCATAAATGTTTCATTATTCAAATTTATAGACTTTCATCATTTTCTTTACTTTTTAAAAACTTTTATTTTCAGTGTTCCCTTTATTGTATGCCATTATTACACATTAACAGAAAAACATTAATGCATTTGCTAGCAAGTAAATGCATTAATGCAGTATCAGTGTTGATTAGTTAGTTGTGTAGATTAGTCCAGTTGATTGTAATACATGACCGTATTTTTGTATGTGTAGTGAAAGAGGAACAAAATGCTGAATTAAAAATCAGCAAATCCAACAAATAGCAAACATTATTAAACGGTGATAACTCCAAAATAAAATGTCCAAATGATGAAAACTAATTCATATACAAAACCGGAAAAGAAACAAACGAATGCTTATTACTAACGTTTATTACAATGATTATTTATTCTATGGAAACAGTTTTACTCATATCTATTTTGATTATTTTTTAATGTCTTCTCTTCTGTAAATTCAAATACTATTGGTATTTAAAGATCTTGTTTGTTTCATGGTGATGTTTTTGTGAATGTCAGTTGTATGTATATCCATCATGGAGTGCCCCAGGAAGAAAACTTAAGACTAAGGGTAATGGTAAGGGGATACCAATAAAACAAACAAACTCATGAGGATGGTGTAGGAGCTCAGATGAAACATGAGCATAGCATACATACAATCTGACAAACAAACAAACAAAAACAGGGCTTTTCTCATCTCTTTAATTTACCTCTCTGTCCACATGTTTGTGACCCAGAAGTCAATCTCAAACATGTCTCAACTCCTTAGAGGCATTATAAGGGAAGAGGATTAAGGACAGAAGAGACTTGGCAGAGGAGCTGTGATGGAGGATGCACAAGTGTATCCTTTGTGGAAGTGTGTTTTTTATATACCAAAGACAGTGTTAAAGATGGATGTAGTTACTGTACCCACTTATTTCTAAAATCATGTTCTGAAGATTAGGAGTTTGGAGGGTGCATTTAGTGTCCCTGAAAAGAGAAGCTATTTTCTAAGCTATTTCGTAATTTACCTTTTCTACTTTTGATGCTTCTGTACCTCCTTCCAGAGGGCAGTATACTGAACAAATTTTGCGCAGTATCAAAGTGGTCTGTAATGATACTTTTGCTCTGAAAAGACCCTTTACCTATCACCCTTTGCAGTCCTTTCTTTTCAGCCACATTACAGCTGGCCAGTGATAGCATATGGCAGTACACTCTCAACTGTCAACCGTCATCAAGCAGCATCCTTTATTCCTCTTGAAAACCATCAAGAAGTGGAGGTGCTACTGAACCTTCTTTAGCACAGATGCTGCGTTCACCAGGAAAGATCCTCAGAGGTGTAAGTACCCAGGAATTTAACAGAGATCCACTCCACATCAACTGAGACTGTGTGGAGAGGTGGGCTCAGCTTTGTGCCTCCTGAAGTCCATGACCACTTACTTTGTTTTGTTGGTGTTCAGATTAAGGTTGTTCCTGACACACCAGTCTGTCAATTACCGCATATGATTCATGTGTGGTATCCAGTGTTGGTCAAGTTACTTTGAAAAAGTAATCAGTAACTAATTACTGATTACTTCCCCCAAAAGTAATCCCCTTACTTTACTGATTACTTATTTTCAAAAGTAATTAGTTACTTAAAAAATGATGTAAAACCTGAAAAGGTAATGAAGCGATAGATCTTTCAGCCCAATTCTATTTTTTCTGCATAATCCATCATATAAAATGTAATCAAATGAAAAAGTCTCTTTTTGAAACTAGTTTTATTTTAACTTTAAGCTTGAAGCAAACATTAAATTATATGCAACATTCTCTGACTGGAAGAAATTTGTTTAATTTAAATTTAATTTAAACCTATTTTCTGCATATTCCAGCATATAAAATAAAATATTTTTTGTGTTTACACTCACTCTTTCAAATAAATGCAAGTGAAACACAGCAGAAAATAAATGAAATCAAAGACTCAGCGGTCCTGTTGCTCTATTTTCACCTGTATAACAGGAGTGGGGCAGGCGGAGGTTTGCCCTGGTGCACATGTGTCGCAGCGGTCAGTGGAAGGATCTGGGAGTTTCACATTCCCGTGGCAGGGTACTGTCGGTGCTTGCTCAGAAGTTTAGGGGTTTTTTTCACTGTAAAAAGAAGTTTTCTTCCCACGCAGTGAACAGCGGACACTAATGTTTTTGTCACTTTTTACGGAATCAAACTCAAAGTAAGGTCAGTACTTCCACGCTTTAAACGCTGCACGCTCATACTCTCTGCCACACTCGTTATATTATCCATTGTTGATATGCACACAGCTGTTGCCACGAACGTCGGACTCGCTTACGTCATTGTCATGAGAGACTCGTGCAAAAAAAATCACAGTTTTGGTAACGCAGCGTGCTTACGGGGGTGTAACAGTTATCTAATTACCTCTTTTGCAACAGTAATCCCTTACTTTACTCGTTACTTGAAAAAAGCAATTGGATTACAGTCTGCAAATTTTATAATTGCATTTCTAGGGTGGGTAGGAGTACAGTCGTGTGTGGATACTGCATAAAAGAGGAAGCTGAGCACACAGCCCTGAGACAGTGCTGAGCATGAGGGTGGAGCAGGTGTGGGTACTGATGTTGGCATTCTGTTAGCTGTGAACATGTTTTTTTTTTTTCGGTGGATCTGTTTGCTTTATAAGCTGATTGGGGTCAAAGGTGGAAGAAAGGCAATTTTTGATGTGTTGAAACACAAGCCTTTTAAAGCATTTTTGACCATAGCTGTTAGAGCGATGAGTCTGAAATAACTCATTGTTGAATTCTTGGGAACAGGGGTTGTGGTAGCATCTTAAAGATAGGGTGGGACAGCAGAGGATGACAGGCAGACACTGGAGAGCTTGGTGAAGACCACTGCGAGCTGAACTTTAAGAACTTTGCTGGGGACGTCTGATTTAGGAACCTTCCTCTGATTCACAGACCTAAACACATGGTTCACTTGATGTGCCTGGAAAGAGAGTGTAGGCAACTCTGTGGTCTGGGGTGTGTATAGCTAAACTGGTCCTGTCTGAGTCAAAACAGGCAAAGAAGTGATTAAGGTCCAGTGCCAACAAAGCCTCCACGTTAACACTGCCAGTGGTGTGCTGCCTTTGTTTTTTGTCAGATGATCCTCCATTTTACTCTCTAGGCCTTTTTTGCACTTTTGATTCCTTTTCTCTGGCCGAGCTGTGCAGCGCTTTGTCACTTCACACGAAGGCCAAGTTAAAGTCTCTCAGAAGTGCCTAGACTTCACTTCATCCATGGTTTATGATTAACATCAACACGGATTCGCTTACTGGCCATAACATTGTCGGTGCTTGACATTTGTTTGTTTTGAAACTCATTGTGACAAGAGAGGTGTGGGTCTGACTGTGAAACCACACTCTTATTGTGATCTACAAGTCCTTAGCCAGTGAACATACCCTGTGCAATCCACCTATATGACACTTAAAATGACCAAAATTTTGATTGGAAGTCATTTTGCAAATATTTATGTTGCCCAGATGTGGCTAGTGAAAAGAATGCAAGTTCCTGAAATTTCGACTTGGGTTAACTTGTCAGATCTGGAAGATACAACAATCTGTCTATTCATTCTGTGGCTTTTTACCCTCACTGTATAAAATGGGTGTGGTACACGCTGTCATGGTGGGTGGAAGACTTTACAAACAAAGTATCTTTGTAACAAAGTGTCTTTGTTTTTTTATAAAGTATCTTTGTAAGTTGTTTTAGTCATTTAAAACAACTGTGTGCTCTTCTGCCATTCACTGTTTGTCTGTGTGGAATATTCTGAATATAATTAAAAGCAGTCTTTAAAAACTTTAAAAAAACATATCATGAATAAGACATCATGTGGGGAGAAAGAGAAAGGGATCTGAAATCTGGAGGACTAAAGCACTGAATACAGTACAATAAATACATGTGAAAACAATCAGGGCAGAGCAAACAAAAGTGAGAGAAAACAAAGGAAGTAAAAGAATTAAGGACACACAAGGAAAGTAATACTTTCAAATAAAAGAGGAAATGCAACGAACAAACAAAACTCAGTAACTTAAACCTTACACCATGACATAGTTCTCAGGATAAGAGTTTTTGGTTTCTTGTTTCATGTGTTGCTAGAAGTGTAGTCAAATTTATTTCGCTTGACTTTTAATTTTGATGCTGTCCCTGCAGCGGTATTTAGAACTTTTAATCTGGACTAGAATACCAGAGTGTTAGGCCTCCAGCTCCAGTACATAAAAGCCCAACCTTACTTCTTTCTGCTGGCATGCCTGGTACACCCTGTCAGTAAACAAACCTCCATTACTCACTTGACATCCTACCATGATGTCACTGAGCAAACACAAAAGTCAGCAGGCTAACAATAAAGCACTTCCTCCGCCACAGTTTGTTGATGCTTTCCTCGGCAGGTGCTCAGAGCTCACTCTGTGGGGACAAAAGTGTAACTCAAAACCTAAAATTATGGCCTGTGAAGTCAAGCAACAACAGTCATTAGTGCTCTTTTTGTCTCGTCAACAAGGGAACATACATTATGTATGTTCATTCGCTTTGGAGTTTGAAACATACACAAATGAGCTGAAGGGCATCTTAGGTCACAGGGATGAGAGGGTGTAAAATGTCAGTGATTCTCCGATGTGTATATAGAGCTTTTATCTCTGCTATCACAATCAGGTGGGTTTAATCATTTAGTACAGAGCTAGATCAGCATTTTCAGAGAGAGAACAAACATTTCTTTATTATCTTTCTCTGTTTGTCTCCTTTGATGTCCATGATCTGAACCTTCTGTAAAAAGCATGTTCTCCTTTTAACATAAGTATCCTCATATTTAGATTAAATGTCCTTTTTTTTCAGTCTCAACCAAGATAATCAGAGTGATGATTAGACCAGCATGTACTTCACCAAAAAGAAAAAAGAAGAAAAAAACTGCAAATCAAGTATCAGAACATCAGAATCAAATCTAAATATATTCATTCATACATTCAGTAAAACTGCTATTGTGCCACTTGCCAAAGCAGTCATTGTGCGTCATAATACATGATTGTGCAACATCTTAATGACAGCAAAGCACTGGGTCACTTTGAAAAGTAGCTCAGTTGTTCTTTTCCTTTCCCCAACCTTTCCTTTTACCTTACTAAGAAGTCCACTTTCACATTTATCTATATAATAAATGGAATACATATAAAATGTATGGAAAAATAAATAGAAAGTAATACATTTTTAAAAAGCTCAATCTTAAGGCACCTCAGTCTTAAGTGGGGTGGGGGTTAAAAATATGTGAGAATTTCCTGCTTCTATTTACAACTACAGCAGCAGCTATTTATGGGTTCACATGACATGACAGCAGCACATCAGTCGTGTGGGGCTGGGGTGGGGGTACTAGCAATCAAACTGGGTCATTTTTGAGCTTTTGAAAAGCCGACTCTAAAAGAATTTGTACATTTTGAATCTAAATTTAGCTTAATGAAGATTTTCCATTCACACTATCGCCAAATGCTGCTCGTGGGAGATCATTGAGGTTACTTAACGTGTTGTGAGATATAAATGTACTGCAAGTCTGCAATGTTGGGTTTATAATTCTCTGCTGGCACTTCATAATGAATGCATGAAGTAGGCGTTTCAACCACTATGAATATAAAAATGCTGATTTTAGGAGCTTTAACAGTTGTCCTTGGAGTATTTTTCTTTGCCCCATCTCAGCTAGGGTAGAAGGAAAAAACATGCAAGCAGATGTTGCTTTGGCAAGAATATTTATTGTTGAAAAATATATGTAGGAAACACAATAAGAGACAAACCGCAGGGTGCTGCCAACTCAAAAGGAAGAAAACCAAAGGTAGACTAACAGAGTGCCAACTACAAAACAAAATGGAAAAGAGAAGCAATTAGCTCCCAGCAGCAATACCCAAGGGTAAGGGCACCCTTGTGTGGTAAGGGTTAGGGTTAGCACTAAGCAGTATTAATTACCTCAAAAACACAATTAATTACCAAGTTGTAATAACAGAATATATCTTTCGATTGCTGCTTAAATTATTTACACTGTACATAAAGCTGTACTTATCCTAAACCTGATGTAATGATTTGGACTCTATACATGGAGTTGTAGTTGCATTTGCGTGAAAAAAGCCTCCCAGTCCTCTCAAACCAAAACATTTTAATTTAAGCTTTCAAAGAACTTGTGAAGCCAGATTACTTGTGAGTGGTAAATCCAAATCATGTGAATCTTATACCTCACACACTCATAGTTCAATGCCTGACTTCTTTAAATAAGGCAAAACCTGCATTCATTCCATATCGGCTCAAATGAGCAACACATGAGTGTACTCCTATGTGCAAACATGCTTTTCTGTAAAGGTTGCTTTCTATAAGGCTGCATGTAGCATTTCATGTTTAGCTGTGTATAGCTACTACCAATATCCCTCCATTATGTTCTTCAGTAATGTATAATTTTTTTCCTTTCTTATTTGACTTTCAGTGCTCATTTTTTCACCTTTGCAATTTACTGCAACCTTTCTAAATCTTCAGGCTTTTGTCTTGTTTTGATAAATCCGGCCCCTGGCTTTCCTACAAAGTAACATTCTCATCCTTTCTGTGTGACTCAGAGGTTCTTTTGCTCCAACAAGCCTGATAACGTGGTTTTTCAGTGATCGGTCAAACGCAAAGACTTTGCATGACCTCATGAATAATTGGTTTAACTGTAAATCCCAAACGGTTCCAAGCTCCTCTTTAACGACATTCCCCTCATTCACTGAGACAGAAAGAAGAGTTGGAGGAGTGTGGGTGGTAACACACCGAGGCTGGCACAGTAGAGTCTGCAGTCAGGTGGGACTGGAGGTCTGTACATTGCTGGAAAGGAGTCCCTGAGAAAAATGATTATATTAAAGCTTTACTTCACTTTGGATTTAGTTTCTTTTTTATTTCTGAGACAGTTCTTATTGTTGTTATTGTGCCAGCAGTCGGGGTTGTGTTCAACTTGGAGTGTTTTGATGTTTTGACTGGTTTGTGCTCCAACATAGATGACCTGAAATGTTTTGATTGCCTGGATTATTTTATGACTTCACTGTAATTTCCAGTATTTTCCAAAGTTTTAAACTGGGCCAAACTAGACCCTCTGGTAGGCCCAGTCTGCCCCACAGACTATATGTTTGACAACCCTAACCCTTAGTTAGAGTGGTTGTTACTGCTACAGCCCACCTATTGTCTACCTACCAACACCGATTAGGTTCATACTTCAAGTAAGCACATGGCACATTGTAAAATCAGTTAATCTCAAGACATTAGGTTGAATTATTATACTTCTATGTGATTCTGTTGCCTATAGCAAGTTTTAATGTGCAAAGTGCCTGGGTGATGAAGCAAGTTTTATGTTTATTTTAGTCACTGTTTCAAAAGAAATGTGATTTACACCCTTAAAAGTTGGCCTGACTCCATGCAAGGCAGAAAAACAGCTTTTTCCTCCATTAATTTCAGCTGCTGGATTCAAAACTGCATCGGCACTCTTTTTTTAAATAGCCAAACACTGAATGATCTGAACAACTGAATGGGACTTTAAAATAGTTGCTGATATCCTGCCAGTCTTTAACAGCATTTAGCTGGTGGTTATTTCTCCACTCAGCCTGTGGTTTTCATGCTACATTAAAAATTTGTGTGTGCGGTGAAGGTGTGCATGTGTTCGCATGCTCAGAAGGAGGTGTGCTCCAAAGTTTTATTGTGCATTTTCTTTATATTGTTGACAGACAAGGGAGAAGCTACAGTTTAAGTCTATTGTTATTGAGTCTGAGAGAAGCTCTGATGTCTCAAGTGCAGTAAAAATAAAGGCAGATATCAGCGTTTATAATCCTGGCACATTGGAGAAAAAGGGAAAATGTCACACTCATTTTCCTTGTAATGATTGAGGGCTTGCATTAAAGTAACCACGTATGATTTTAATGAACAAAGTATACATTATATATTTCTGCTGATTCCCTATAGAGATTTTCAAACCCTTGCAGTTTCCATTACAGCAGGGGCCACAAACCCCAACATTAAGTTCATGCATAATTTATCTCCATGTAAAAGGGCCCAATTATAACGTGTGTGTATTTCACCAGACTGGGGCTGCAGGACTCGTATTAAACTGTGGTTTTTCACCAAAAAGCCTATAAACAGAGTCCTTTGAAAAGAATACACGGGGGAATCAGAGATGGGAAAGTCAACAGTGCCACAAGTGTTGGAATTTATAATCCGCCAATTACAGCACATGCATACATTCAACTCCC
Organism: Astatotilapia calliptera; assembly: GCF_964374335.1. Taxonomy (NCBI): domain Eukaryota; kingdom Metazoa; phylum Chordata; class Actinopteri; order Cichliformes; family Cichlidae; genus Astatotilapia; species Astatotilapia calliptera. The sequence continues at coordinate 33,393,742 of NC_137432.1, read as the reverse complement.
TGGCTGTTTAATGCATGAGTGTCTGGAGGGAATTCTCTTAATGTGAGCAATGAGAGGAGTGTGGGAAACAGGACTACATGGATCTCTGTGGGTGTGTGTACATGCTTGTGTGTAACTCAGCCTCCTGGTCCATGGGGGTTGACTGCATGGAGCAGTGGGGGGAAGTCAAGACATTTGTTTTGGTGACTGCCACAGAAAAAACAAACAAACAAAAAAACCTCCTTCTAATGCTTTGCTGTGTCTCAGTGCTCTTGTCCTGTAAATGCACAGAGACACTGATTTTGAGATTACTGCATTTAAACTGCAGGCTCCTGTGGTTCATGAAATAGTAAATGTACTCTATTTGTGTGGAGTGTTGGGGTTTCACTGGATGCATCCTACAGCACACATAAACAAATATTTTATATACAAGTTGCACTTAGCTTTTACAACAAATCCTGATAATACGCATAGTGGTGACCCCACAGATATGTAATGTCAACTTTATAATTGCTTCAGCTCTAAAGTGTATCTGAGTGTCTTTGTTTTGATCATTTTCAGAGTTTTAATGTTTTGGTTCAGACTCACTACCTTCATCCAAGCTGTTCTCATTTCCCGGGGTATGGAATGATACAAGTAACTGATGTGTTTCAGTTATGGTCAGGGTGTCCTTTGACAGTACTGTGCAACTAACCAGGTTATGGCATCTGTGAAAAGGGTCTATGACTCTCAAATTGTCTTTTTTCAGCAGAAGGTATGTAAAATGAATTGCAAGATAAAGGTCCAAATGGGAAGCTATCTCGCTGATAAACCGGTGATGTATTGCCACACCTTCATTTTTCATAGATTTTGTACTGCAGAACAGGACTGCTTTCTCGTGGTGGCCAATATTGACCAGGCCAGTGAGTTGAGACATTCATGGCAACTTGTGATCATATGCATTGTAGTAGATGGGTATAGAAAAAGGCTTTAAACCTGAATTCTTTTAGTGATCAGTAGGGGGCATTAGCTTTGGTTATGAAAAGGCCTGCCATTGTGTAGAAGTTTATGGCTGAAGGCCGTGCAATGTAACCTCAGTAAATAGTTGCCTGGCGTCTTTATGAGCTCAGTTGCTAGATTTATTTGATGCTGAGTAGAACATTAAGTCCATTTTGTAGATAATGGCGTTTCTAAGAGACAGAAAAGTGGATCGGCCAGGATACGCTAACAAGTGTACAGTTTCACAGTCAGAGCCAACCCTCACTCGTCACTCCCAGTGTTAAAACATCAATATGATGAACCAATAGGACTTCACTAACCAATAGGTAATGTTATGCTGCCCAGTGTTCTGATGACCCCCGCTCCCCCAAGGTGATTTGCAGGACCATATCAGTGAGTTGCAAATGTTGCATTTAGAGCTTATTTCACTTGACCATAAAGTGATTTTACAGAATTCCTGTGTTAAAGCAATATTTACCGATTTTATGTCTCCAACAGGCATTTTGAAGGCTGTGTTTGCATTTTTGTTCCTCCACATGTTGTTGACTGGTGTCATAATAAAACCTAAGAACTACGTTGTATAGAAAAAAGGGGGCGTTTACAAGAATATGTTATAGTATCAGACATAGAATCCATATAAAACAAACATTTACTAATCACTTTTTTTTATTTATGTGGAGCTACAGAGGACTATACTATCTGTACTGACTCAAACTGGCATGCTGTCATTTGCTGCCCTCTGGTGTACAGCCGTGATGCCCTGCTCTCGTGATTCACACTCATTATGTTGGACTTTAAATGTGGAGGCAGCAAATTTCTTTATTCCGTTATCTGGTTGATTCCTATCAGTTAAATCAGTCTAACATAAAATTTTCTTGCTGCCACTCATTTTAGTATCACCTCGGATGTTGTTTTAATACTCACATGAAACAGAGGACACCCATGCACTTCCTTTGCCAACCTTCTCACCAACACTCATCCATCTGAGAGTCATGTGATCAACAATGCAGCAGGCTGATGCTTCATTTCAGTCAATACACTGTGGTGTTAATGAGGGCACCGGGGACAGTGTGGCACACATGCAAACAGAAACTGTTTATGTAGGTGATTGTACACACTGTACAAACACACAGTACAAAGATACTTCGTTTACTTTTGTCTTTGATATGTATCTTTAATAAATTCGATCACAAACATGTTTTCCATCTTAATATTATGACCAGTGTGAATTACTCCCACTACATTTCTATGATAATAAAAAAATCATGTAACTACAATAATAATTATATAATAACTATAATAACTAATAACACAGAAAAAATAGATGCAAAAGTCACGTATAAATAACTATAAATATTGTATGTAAATGAAGTTTAAATCATATAAATAATACAGAGTGAATCCACTGTTTTAGTAGCCTGTCTCTTTTATATTTCTGCCCTCCTGTTTCCTCACATCAATCCCTCAAGAGGGAGCTATTGTAACTCTAAACACACGGAGAGCTCATGGCAGCCCGCAAGCATCCAGTTAATGTAAAGTTTATTACAGTACAACTTCATGTTTTTTCTGCGGAGATATATGAGCCAGGCTCACTGTGACATTTGGCAAAATTCATCAGTTAGGATGCTTAATAGATGTGTCTCATGCCCGCAGTAAACATATGTGACAGACATTAGACAGTGTCTTGGTGCTTGTTGATGAAACAGCTCTGCTGGAGATTCTCAGCATGAAGGACAAGACTTCACCCATATGAGCAAAACCACTTTCAAAAGTTAGTTAAAGTTCTTTAAAGAGAGCCACTCGGAAAGATGAAAGCTTTGGTGGTGAATCACTTACAGGTGAAAGCTCATCTACGGAGCTCTAGAGAGTCTTTTGGTGACTTTCAGTCTTAAATTCATTACCTGCTCAGGACCAGATGGCACACAGTCAAAGTTAGAACCAGCTTTGAACATATGTCTGTTTCCCACCTACATGGTGCCAGTGTCCAATTGGGAACGAGGTCCACACGTTTCTGCTTAAAAAAGACCACAAATGTAAATAAATGGTAGCACCATTATGTTGGAACTGAAACATGTTATTGTTTTAAACACTCATGAGATCAGGTGAGAATATGTCATAGTTTCCTGCGTAAATGAAGAGTACCAACACAAACAAACAAGTAAGCACTGGTTTCAGTGGCAATAAACGTTTTGTTCTGCCTTATTTTTATATTTATCCCTTATACTACTATATTTGAAAAAAAAAAAACATCTCTAATGTCCTTGTTTAGCATAAAATTAAGTGTAAATGAATGATTTCATCAAGAATAATGAAACATGTGGCGCTCGGGGCATTTAGCTTAGCTGGTGGTTAATCAAGGCTTTACAGTGATTGTAGCTAAGGTCTCGATTCAATGAAAATGTGATTGGTCATACTTTATATATCTTTAGATAAACAGTCAAACATCTTCTGAACAACCAGTCAAAATCTGCATTTATCTTCATCAGTAGATCTAATTCACAACCTTTCTTTCTCATAAGACCAATTAAGGGCTTTAATCACACCCTTTTTAACCGGCTTGTCTCTAAACTCTCTGTGATCACAGTTATTTCACTGCCTTCTTTGTTTACTTTTTTTCCACAGCAGCAGTGAATACTGTAACCCTTGTCTTGCTGCGTTAACCCAACACACTACACCTGTAGTATACTTTACGTGGCAGCAGCGTTCACTACTGCTTTAACTGCAGTTGCATGCCAGGTCTCTGTCTGTGATTAATGAGCATCCAGTTATAACCCCCCTGATTAGCAGTGGAGCACTCGGGCTAATGAGCTCACTGTGAACCTGGAGGTTACTGTAACCAGCGCAACTCATCTGTCAAGACCTGAAGACCAGTGGACTCATGCAGGCCTCAGATCAGCTGGATGGTTATCAGTGTAGGAGAGAGCATGAAAGTGACATCAGCAGCTACTGAGTGAACTACTTACATGTGTGTCCTCGTTTGCATTTTATTTTCTATAGAATAATGAATGATGGCAGGCTGAGTCAAATGCAAAAGTTTGCTGGCTTTTAAGCAACACCTGGATTTAAAAAGCTTTTCCCCATGGCTGTTATACCTCTACCACCATTTGCAATGTTGTGGAAATCTCCTGTAGATTTCCTTTCAGGATTTTTCTTGCTATGCCTCTCTCTTATCATGTCTCTGCTTCCACATAACATAAAAAGGGGAAGACAACAGCAGGGCTGTGTAATCCAATTCTCGAATGAACTTTAATCTAAGGCTTTTGTCCTGTTAATGTCTGTTTTGCTTTGGTACTCCAGTAAATGCCCAATCGGATGGCAATTTTCAACAAACAAATTAAGTTGATGTTGTTGTAGAGTCACAAATTCCACAGAGGGAAGAGGTCAGGGTGGATTATTTACTTCACAATGCCCTCAACTTATGAGGATGCTTTTATTTCAACATAATGGAAAAAAAATGTCTGTGTTCCTTTTTGTAATAACCTTTCTGTGCCGTTGCAGATTTACTGTTGTAACCACTATGACTACGACGCTTTTCTGACCTTAAAGTATTTATTTGAGCTCTTAGACCTAACAAAGATGTATAAAAACCAAAGCATCAATTATGGAATTTTTAACATATTTTTTTTTATTGGATGCATATCTACTCCCAAAAGGTTAAGGAGATAATATATATTGCTTTTCTTTTTCCTTTTAGCTGACTAGCTGACAGTCTCTGCAATCTCACTATATGTATTTAATAGCTGCTCTATACAGATCTTGAGAAGTACACGGTATTGCCATGTGTAAGTGAGCTGTGTATGTTCAAATGTTATTTCTTGAGCACTTTACTAAGGACTTTATTCCCATGTCTTCTGGAGATAAAAACTGTTTGTTTCTGAGGTCAAGAATGAACCTCAGCTGCTACTTGAACACGAATGAGAAGTTTTGAAATGATCAAAAAAGTGAAAAACTAGAAATTTATAGAAACTCCAGATGTCAAGGAAGATTTTGTGATCCAAATAAAAAAGAAAGAAAAGAAAGGAACAAACAGCAGAGTAGCTGCTAAATGGGCCTCATGGTAAGATCTTTTCACTTTACATGCTGATTCCTGAAACAGTGACTCTTGCGTCATTTCAACACATTGCTCAGCGACGTGTTATTGATGACGTGTTATTATTTATTATTATTATTTATTATTATTAATATTTATTAATATTATTTATTATTATTATTTCAGCATTATCATTATCATTATCATTATCATTATCATTATCATTATCATTATCATTCAGCATTATCATGCTGAAATAATGTGAAATAGGAAAAACACATGAAACGTATCAAAGTTTTCTTCATACCTGCCTCCAGATAAGAGAGCACAGTGAGTGTCTACACTATCAACAAGAGGCAAAAGTGTCCTTGAGCTCTTTTCTAGAGGCAAAACAGAAGACACCAAACACTTAGGACATCCAGTGCTACCAAAACAAACAGAGCTTATGAAATAGAAGGGGCTTCCAGGCTTTTGGTAACAGGGAATAGCATGACTCTCATATGATACAGAATTTGAACCCGTGGTCATCATGGATAAATTTAACAATATCCATATCTATTTATATCTTTTTTTATTTTTGGTTTAATTCAGCTTAATTTCATTCTCAAATCATTGTGCCTGAAGGTGGCAAGATTGCAAAAGCATTAAAAATGAACAGTTAGACACCACTTTTTAGATATCAGATGTGCATTATTGACAAAAGTGTGCCTGTTACCGTCTTTACAGGGTTATTGTGACACACTTAGTGAGCAGACTGTGGCACTGAGAGGAGTCTGCAACAAAGAAATTACAAATGGGCTGACATCCATAATTGACACGTAAGAATAAAGATGGTAAAACTGCACTTGAATTGCAGAAGTACTGTAATGGTAATCAGAGCTTATTCAAATCTGATAATTACCGCGATTAATATTTACCCCGTCTATGATCTGTCACGCTGTTGAAATATGAATAAAAAGGAGTGTTCCAAGAAACTGGATATATAAACATCACTGTCAACAGACCAGTACATAGGAATACACTACACAGAATGCACTACACTCCCACAAAGAACAACAACGGGCCTCACGGCTGACTGGCTCTGCGCTCTCAGTGAGGTCTGACCCACTTGGCCCGCTTCACCCATGCGGTCCAGTCCAGAGCGGCCAGCTGCTGTTGCTGCGGGTGATGATGAAGATGTTGGCACAGGCATCGACTCAGGTGCCGTCTCCAAGGGAAGCAGTGGGACTGTGACAATCTGATCATCTCTGCAGCGACTGACACCTGACTGCACCCCCAACCTGGATTGGCTAACACCCTCAGCTGTCCTCGAGAAGCCTGAGTGACAGAGATTCAGGAGGCTTATGAATGGCCCGTGACCTGATAAATAATCAGTTTTTCAAATAAGATGAAACACATATATATTTTTTAAACTTTTGGATGAAGATATGTCACAAAGTTTTTCCAGGTCAGACTAGAAATATATAAGCCATTCAGCTCTTGGGTAGCTCAATCAAGTTAATTAGACTGCAATCAAGGCTTTATCATTATTTAACATTTTGCCTCTTTGATGTTGATGTTTTGGGTTCATTGCTCTGAGCGTAACACACAAACACACTCACACTCTCTTTTTAGTATTTAGATGACGTGCCTTACAGAACTCATGTACACTCAGGACTTTTTGCTTCTTAATCCACATATTTTTTGGATTAAGGATTACTGATTGTGCACTATTGAAGTGGGATTTTGAACCTTCAAGATAATTCAAGGCAAAGCAAAATGATTCCAGATTTCAAAATGTCAAAAGTTCAAATGTGGCCACTTCACCTCATCTCCTGCACTCACTTGTCAACGTGCCCTCTTTGATTTGCCATTGGCCTCTGTGATAACTGGGTTAATTTTAATTGGATAAGAGATTCATCAGGACAACTCTCATTGGTTCTCAGGCCAGTCAGCGCTGCTCTCCCAGTTTGACCACCTTACTTCCTGTCCCCCAGGACACCATTAGCCGCTGCTAGGTACGTGTCTGTTTGTTAAAGCTTGTCACGCTGCGCCGCAGCCACATATAACAACAGCAGAGCGAGGGAGAAAATGATTCAAAGCTCCCTCCGTATAAACTGTAATGCTATATTTATAAGCCCGTATTTATAAACACATTTGCATATATCAAGATGAAAAAGTTGTTTGAATTGGGGGGCAATTTGCATTTGGTGAAACATATGGCAGAGCCACGGAAGCCATGGGCCATGCCTTCATTACCCGATCTTCGTTTCATCAGCTCCTTGCTCCCCCACTGAGCCTCCCCACGGCGGAGCCTTCTGTCCCCGAGGTTTCAGTGACAGGGGACAATATGTCCCCAAGGTGAGGAGTAGGGGGAAAGCCGCACACACACCGCTCCTCCAATGATTATTTAATCAGACTCTTCACTCTGGATCTGAAAGACGAGAGAGGTACAAAGTGGCGCTTATTACCCATTTGTTCAACGCTGAGAAAGAGGGAGAGAGGGTGAGTGAGGGGAGAGCGGAGTGAGAGCTTCAGATAAGGTAACTGATGAAGAATGGAAGGACCAGATGATGTGAGGAGAAAGAAAGAAAGAAAGGAAAGGAGGTGGGGAGAGGAGATTTGAAATTATAAGAGAGGATTTTTCTCTTACTCGTGTGCTATTTTATTCCAACACATTTATTTGACAGCTTCTAATTATGTTGTAGATTTAATATTTTGCACATCTTTTTTCCATATTCTTATCATTTTCCATTTGAATTGAAATTGAATTGTTATGGATTAACTTACAAGTGACATATAAGTAGTTAAACAGGATCTATTAAAGAAATCATACAGCATAAATAGAGACAAATTGGTGATTAAAGTGCAGAAAATAAAAAAGTAAACATACTGAATCATTTTTTAACGTGCATTTATTCAAGGGAAAATTTCGACAAACAGCTTGGACTTTAAGCAGAATATTTTTTACACGCTCTATGTTCAGCACTGCTGGTAGATGACCTATAATAGAATTACAAACTATGGAGCAACAAAAGAACGGAAGGGAGAATAAAAGGAGAACTAAGTGCATCTGTGTTGGGGTTTTGCTTGTGTGGAGGTCTTGCAGGTGAAGGTTCAGCCTGGCTCTATCCCTGCCTGGCTGCAGTTTGGTGTGCCAGTCACACAAATGCTACATTTGCATGTGCAAAAAACCCCTGTGTTGAAGTGCTGCACCACCCCTCCCACCCCCTTTCAGCGTGTGTGGTCAACCTGTTTGTGATTTAAGTGCTTATGATAGCTCCTCATCTACAGCCACAGCCCGTCTCTCAGACCCGGTTTGTTGTTTTGATATGGAATACCTGCTTTTTCCAGGCTCTTGTTTTTCCTCCAGGAGATATCTCTGTGTGGGGAGGGGTTCGAAAAGGACAAGCAGGTCACCGTTGTCTGTCACGGTTTCTGCCCTCAATGTTTGTTTTTCTATTTTCGTACTCTGATTCCATTTGGATAGTTGAATTTTGAGGCCATGTGGTTGTTTTTGAAGGTCACGCGGGTATTCCTGGAGTATCTGGCCGCAAACGTTCACCTGACAGACTAAATTCAGTCAAAGTTGTTTTGAAAGTCACCTGCTTTGGGCCACGATCCTGTGTCATAAATTTAACACAAATTGTTTAATTACAGGGTTTGGAAGGGATATATATATATATATATATATATATATATATATATATATATATATATATATATAATCAAATTAAAGGTACTGTAAATGAAGCTGTATTTTTACCCTGCAACTTTTACAAGTGTGTTGTCAACCTCATGACGGTTAAATATAGAGAAAATAATAATCAAAGTCTGTGGTCATTTTCCTAAATGTTGACTTGTTGTTCTAATAAATTATTTCTAGCAGAGAATACAATAAAAGTCACTTAGTGCTCAAAGTAGAAACATCTTTCAGCACTTTCCAAGACTTTCCAAGAGTTAAGAAGTACCCAGACTCTAATCCCTAAACTTATATGCTAACACAGTAAGTGGTTTTGGGGGTTTGGAAATTGTTATTGAAAGTTATAGCAATAGGGGAAAATAGCTATTATTATTTTTGCCATGAAAAACTTTCTTTTTTCTCTAAAACACAAGGTCAGGGTACTGCAGACTAAAGCTTAACACATAGTACTGTATTTAACCTGTATTGCAGGACTGTCAGTCAAGCTTTAGACCTCACTTTGACTGGACCTAAACAGTTTTTATACATACCAACAGTTGAACCCTAACTGTTGGGTTCAACTGTTGAAATGTAATGTTCTTATTACATGTGGAATTAAAAAAGGCCATTTTCTTCATTTCTCCTGATTGTACCGCTGCTAGATCTTCCCATGACCTCTTTGAAAAAGCAGAGATACACTGTGGTGTACCTTATGTAGAGACTCGCTACTTTACACAACAGCAAAAATATATACATAAATAATCATGAGAAACAGTTCTTAAATCTGTTCCAAAGTTCACACTGTGAAGAAACATTTGAGAGCAGTATAATGCCTGCAGATGCCCTGGTTGGTCATCAGTCTGGGTTCAGTTATGAGTGTGCACCTCCCCGAAGAAAAACATTGACAGAAAACACTCCTTGACTATGCAAACAGTCAATTGAAAATACTGGTTTAATTAATTTCCCTTTATGATAATGATTTCATCTAGGGCCAATAAATAGTCATCTTTGCTATCCCCCCCTTAATGTAACCCCAATATTATTTTTGCCATTTAACTGAAGCTAAAATGGGGGAAAACAGGATGGGTGCGTCATTAATGCATCGACACGCGGCGACTGGGGGAAAAGCATCCAGTCTGTTAATAAGTAATGACTGCCCGAGATCACAGGAACCTTACACTACAACAAAACAAGTTAAGCACAAGCTTTGATAATGACTGTTAATAATTCAACATGTGTAATTATCGCTTTACAGGAAAGCACAATGGCGGCAGCTTGCTGTAGGGATGGTGGTAGCAATTAAAGACGAGATAGATCGAGGTCAGCGGAACTGGGGGAGGCGTCGGAGGGGTTCTTGTTGAGTCGACGATCGCTGACCTTACAGGCCCTGTTACGTGACGTGAAGGAAAGAACCCGAAAGAAAGCGTCGGTGTGGTTTTCCTTTCGCTCTGTCTTCATTTGAGAGAACATTTGGAACATGCTCTCGTCTCGATTTTACAAAAATGTAAATGTCTCGATCAATGGGAAAACCCTCTTGGCCTCCTTTATGAGATCCACAGCTTTCCTTTGCAGCATGCCTGTCTGTGCATGTGGTATCTGCGACCAACTACTTCCTCAAATTTGCTTCTCCATTGTCCCCAAGACCTTGATTCACACACTAGCCAAATGTCGAGGTTGCACATTTGCAACTCAAAACTAGCCAGATCAATGGTAAACGTAATCACTCTATTTGTCATTCTGAGATTTGAATTTCACAATGAGCATGTGGAGAAGAGCAGAAGGGAGGAAAAAAACTGGAAAGATGTCTGACTTCTCTCAAAATCAATGTCTTTCAACAGCCCTCCGATCCTCTTTGAAGGAAAGGGCATTCACAAGCATTTGGCGGCCATTGTTGGCAGTAAAATGACTAATCATAACATCATTGATGTGTTAAAAAAACGACTACAGACGACAGTACCATTGACAACCTTTGCTCCCATCCACAGAGAAAGAGTTAATTTGATCGTGATGACACCAGTCTCTTTCAAGCCCCTTTTCAGGCCAGCAGCAGCTGGGGCTGGAAGAGCAAGAGATGGGATGAATCCTCAGCAGAGTGAGGGGGGGGGGGGGGAGAAAAATAACAAGAAGAGTCGTTATTACGTCTCCATTTTAGGACTAAGAGGGGTTTCTGAATTGCCCTGGATTGCGATCCTGCGTTCGTTCATTCCTATATAGGCCCTCTGAGTGGCAAATGGGCCTTGGGCCAGTGTTAGGCACTGAAGCTGGAACAAGAATAAGATCACAATTGCATTTAAAGCCCAGAGAGGCAAAGAAGAGGAGGAGAGGCAGAAAGAGGGAGCCTATGAGCCCTAATTGCCAGATGGTGAATATTTTTGCTCCCTTTCAACGGCGCATTAATTGCAGGGCTGCCCGGGGGTTGAGACGCACTGATCAGTGTGGCAGAGGATCCTGACCCTGATTATCCCCCCTCAGACTCCCCCGCTGGAGAGACAGTGAGAGGGGGGTGGAGGGTACTGCAAAGGAGAGGAGGGGAGGTAAGGGTTTTGCAACTGTTACTCACCCAATCATTTGCTATCGAGCCACCTGGGCCTTGACACTTTCGGGTTTGGAGTTGGAAAGGAGGCGACGGTGATCAAACGGGGTGGAGGGTCTTCTGGGTGCAAGAGAAGGGAAAGCTAGAGGGGTGTGATGAGTATAGGTGTAGTGGTGAATGGAGAAGAGACCACCTCCTGTCCTCCTCTCTCCTCCCCTTCACCCCCTCCCCTTCCTCCTCCTCTCTCCCACCCCTCCCTGCCCCTCATCTCCTCGTTTACATATCTCCAAAAGATGTAATTGAATTAAATAAAGCTTTCCTTCGGGGCAGCTGCCACAGCTGCTGTTTGTGGCATGTCAAAAGGCCCGCCACTTTAAGAGCACTTACATATGCTCCAAATTAGCAGGTCAGATAGGCGGACGCACGATGACAGGGCCGAGGTTGCCAGCGCGACAAGGGGCCACAGCTGTGAGCAATTCACTGGCAGAGTGGGGGCTCTTTCAGACCCCTGATTATGAAGGGCAGCGTGCACGTGCTCATACACACACAAACACATTAACAGGTGTGTAAGTACACCAACGTGTGTAAGTACACCACGTACGAACACCTATTCATAGACATACTGTAGATAAAGGGGTCACTGTGGTAATTAGGAAGCATCACAGATTTATGAGAGGACAACACATTTCATATGGGACCCTGCATGACCCTTTGAGGTTTTTTTGTAAATAAAAATAATTATTAAAAAAAAGAATAAAAAGTAAGAATGAACAAAGATTAGTCCTGTTAACACTGTCACAGGTTGCTTATAACTATGACGATAACTTTTCTCTAACCCACAGTTTTTTTAATCCTATTTTAAAGATCACCAGGGTCTGCATAACACTTTGACATGCAAATAATGTTACATGAAACGTGACTAGCCTGGATAGCTAATCCTGCAAAACTGCACTCTGTTTCTTTTAGAGGTAAATCTTTTGGTTTCTCCAACTTTTATCCCAGTTTATAACAGATTATGTGCACATGAAGAGACAGTAAGAGTGGGGAATGTATAATACACAGATTTTGAACCCGCGGCCTAAGGTTCCACTCCTCCGTGTGACTATTGTTATTGATTTAAGCTTTGTTTTCGCTGACTGTTTGGTTGGGTTTACACACCAAATCCACTTGGTTATGATTAGGAATAAAACCATTTAGGCTCACAGGGGAATACACAGTATTTATAGTATAAAGATGCAAAAACTATTAAGGAACTACAATCAGAGGTAATTCTTTTTTTTATTAGACAAACAACATGATAAAAATAATGACTGCAGAATTTCATTTAGCTGTTTCACTTTCAGTTTTCTTACACTTATGCCATTGGGGGAACACTTGAAGAACAAAGATTTTAACATTCATAACACCTGTACTTAAAAAAAACTATAACAAGTCAAATTGTCTGCTGTGAAAATGATTTGCCATCTTCAGTTTGGAGCTAAGGGTGTATGTGTTTGCATCCGATGATCACTGCAGGATCTGTAAACATTTTGTGTTCACAGTGATAGTGCACAGAAAGAAATCGGACAAGTTAACATACAAATCAAGGCAGTCAAAGACTATCTGACCCCCTGATATCGTCACCAGACACATTGTACCTGATGTAGTCATGCTCTATTTTCAGATCTCGTTTATTTCAAGATTTTCTTCTTTCAGTTTGGTTTTCAGAGCGCTAAATGAGACTGCTACAAGGAAACGCTTGAAAAATAATTAAAAAACAGCCAATATTTGTACTGTAGTAATGTTGCTGTTTATTGAGGGTTTGGATGTGATGAGCAGAGGCATCTTAAAATGATCAACACTTAACTCGAGCTATGTATGAAGTGAGACACGCCTGTCATATCGTAATCAACCGTTGTGAACAATCATCTAATGACTTGTCACTCAAGGTCTGCTGGGCAATTATGTTGCATTTGCATGGCAGTGAATGATGTTTATGACAAATAATTCATGTCCTAATTGCTTGTCTGTTTTCTTTAAGTCGTGCACTGCTGATAGGATGTGATTAGCTGGGGACTGAGAAGTAAACCAAAGTTGACACTGATCATACAGGTTATGTTTATCTGCAGAGCGTGGCCTTTTATGATTACCTAATATATAGGGAGCTATTTTTTGCGGAGTCCAAATGCAATCATGTCTTTTGTCTCCCTTGTGTCTTCTGGGACTTTTTAACTTTACTGAGTCGACATAGTAATGAATGATGACAGAGTGATCACAGAGCAGGCACAGACAGCTTGTTACTTCAGAAAAGTATATTTTGGTAACATATCAATCGGTGTTAGTGAACCCAGTGATAAGGTTGTGTTTTTTACATTTCCATTGGTGAAAGTTTTTGGAATGTATTTGAGGTGTAGAAAAGCAGTAGTAGACTGAATCAGCTGCAGCCACAAACATAAGAAGTTCCCACAAGAATGTCAAACAATTCCAGGAAAGATTCCAGGTGAGCTTGATTTCCAAGAACCAAGTGGAGCACCCAAACCAGCTGCCTAGTATTCAAACAAGAACAAAGGGCGTGTTTTAGGCAGGGCCCTTAGTTCTGTAATGTAGTGGCACATCAAACCTGGATTACTAATGAAATAGTAAGAGTAAGAAAGTAATGATACTGAAATGAATGCCCATGCCTCCACTTAGGAGAATAGTTCCACCACTTAATCCTACCAGGAAATATTGTTTTATGTGTGACTGAGTTCACTGTTTGAAATCTGACCAGTGTTAACAACACAAAAGCACCTTGAATGAAATATAAACAACTGAAATGCAGCACTTTTAAACTAAAATATCACACTTTAGTTACAGGAAATGAATATTTAAAATACTCTTTTAAAAAAGCTAAATAAATGTACAAAATGATTCTTGGTTGTAAATTTGGACTGGAAATAAAGAAAGTTACATATGGAAAAAGTATCTCTAAATCTTAGAAACCAAAAATACTCACACACTTTAAGTCTTTTAAAGTACATTCAAACAATGCAGGCATGTGTCGACATGTCTAAAAGCAAGCAGCAAAAAAAGTGAGCACTGCACTCATAGCCTCTTGAGCTGTCAGTTCGGCAAAGGTGGTTAATCTACTAGTGATAGAAACAATGGGGAGACTGCTTAAGGGAATGATGAGCAGGACTGTAGCAACTGGTGGCAACCAAAACCTCACAAGAGTTGGGGTTCCTCTATGCTCCAACAAAAAGTCAAAGGTGTTAGGAGGTGGTGGGTAGGTGTACTGTTGTTGTTTGGGTTTTGTTTTCCTTTTGGTTATAGGTAGGCGAGGCGGGGCTTGATGGCATTCCAACACACCTGCGACGCATCGGACGTCATCAGTGAGCGCTTTTAGGGAGCAGAGTCACGGACGTCTGGTGTCGGAGTATTATCGCTGTCACAAGTGGTAACGAGTTAGCACAGGCTGCATCTGTTGATTTTACGCTGTGGAGCTGTATGTTTTAAAGGATCCACGTTTCGCCTACTTTTCTTTGTCTTAGCCTGTTCCATCGCCTGCCCGCCTACCTAGGATTTTGTGTTGGCTATTCTGGATCCGCGACGGAGTGCTACGTACCATCAGGCGGCGATCACCGCAGCGGCTGTGGTTTGGGTGGTCAAGTAAGCTCTCCAACTCTCTCCGTCCACTTGTGTTTAACGTTCGGCTATCAACGGTATGCCATAAACCCTGTTTTGTTCCCTGTTGTCAGGTAGCTCCGGTGCGTCTGCTACCTACCTGTATGCTTCGGCTCCATCTCATCGCCTCGGTGTTTTCCTGCTGGCACATTTTTATTTATCACTGTATATAGCCCCTTTCCCTTGTAAATATTCCCCCTTACTTGTATATATATAAAACTTGCATCACCAACCATTCTGCGTCCGTGTGTGTTTCTGCCACGTAATCCATCTGTGTAATCCAGCAAACCTAACAGAATACTCCGACCATTTTTGATGGATTCGGCAGAACACACAGGTCCCGCGTCCGGCGATTTACTCCAGAAACACGAGGAGTCACTGGAGGCGGGCCTGGTTCGTCCATCATCTTCGCCGTTGGCGGCGGGTTTTTTCTTTGTGGATAAGAAAGATGGATCTCTCCGACCCTGCATTGATTTTCGGGGTCTTAATGACATTACTGTGAAGAACAAATATCCTCTTCCCCTGATCTCTTCTGCTTTTGAACCTTTACAGGACGCGGTCATTTTTACGAAGCTGGACCTTCGCAATGCGTACCATCTGGTGCGCATGCGCCAGGGAGATGAGTGGAAGACGGCCTTTAACACTCACCGTGGACATTACGAATACTTGGTAATGCCGTTTGGTCTGACGAATGCGCGGCAGTGTTTCAGGCGTTGATTAATGATGTGCTTCGGGACTTTTTGAATCGGTGTGTGTTCGTTTATTTGGATGACATCCTTGTTTTTTCGCGGTCGTTTGAGGACCATGTTCAGCAGGTGCGCAGCGTTTTGCAGCGCCTCCTGGAAAACAAACTTTTTGTGAAAGCGGAGAAGTGCGAGTTTCATGCTCATTCTGTGTCGTTCCTGGGCTATGTCTTTGCTAAGGGGCGGGTGGGGCCGGATCCTGGCAAAATCAGGGCGATTGCGGATTGGCCGACTCCTTCCTCGCGCAAACACCTGCAGAGGTTTTTGGGGTTTGCTCATTTTTATCGCCGATTTATTAAGAACTTCAGTCAGATCACCCTTCCGCTCACCCGGCTTACGTCCTCGGCTCGAGTTTTCTGTTGGTCTCCTGAGGCCGAGCAGGCGTTTGCTCGGTTGAAGGAGTTGTTTTGTTCCACGCCCGTTCTCGCCCACCCGGATGGTGCCAGACAGTTTGTGGTGGAGGTGGATGCTTCTGATGTGGGTGCGGGGGCGGTGTTGTCGCAGCGCTCGCCCGATGATGGCCGTCTCCATCCGTGCGCATTTTTTTCGCGGCGGTTTTCTCCGGCTGAGCGGAACTATGACGTGGGTAATCGTGAGCTGCTGGCGGTTAAGCTGGCTTTGGAGGAGTGGCGTCACTGGTTGGAGGGGGCGGAACAGCCGTTTGTGGTTTGGACGGACCATAGGAACCTCTCTTATATTCGGAGTGCGAAGCGGCTTAACTCCAGGCAGGCCAGGTGGCAGCTGTTTTTTAGCCGGTTCCATTTTACGATCTCGTTTCGCCCGGGTTCTCGCAATGTTAAGCCGGACGTTTTGTCCCGTCAGTTTTCCCCCGCGTCTGAGTCTACGGGGGTGGTTCCGATCATCCCCTCGTCTTGCGTGGTGGGGGCCGTGACATGGGAGATCGAGAGCTTGGTGCGCCAGGCACAGCGGCAGGATCCGGACCCGGGTTCGGGCCCGCAGGGTAAACTGTTTGTTCCGGCGGCCGTGCGCGCGCGTGTCTTGCACTGGGCGCACGCGTCTCATTTTGCTTGTCATCCTGGCGTGCGTCGTACGGTTTCCCTGCTACGGCGCTCCTTTTGGTGGCCCGCTTTGGCGAGGGATGCCCGCGAGTATGTGCTGGCCTGTGACACTTGTGCGCGCAATAAGAGCCGTCACCTGGCCCCCCCCCGGGTTGCTGCATCCCCTGCCTGTCCCTGGTCGACCTTGGTCGCATATTGCAGTTGACTTTGTTACCGGGTTGCCGCGTTCCGCTGGTCACTCGGTGATCCTCACCATTGTGGACAGGTTCTCCAAGGCGGCGCATTTTGTCCCTCTGTCTAAACTTCCTTCTGCCCTGGAGACTGCTCGCGTGCTCGTGGATCATGTTTTTCGGTTACATGGACTTCCTTTGGACATTGTGTCGGACCGGGGGCCTCAGTTTGTTTCTCGGGTGTGGAAGGCTTTTTGTACCGCGTTGGGAGTGGGGGTGAGCCTTTCCTCGGGCTATCACCCACAGTCTAATGGACAGACTGAAAGGGCCAATCAGCAGCTGGAGTCCGCCTTGCGCTGTGTGGCCTCCTCTGACCCCGCTTCCTGGAGTGGTCATCTTGCTTGGATTGAGTATGCTTATAACTCTCTCACCTCGGCAGCTACGGGGTTTTCTCCGTTTGAGGTTTGTCTGGGATATCAGCCGCCGTTGTTTCCTTCTCAGGAGGCGGAGATTGCGGTTCCGGCCGTGCGGGATCATCTACGTCGCAGTCGGAGGATTTGGCGCCGGACCAAGGCGGCGCTGCTCCGGACCGTGTCTCAGACTCGCCGGGCTGCTGATCGGAGGAGAACGCCTGCGCCTCCATACACCGTGGGCCAACAGGTTTGGCTGTCCTCTGCGAATGTTCCTTTGAAGTGCGTGGCCAGGAAGCTTGCCCCTCGCTTCCTGGGTCCTTTCACCATCCAACGCATCATCAATCCTGTTTCTGTGAGGCTGCAACTACCGGCTTCTATGAGGATTCATCCTACGTTCCATGTTTCTCAACTGCAGCCAGTCTCTCACAGCCCGCTGTGCCCACCCGTGGAACCTCCTCCGCCCGCCCGGGTGGTGGACGGGGGTCCTGTCTATTCAGTCCGGCGGCTGCTGGATGTGCGCCGTCGTGGCCGAGGTTTCCAGTTTCTGGTGGACTGGGAGGGGTATGGCCCGGAGGAGCGCTCTTGGGTCTCGAGGGCCTTCATTGTGGACCCAGCGCTTATTGTGGATTTTTACAGGAGGCATCCTGACAAGCCTGGAGGACCGCCGGGTGGCGTTCCTTGAGGGGGGGATACTGTTAGGAGGTGGTGGGTAGGTGTACTGTTGTTGTTTGGGTTTTGTTTTCCTTTTGGTTATAGGTAGGCGAGGCGGGGCTTGATGGCATTCCAACACACCTGCGACGCATCGGACGTCATCAGTGAGCGCTTTTAGGGAGCAGAGTCACGGACGTCTGGTGTCGGAGTATTATCGCTGTCACAAGTGGTAACGAGTTAGCACAGGCTGCATCTGTTGATTTTACGCTGTGGAGCTGTATGTTTTAAAGGATCCACGTTTCGCCTACTTTTCTTTGTCTTAGCCTGTTCCATCGCCTGCCCGCCTACCTAGGATTTTGTGTTGGCTATTCTGGATCCGCGACGGAGTGCTACGCACCATCAGGCGGCGATCACCGCAGCGGCTGTGGTTTGGGTGGTCAAGTAAGCTCTCCAACTCTCTCCGTCCACTTGTGTTTAACGTTCGGCTATCAACGGTATGCCATAAACCCTGTTTTGTTCCCTGTTGTCAGGTAGCTCCGGTGCGTCTGCTACCTACCTGTATGCTTCGGCTCCATCTCATCGCCTCGGTGTTTTCCTGCTGGCACATTTTTATTTATCACTGTATATAGCCCCTTTCCCTTGTAAATATTCCCCCTTACTTGTATATATATAAAACTTGCATCACCAACCATTCTGCGTCCGTGTGTGTTTCTGCCACGTAATCCATCTGTGTAATCCAGCTAACCTAACAAAAGGATAGCTTCTTGATCCATGCAAACAAGTATCTCTCAGCTGATTTACTCTATAAAGACTGAACTCTTCAAACTGATGCATCAGACCACCTTCATTTCATCTAAACCCATCCTGAGTCATCTGACTTTCTTTAGAGGACAAATACAATGAAAAATGACATTTATCTTTAATTAAGATGCAATTTTTATCTACACATTAATCCACACGTGAGAGTCACTCACTACATAGTTTTTTAGATGCACTCTTTGTTGAAGCAACTCAGTACATTTAGGCCTGTAGACACTCTCAAGACGACCTGCTGAAGTTCAAACTGAGAATCAGAGAGAGAAAGAAAGGTGTCTTTGGCATGGTTGTTGGTGCTAGATGGGCTGTCCTGAGGATTTCAGAAGCTGCTGATCTATTGGGATTTTCTTATACAACCATCTCTAAGGGTTACAGAAAATATTCAGTGAGCAGGAGTTCTCTTGGTGAAAATGCCTTGTTAATGTCAGAAGTCAGAGGAGTATTGCCAGACTGAGCTGAGGTGGATGAAAGTCAAAGTAACTCAAATAAGCTCACACTAATTACAGACAAGGTATGCAGAAGAGCATCTCTGAATGCAAAACACACTGATCCTTGAAGCTGACGGGCTACAGCAGTAGAAGACTACACTGGATGCTGCTCCTGTCAGCTAAGAGCAACAAAATGAGGCTACAATTCACACAGGGTCATCAAAAATAGACAATATAAGACAGAAAAATTGGAGGTCCAACCCAGCATTAGTAAGGTGTACCTAAGAAAATGGCCTAAGAGTGTATAATGGAGTATTTATGCACAACAAAAAGTATAGTTCAGTAAACTATCTTCTGTTATTACCCTTTAACACTTACAAACCTAGAGCGACATGTACTTACCCAGGAGTGGGTTATAATTAGGAAAAACCTTTGCACAAAACAGGTGAAGATATTCTGCCATTGACATTTTGTAAATGTCAGTTGCTGGCATAAATTCATTTTATTAGAATAGTAAAAGCTTTTATGTAGGGTTTTTTTTTTCAACTAATATCAAAGTCAGGCTTCTCATACTCAAAGTTTGGTTTGTTCATGTGTTCTTTCTTATTGGTGACTAATTACGATCTCACAGTGCACCTGAACGTGGACTGAACCTGTATTTATTTCTGTTTGGTTTTCTTCAAGTGGGAAATCTTTGTTCTCACCTGCAAAAAGAGTTCAGAAAAAATAAATTAAGCGCGCTCATCTTGTGTTTCCTCTATAATTTTAACACATCATTTGACTCGATCCATAGAGTCCAGTGGGAACAAAGATTTGTCCAATACAATTTATATTGAAGAAATCCTATTTGCCTGTATATCTGCGGACACCGTTACACTGGGCACTCCAATCTTGACTTTCAGGGTGTTATTGTTTCTTGTTGTCCTGTGGCTGGGCAGAAAGCCTGTGACTCAGCTGTTTGCGTGCAGCATTTGAGAATAATGGATGTGAAGGCACACCAAACACGGACCTTTAAAAATGCATGAGTGCCCCCCAAAATCCTCCCTCTCCCCCCACCGAATAGAGCTATCACTGGTGCCTGTTATCTCCCTGAACCCCCAGGTAGAAAATGGTAATGATACCACTTAACATCGCTGCACATATGGAGGGAAAATGGAAATGCCAACAGCACCTCAACTATAAAGCAAATCAAATTGAAATATTAATCCGCTGATTAATATAACATTATGAGAGCCCATTCTCTTTGTTGTTAAACAACAAAGGGTTGCAAAATAAGCAACTGCCTAAGAGGTAAGGGGTTTAAAAGAGTCCCACAGAGGTGCTAAAGCCCCTTTCAAACATCATTACTCTGCATAATGTATTCCCTTCCACAGTGCTGAGATTTGATATTGATGTTTACTCATTTATTTTTTAATTAACGTTCGTTGTTAATGAATTCTTTGATGAGAGGCATTTTGTAAATCATTATCCTTGGAAGAGGCAAAAAGGGATGCATCGCTCTTGCCCCTTATACTCATGACAGAAGAAAAAATGCTAGGTGTAAGGGGAAAAAAGTTCCAGATGAGAAGTAGGGTCATTGTTTAAAGTTTGTTTTGTGATGCGTTGATTTCCCCCCGCCTCGCCCCATGTTGGTGTTTTTATGATTGCGTCGCATCTACGGGGATGAGCATACCGAAGTCGACGGGGACCAGAGCGGGAGCTGGTGTGGATACTTAGCTAATTACAGGAATATAACTCAAGGCTTTCAGAGAGCCGCTCCAGTGGGGAGGACGGGTGCAGTTTTATCCACGGAGCCCTTGGTGGAACTCTGTCCTTCCCCTCTTTAATATTGATCACTGGGGAACTCTTGGAGAACAGAAAGTCGGCTTAGAGGCTGGGAAAGTTTGTCGAACCAACAGTTTACTCTTTCTCACAAGTGTCACGAGCTCAAATACTTTTTTCAGTCTCGTGGGCCACACTGAGTGATCTATCATCTATCTTCCAGTGCATGTGACATCCGCTTTGTGTTGTGCCATTGCCTTTTCTAAATCAGCATCATCACAGTTTAAGGAAGGAAGGAAATCTTGATCTCAAAAGATTCCTCAGTTGTAAAACCAATAAAAACATTAAAAGACCAAAACCAGCAACAAATAGTTTCAAACAAATACAGAAGTCTAAAGTGTGCAATTCCTTTGTGCTGTGGAGTTCCATTGTTGCACAAAAGCTTTTAAAACCACGCAGTTTAATCATTGTTGCATAAGGAATATGTTCCTTCATTACAATGAGGACACACTGTAGCTCAGTCTGAGTGAATCTGACACGCACTCAGGATCTGGATCCTAATCCACTGTTGAAAATAGTTTGTTTTAACATTTATGTTTAGTGAAACCACTGAGATACATGAGACGTTTAAACTACAATATTGCCTTGAAGGTTTACCTGAAGGCTACAAGACACTGGTGCAAAATTCTAACATGCCACTTTGGGCTCTTTTGTGTTGCTGTGGAGATGTTTTTTCATTTTTAAGCACATTGAAGTTCTGTTTGTATTTCATGCTCAGCATATCAGCGTATCAGTTGCCAGTAATAATTAGAAAATGAAATGTTACATTGCACAAGTGAAAACTGAGCATCCGTCTGACGTTTTTTCAGTTTATTTAAAGTTTTTTTTGTTGTTGTTTTTATCACGTTCATATGTTCAGGTCCAGTAAGGTCACTTTAATTGCAGTGAGGTTTTATTATTCAGTGAATGCCTTGTTTTATCTAATTTTTCAATTTTATTTTAACTTAATTAATAGATTTTTAATAAATTATATAAACTAAAGGAAAATTCACTATATCCTTGTGCATTTTATTTTATTGCGGAAGCCTCTATGTTGCACTAAAGATGTAAATGGAAATATTACACATGATCAAAGTGGAATTTAAAATGAGACACTGAACAAACTGATCAGCAACAACCACACAGTATAACCACTGTAAAAAGAGCGCAGTATTGAAAACTAAAAACATCATTGATAAAACTCATGTTTTAAGAGTTTTGGCATATCAAGTCTTCATATTTTCTGGTTAATTTGTAAATCTGCAACAACTCATGTATTGTTTGGCCAAACTGGTCGCCAACAGTAAGCTGTGAAGCAAAGTTGCCAATGTATCAAACGCGATACAAAAAATATATAATAAATATATAATAAAACTATATCATCACAACATGATAAAGCAAGAAAAAAATGGTTTTTGTTATAAGGGTTAATAAACATCTCAGTTCCCCCCCAAAAATCTGAATTTTCTGGCTATTTTTTGATGGGTTGGGTCTTACAGCGTTAAGGTTGACCTTTAAGCCTAAGATGTTAGCAAACAGTGCAATTGGTGTATCTTTCTGTTTCTTTTTTAAATATCAATTAACTATAAATATAAGTTTTTCTGTAAAAAAAACAAAACAAAAACAGCTGCGGTGAGAGTGAGCCAAAACAGAGGCAGACTTAGGTGATTTTTTTAAAAGTTAGACAGCCTTAGATTTCTAAAATTGCCACATTGACATATTTATTATAAAAAATAACGATTAAAGCTGTTTGAGCTGGAAACTGATTTGTCTGCTAGACATGCATTGGTGAGAAGAAGTAAAGGTGAGGCTGTTTACAAGAAAGCTCCAAAGGGTATCTTTACAGCGTAGAGAGGAGAGAGATTAGCAGGGAAATGCATCACTTAATAATGCTTTTCCAATATTGACAAGAAGATGCAGGAACACGTTTCTGAGTCTTGTTCAGGGACTTTGGGTTTATGATACTGTAGGCTAGTCTCAGTGTGAGGTTTAGACCAGTTGGCCACAGATGAGTCTCAAGCCCCCAACCCATCTGGAGCCACCTTGGAGATGAAGCAAAAAGCTGGAGCTTGTCCATCTCTTGGCAGGGGCAGTCTCGTCTGTACACATACGAGGCGGATCGTCTTTAATCCTACCAAAGAATTAATTGCTTAATTGGATCAATTATGTATCCCAATAGGTTGATGTGCGGTAGGTGAGTTAAATATTATTGAAGTGGTTTTTGTATCCAGGTTGTTATGTGCTAAGAGTTATTTGGATCTCGATCATATGATCCTACACAAGTTTTAAATCTTACTTAATATCCATTTGCTCATGTCACAGTTTCGTTTCAATCATGCAAGCACTTTTTCAAGTTTGCGTCACTGAGCGACATTATGCAGTGCTTGTTTTCCAGACAGAAGAACTATTTTCATGACTTATGGCATTTGCAGTATCTCAAAGATCGCACTGCTGTTTTTCTTCCTTCAAGCCAGTTTTAAATGGAGCCAAACTGCACAGCTTTAAAGGCACATTCATCAAAAAGCGAGTGCACTGCAGATGCTGCCACTTTTTCTAAAAAAAAAAAAAAAAAAAAAAAAAAAAGATTGCAAGTAGAATTATGGCTTTTCATCAGCCGATAAATTTCACTTGTGATTAATTGCAACACTCACTTTTGGGATCACTTCTACACAAAAGAGCATTTCTGCTTTGTAAAATTCATATAAAAGAAATGCAAATCAATGGTGTTCTTGGCACCAAACATATGCTGCCACAATGCCAACAAGCCTGCCCCTGACAACCCCAGCTGGGGGCTTGTAAGACTTGCTCTTGGCAAAAGACGTTTTTTCCACCCGCTTTGCAAATGATCACCAATTAATACGAACAGCATCCAATTCTAATTTTGCACCTGGTAAGATTGTGAGTATCTTGTAAAGCTCTTCTAAGCTATGGATCCAAATTACTGGATGCTTTCCCCCCCTCCCTTCGGGGATTGCAGAAGGGGGAAAAGAAAAAAAGATGGCAAAAGTCCATAACCTATTGAGACCAACATCAGTGGAAACCATGAAAATGACCGTTTAGCTTGAAAGGTGTTGTTCTTCAGATGATGAAAAGAGAATTTAGCTGAGGGGTGAGAAATGCAATGACGTGTGGGGTCTTTTACTCTGATTCAACAATGTGATATAAATACAAAAATAAATCTGCACAAACATACCACACAGGGGCAAAAGAAACACTCTTTCCAACTTCTTAATAAAAACTATCTGAACATTTATTCTCTTTCCTTGGATCCGTGTAACTTCTTCCTTTGTTATCTCCAAAGGAAACTCACTTTGTTGTATCGTCACTCTAAAACTTTGAGAGGATGGTAACGCAGCAGCATCCATCCATGTGATAAATTCCAGATATTTCACAAAGAAATGAGACTTTAACAATTCAAAGGCGTTTCACGTCACTAATTGCTCATCAGAGTTCTAAGCATCTCTCTGTCTCTTTCTCTCTCCATCTCTCACTCTGAAATTGATACTCGCCATATGACTTATGATGGATAGGAAGCTTTAATGAGCTCTTACAAGCAATTAAGTAATCAGGGATCCCTGCTGCTCTGTGCTGGAGCTCGCAAGAGCAGTGACAAACGGAGGCCCATCAGTACTGTAATCAGCACAGGACACAGTCACCGCTGCTCACCACTCCCTAACCAAGGGCAGCAATGGGCCAAGCAGCAGGCTCCCATCTCATGTTATTGTTTTGTCTGCAAATAGTCTCGGAACTTTGTGATTTTGAGACATGATCTAGTCAGAGTCTCCGCATATCCATATCATCTTATACGCTGTTGTTTTTTTTTCTGAGTGGGGGGTGTAAAACTGCATTGTTGGTGTGAGACTAAAGCTTTTGAATGATGCAAAAAGAAGAGCAAAGAAAACAAAATCGTAGAAGTATGGGAACAAAAAAGTGCAGAGAGTAGGTCAGAGTTCCAAACGGAGAAATGACAGACTTACATTGCTTTAAAGTAAAAATGGGCAATAAGGAACTGGTGTGGATGCAGGTCACGGTTAATCCTAATTAAGCTAATAAAGTAACACTGCATGGGAGAAGTGAAGTGAAAATCAGCCACTTTAAATACAGTCACAGATAATAATAAATGAAAAAGTTCAAATGACTGCTTGTTCTATTGTGAATCACACTTGTTATAATGTTAGCTTTAATTTGTCTCTTGCTCTTGGTTTTGTTTTCTTTAAATGTAAATTCTTCTCCTGCAACAAAAACACTGAACCACTAGTTTAGTAAAATCTATAAAGGAACCTCCTGAGTGGAGTTTATTCAAATGGAGGTACCAGAGTGAACAGAGCTTAGAGGAAAACTCCACCTTCCACTGTTAAGGGGCATCACAAACAGATGTTTCTGAAAATGAATCATCGTTTATTATTTATTATTATTTATTATTTTATATGATGTATTCTGGCCCTGGCTCTGTATCATCATTAATGTTTTTGAGGCTGTTTTTTTTTTTTTCACCGATAAGCCGAAAGAATTTCAACAAACATGCAAAACAGACAAGGATACTTTTAATCTTAAGGTAAAAAAATATATATATGTTTATACTTTTTGTATCAATCTTTTCTGCAGCTTTGATAAACAAACCAAATCAGGGTGATGCACACAGACTGTATACAAAAGATGGAAACGAGGGCTTGAAAATTAAGCAAACACAGACTTGTCTTGAACCTGTATTTTTTTTGCATGGGCAGCAGGGGGCGACTCCTCTGATAGCAAAAACAATTACAACAGTATAGAATTAAAGTATAAACTCTAATGCTCACTTGATTTGTCATGAAATCTTGGTAAAAACTTAACTTAATGGTTAAAATTTATGTAACTAAACTGGTTGTCTCCTTTGTCTCCTCTCTAGAAGAGTTATATTCTATTTGTATATGCCTTTTGTATTACTCTTTTACTTACTGTGCTGCTGTTTCTGGTGTTGTTTCTGTACAGTTTATGGGTGCAGCTGGCTAAACAGCTTTTGTATTATTAGTGATGAACTTAGCAAGCACTCCAACCTCAGGTCTATATTTGGTCATTTCTGGCTCCAAAAAAGCATAGTAGCAATTAAAATGTTAATTTTGAGGCTTCAAAAACAAAAACCAGTGTCTGACATTTTAATGTTGATCTTTCTTGTAGCATCTGTGTCTAGATTTCTGCTAGATTTCTTCTGATTTGGCCCTTTGAAGTGGAAGCATTTCCATGCTTCAGGAACTCTTAAAATGCTTATTTACGTCCTGTTCCTAAAACTAAATAAAAATAAATTATTTAAAAAAAAAATGCTTATTTACGAAAGTGGGAAGAAACCACAATTTAATAATTTTGAGCACTTGTTAAAATTGGCACATCAAGTGCATTCCAAGTTCAGAACTCATTGTATCACATTGTTTGTACTGAGTCCAAACTATCACATTACAAGACATCTACATGGCAGTACGTTTTACGGGTACGTGTTTTCGAACACTAGCTATGACACATGATGTCTATTTTAATCTTCTGTTGACACCTAGTTTCTGCCACATTATTTAATTTTTACCAAATCTGTGACGCAATGCTCACGATTAGTTGTTTCGGGACAGTTTGAGCTTCCGTGTGCTGCATGTGGTAAACAATTCTTTTCTTTGTGACAAGGAAAATGAAATCTAATTGCAAGATTTGGCATTCTCAGCTCCCCGCTCACCTGGGGCGTCTGAGCTGTTGAGCTCCATGTTCTCAGCTCTACGTTCTCACCCACCCAAAGCATGTTGGGCGCCCCAGGGCGGCGTAACACCTCTCCCACACTCTTCAACTCTTCTGAATAATTCTGCCCCGACCATACGTCTCATATCTCGTGGTGTTTTGGGGGCCTGAGATAATACGTTGCGCATTGAAAATCAAATATGTTGCTTATTAATAGGACGACTTTGGCGAACGCTACCTGGAGAAATGCCGGAGGAGAGAGTTAGGAGAGAGGGACGCCTACAGTGTGGTGTGCTTTCTCTCTCTTCTGTGCTAAGGGTAAAACAGCTGAGGGTGCAGATTTTTCATTGCTAAACTGGCACAGCTAATGTAGGTGCACACATACACACACACACATAAACATAAGTGGGCTCACACACTCTGTATGGAAATCAGAGAGCCAGGGTGTGGTAGTTGGCAAAGCATTAAAAGCACAGAAATTCATGTTTACTGCATGCAGGGATAGAAAAGACAAATGGAAGAGAGAAAAGGAGGAAAAAACTGTGGGCATAAAGGTCTACTCGGTGAGGCCTCATTTTAGTTTCATGGTAGAGCAGAAAACAACAACGGCAGACAAACACACGTCAGTCAAACAAAGCCTGGTGTTTGGGTGGCAGCAAACCAATGAAAGCAGTGCCACTTATTTTCTTTTTCTACCATCTGGTCTATTATATAGTCCTTATTCAAACACGGACTCCTGCGCCGTACAATTTGTTTGTTTCGTGAAACTGACTGAAAAGAGGTTGTCGACGTCTGATTGTCTCTCAGGCTAATCGACGAGTGAGTTGCGCCGCTCCGTGCGGCTAACTTGGCGTCATTTCCTTGGATTCCGTACAGATTGCACCAGCTAATTATGATCTAATAACTGGCAGACTGTCTGTTTCAATATTATTACAGGAAGAGTAGGTTAAATTAATAGCTCATCATCTGCCCCCTGTATCAGTCATGTTGTTTTAATGATCATAATTCCACCATTAAATCTTAATAATATGTCAAGATCATAAGGGAGACATGTCAATTTGGGGCTTCAATGAGAATTAAGCCAAGGATTGCTGAAGTTAAACCTGTTTTTCTTTCCTGAGAAGGCCTGATTGTGTTAGCTGTGTCCTCACACACATACACACCAGAAGCAGCAGAACAGATGCAGAGCTGTGTCTGAGCCAATCTGATATTCAAGAAATTAATTTCTAATCCCTGATTGATGTCTTGATGCTTAACAGGAAAGAAGCAGGGCGAATGTTTTCTAGCATTGGCATCCTCGGAGTAAATATTCTTGTTAAATTATGAGATTATTTCCATATATTTTTCATAGGCAATTTTTATTCTCAACAACAGCATCTGACTCACCTAAAGGCACACTTAGCTGCTGCTTTTGATCATATAACGACTGGAGGTTAATCTGGGAATTGACAGGAGGAGGCTTCACTTGCATAGAAATAAGTTACACAAATCAGTTTTCTTTCTTTGGAACCGGCTATTATCAGCTGACCTGTGCTGCTACTGTATGATTTGTTGTTCTTCGTGGTCCTGGCCAAGTGAATTATCTGAGATTCATGTTGTTATAGCTGATTTTCTACCACTACAAAGCTAGTTTTTAAGGTGGAACTTGGCAAGTCTTACATACATTAAAATATAAGATAAGATAAGATAAGATAAGATAAGATAACCTTTATTAGTCCCACACGTGGGAAATTTGTTTTGTCACAGCAGGAAGTGGACAGTGCAAAAGTTATGAGGCAAAAATTAGAATACAATAAGAATAAATACAGTACACAACTGTACAGAATAGAATAAAATAAAATACTATATACAGTAGAATAAAATAAAATAAATATACAATAAGATAAAAATAGAATACAAATACAAATACTATATACAACTGAGTAAAAATACAACGATGACAGAAAGGATTATTGCACTTAGTATTATTGCACATGTGTGGATGTGTGTGCTTGATCAGTTAAAGTCTTTATTATGGAGTCTGAGAGCAGTGGGGAGGAAAAACCTGCGAAATCTCTCCATCCCACACCGTGGGTGCCGCAGTCTCCCACTGAAGGAGCTGCTCAGTGCTGTCACAGTCTGCTGCATGGGGTGGGAGATGTTGTCCAACAGGGATGACAGCTTAGCCGCCGTTCTCCTGTCACTCACCACCTCCACTGGGTCCAGAGGGCATCCTAGAACAGAGCTGGCCCTTCGGATCACCCTGTTCAGTCTCTTCCTGTCCCCAGCAGAGATGCTGCCGCCCCAGCAGACCACGCCATAAAAGATAGCAGAAGCCACAACAGAGTCATAGAATTTCTTCAGGAGTGGGCCCTCCACTCCAAACGACCTGAGTCTCCGCAGCAGGTACAGCAGGTACAGCCTGCAAGCAAGTCCTCCTGTAAGCAAGTCAAGATACTCTAAAACCACATCTGGCACTTGTTTGGACTGTTATTCTGAAGCCACATCTACAGGGTATTGTAGATAGGACAATATATAGGATAAAAGTTTTTCTATGTACACAAAAGCAAAAATGACTCCTGTGCTGCTGTCATTGCTCTCACGTTTTTCTCTCATATTATACTTCTGCTGCTAGACAGGACCTAAAGTAGCAGTAAGCATGGATATTACAGTCTACCCTACCACTAATGTAACATAACTGTATACTTATATCATGTTAACTCAGCTTAGTCTCCAATTAATGTCAGTATGACCTTTGAATAACATGAAATTAGTTTTCAGTTTAATTTGTTGTTTCTCTATATGAAATATACGGATAACCTCAGAAACACATCATGTACAGGTCCACTGTCTGATTTAAAAAATACAACACAAATTATTATTAAATGTAACTTTTAAATGTTCTCTTTATCAAATGTCACTTGCTGGACAGCCCTTGCCTTAAAATATAGCAACTGCTTTGCTGGCAAAAAAAACTTGCATGGAAATGATTTGTTGACCTGCCTTTGAAATTACCTGCCATTTTTAAAAAAACAAACACCAAGTTACACCATCTATGGTTGCACTTCATCAGCAGAAGTAGGTAGCTTCTGGAAGGCAAAAAACAAAGAACGTCTAGAGCAGCGGTCCCCAACCTTTTTTGCGCCACTGACCGGTTTATGTCGAACAATACTTTCACGGACCGGGCTTTACGGTGTCACAGATAAATACAATTAAAAAAAAAACTAATACCAGTACCAAAAAAAGATTATTTATAACACACAGGAAAAGACCCAGGGAAAAATAACGATAAAAAGCTATAAAAACACAGAAAACCATCGATTTCACACCCGAGGCCCTGGTACCAAACGACTCATGGACCAGTACCCGGGGGTTGGGGATCACTGGTCTAGAGTGTGTAGGTGGGAACTGGGGCACCAGCTGCCTTCACAAAAAAAAAATCAATCAATCAATAGTTTTTTGACAATATTATATTGATGATAAGATTTTGTATTTATCTAGTCTATTAGGATTTGACTGAATGTGCTGGAATGCCAAAAAGAGGAAAACTACATAGATGATTCATAGATTTAGTGAAGGAGGACATGCAGAGGGTTTATATTTTGGATTCTTTAAGATAGCCACTGTTTGCTTTGATTACTTTGCTTTGCGCACTCTTGGTATTCTCATGAGGCAGTCACTTGAAATAGTTTTCCAACAGTCTTGAAGGAGTTCCCAGACATCACGAGCACTTGTTGGCCTGCAGGGATTTTTGGGGTCATTGCCCTGTTGAAAAATAAATTAAGGTCCAAGTAAATGAAAACTGGATGGGATGGCATATTGCTGCAGGATGCTGTGGTACCCATGCTGGTTCAGTATGCCTTCAATTTTGAATAAATCCCCACCAGTGTCACCATCAAAGCACCCCCACACCATCACATCACCATGTCCAAGTTTCATGGTGGGAACCATGAATGTAGAGACCATCCGTTCAAGTTTTCTGCGTCACACAAAGACAAGGCGAGTAGAACCAAAGATCTCAAATTTGGACTCGTCAGACCAAAGCACCAAGTTCACTGGTCTAATGTCCATAACATGGGTTTCTTGGCCCAAACAAATCTCTTCTCCTTGTTGCTTTTCCTTAGTAGCAGTTTCTTAGCAGCTATTTGACCAAAAAGGCCTGATTCACTCAGTCTCCTTTGAACAGTTGATGAAGAGATGTGTCTGGTTCTGGAACTCTGTCTTGCATTTATATGGGCTCTAAGCTGAGGTGCTGTTAACTTGCGATTTCTGAGGCTGGTGACTCGGATGAATTTATCCTCAGCAGCAGAGGTGAGTCTTCGTCTTCCTTTCCTGGGGCGGTCCACACGTGAACCAGTTTCGCCGTAGTGCTTGATGATTTTTGTGACTGCACTTGCAGACAAATTCAAATTTTTAGCAATTTTCCGGACTAACTGACCTCCAGCTCTTAAAGTAATGATAGACTGTTGTTTCTCTTTACTTAGCTGATTGGTTCTTGCCGTAAAATGGATTCTAATAGTTCTCAAATAGGGCTGTCAGCTGTGTACCAACCTGACTTCTGCACAACACAACGAATTGCCCCTAACCCCATTAAGAAGGCAAGAAATTCCACAAATGAACCCTGAAAAGGCACACCTGTGACCTGAAAACATTTCAGGTGACTACATCATGAAGCTCACTGAGAGAAGGCCAGGGGTTTGCAACCCTGTCCACAAAGCCAAGGGCGGCTATTTTGAGGGATCTAAAATATAAAACATATTGAGATTTACGTACCCATTTTTTCTTTGCTACATAATTCCATATATCTTCCTTCCTATATTCGATGTCTTCTGTATCTACAATGTAGAAAGTAGTAAAAAAAGTGAGTGGTAGTGTATATCCGATTTTCAGGGGAACAGTTACAGTTCTAATTTAATTATTTTACTATAGTAGAGTAGCTTTGCATGATTCACAGTTCATAATAATAATGCCTATATGAGGCCCTTGGTGCAGACCCTCAGTTCATCTACTGATAGCAACAAGCTGGTCCTTTTGGGTCCCTGTCCCTTTTAGCCTTCTGATTGGTTGCACCTCACAAACAGAAGGTTTAAAGAGCAAGTGGATGGGATTGCTGTGCTCACAACCAGAGCTATGTGTCTGATATTATAAAGGGCACAGAGGGGAAAAACAGTGTTGAAAGCAGTCTGAAATCTCAGATTTTGGCTCACATGGATTACTCCGACATATGTTGACTTCATTATTTGAAACTTTGGCCATGTTTAATATGGGAATCCATATATCCATATATATATGACAAACAACGTATGACAAAAAATAAAGAAAACATAGTAAGTGTACTCTAAGAACTTCTCATATACATATTGTTTTTCTAGTAACATGTTTTACTTTTGGGATGAGTTCAAAAACGATATGTTAAATGTTTTGATTAAAAATCCTGTGTCTGAAGAAAATCTCTTGTTAAGTGAAGACTCAAACGATGGAAGCTTGATGCTGAAGATCATTTCTTGGAAGACTCTTTGGATCCTCTGTTGGAATCTCAATTACAGCACATTAAACTTTGAAAGGCCTCCAAGGACTGGGAGTGAAGGCACTTTTTGGATGGACTTCTAGAGTCTCTAAAAAAAGGGATAAAATTCACTGCTTTGAGGTACAAACCTGTATTCAAATCACTCTTCCCTCAAGGTTTTTTGTTTTTGAGGTGGAGACAGTCACTGCATACAGCTCCCAGCTAAGAATAGCTGCAGGAGAGGAGGGGAAAGCAGCAAAGTGAGAAAGTGAGGCAACACGAAAGGTAGAGAGAAAGAGAGGGAAAATGAAGGGGAAGAAAAAAAGGAAGTGGGTGACAGTGGGGGGAAAAAAAATAACCCAGGAGGGAGTGTGAATGAGACAATGGCTCTGTCAAGGAGTCAAACGATGTAAACATTATCAGTGTAACCCGGCAGTGACTTGGACTGGCTCAGGACTAAACACGACACTGGGACAATCAGTCTAAATCAGTCAAGAGTCTGAGGGCGTGGTGTGTGTGTGTGTGAGAGAGTGCATGCGTGCGTGTGCGTTCGTGTATGTGTGTGAATAGTGCTGGATGGTATCAGTGTGGTGATGGCAGTACCCTGCTCCGAGGTCACTGCTCTGGTCACACATGTATATACTGTATTTACCCGTGCAAGTGTGTGAATAAGTCAATTGAAGCATAGCATGCTGCAAAGTTAATAAAAGATCATTGTGTGTGTGTAGGTGTGTGTGCGTGTAGGAGGGGGATAAAACAGT
This sequence comes from Astatotilapia calliptera, assembly GCF_964374335.1. Lineage (NCBI taxonomy): Eukaryota > Metazoa > Chordata > Actinopteri > Cichliformes > Cichlidae > Astatotilapia > Astatotilapia calliptera. Next base: position 33,360,936 of record NC_137432.1, on the reverse strand, counting down.
CAATGAATCTATTGAGATACTGCAGTCTGTATACAGTTAATAGGAGCGTCTGGATGGAAGAAACTGAGTAAAGGAAGCCAACATGTTAAGTTCACTGCTTCATTGTTGGAGATGCCACGTAGTGTACTCTATGTGCATCCATGTTGGTAAGAGTTACATGATGCACAACTCGGTTGTTGTCCAACATCAGTGTTTAGTTTACCTCTTTTCCTTTCTTACATTTCCTTTTGCAGAAGTTAAAATAAAAATATGAACAGCTGTCATGACACTATCAGTTTTTCACCGTGAACTTCACTACAGTCAGCACAGTCAGCTTTAAATTTCTTGCTACTTGATCTTCTCTCTCTCTTACCTTTTTCTCCATATCTTTGTTAAGTCCTCTCTCTTCCTGGGAAATATGTCAGCTGTACCTTTAGCTAACAGACACACTGGGTGACAAACTGAAACAGTTTGTATGCTTGCTGATATTTGTTGAGCTGTTAGACACACTGCATATGAAATTACCTGCCATTTACAAATATAAGTTCCTTTATGCTCGCTACTCTTCTGTAATGCTGGCTAGGTGCAGAAGTACCGTGACTACAACTTCTAGACACCTGCACCAAAAAAACCCCATTTTTCCAGATCATTTCAGCTCACTCTAACCACTGAGTATAGCACTATTAATGATAAATAAACTATATATTTAGCTTATTTCACATGAACAATAAGGAGCGGTGAGTATTTGTACTTTGTTATTTCTCAAATCTTGCAGTGGCCTTGGAGAGGAGATAAGATGGCTTTGTCTGCCAAGCTGACAGCTAAGGATCTTTTCATTCAGTAGTGATTTGGGTATTTGTCAAGTATAGAAGAAAGTTGTCATAACAAGTATAAAGTTGTGTGCTCTGAAGAAGGGCGTGTAAAATCTTTGTTTATTTTTATTCTAAAAGTAACCCTTAATAACCCTTACAAAGAATTTTGTGGAATTATAACTCATATGCCTTTAGGAGATGGTTTATGCTTCCACCACACCTGCAACCTACCAATGTGGATTATTTCTTTCTTTAAGCATAACAGAATTATGGGGTCAAAGGCTTACTGTGCATCCTGTCGTTCACTGAGTACAAATACAGATAAAGTCAAGGAATGTGCTAATACAAACATAAACTGTTTTCAGTATTGAGCTGATGGTTTTTCCATTTTATAATTCTTTATGGTCCTCGTAGGATCTGATCTGGAATCAATATGATTAATCCCAATCTCCTAAAATGGGCTAGATTTTATAAATCCTGGAAGTAAAGCTCAGCAGAGCTGCAGGGCTCCCTCTCAGATTACTGAAATTACAATATACCAAATGGTTATTGTAAAATATTCATCCATGACAAATACATGTTGCCTACCCTGGTTTTAAGTATTTTAAAGGAGGCATCTCATCAAGCCTCACTGTGACTTCTCTGGAGGTTGATGGTAAGTCAAGTGTCTCTAAATGTTAATTAAACTTACAAATTGATAATTGGCTCACTGGTTAAAATCTTCTATTCATACATCTTTATTTACAAAAAAGCACCAAACTGTTATGTAATTTGCCTATTAAAGTAATTATTCTCATGGTTATTTTTTTCCTGTATTTTTGTGTTTATTTTTTCTCATTTCAAACTAAATCTTATTCTAGCTTTGACTTACTTATCATAACTCTAACAACAGGTATTATTCCAAAATATGGAAAACTGCACATCAAGAAAGGGTGATGGCCTCTTTTCATCACAGTCAGGTATATTAAATGCGTTGTACCTCATGCATATATGCACTTCCAGAGCAGTTCTGCTATCTGCCTACCTGTCTTTTTTTTTAATCCCTTTCTTTGTATCAGCACATAAGCTCAACCCTGCTGTTCAAGAGGACGCCTAAAATAGAGCACTGGCAAAAATAACAATGTCGTTTCTCATGCTCTAATGCCAGTTGATCAATAGTAATTACCTACCTGTGGACCTGGCTAGTGGAGCTCCTTAGGCCCCTGGGGGTTTCACTATAGACAGCTCACAATCCAGTCCTAGGTAACTCTATAGGACAGACCTTTTAATTGCTTTGTTCACTGTGAGTAATTGAGGGTTGCAGCGTGTATGCCACGAGGAGTGTGACTTCACTTGGCCTCCGTCTAATTAATCCCATCACACAAGCCTTCTGCCTTTAATTTTCACTTTGCGCGTGGCATCGTGAGGTGCGAATACAACTGGAAGTATAGGTTGGTAACTGTATATGGCATGCTGAGCCAGATGCACTACAAATGCAACCATATGGGTAGACACACAAGTGTTTCCATGTGTGTATTTTGCTCTGGAGCATATTGTCAGATATTGGAGCCATCATTTCAGCACAACAACTGTCCCACTGCTCTGATTTGATCTCATTCCATGCTAGGCCCCAAATCAGATACATGGAACTGTATCAATATTGTTTCATTAGCATACTGATTAATCAACTAGTTAATTAGACACATTTCCTATAGACTGATTACACCTCCTGGACCTCTTAGTGTGAAGACATATAGAGTAATTTAATTATTGTAACTCTCAGATGATGCATCATAAGTTTTTTGTATTGTTGACACAAAATATTTTAGAGTTCTTGAGATAATGCATAAATGCAACATGTAGCAGAGACCAGAGGAGCATTACAACATATTCTGAGGTTAGTGTGCTTATATGCCCGCATAATAGTGAAAGTCAGTTGGAAAAACATGCATACAAATGCCATGTTGTTTGTGGCTGAATAAGATATTTTTGAAGCCTTGAATTCAGATTTTGAGCCTTTTACTTTCATCTGGAATGACCACATTTGGATCACAGGGTAGAACTGAGGAGCTTTCATCTGGCATTTTCGTAATTCACTCTAATACTAAGTAATGCAATAACTTTTAAGTAGTTAAAAGCAGTCTGTGAAGAAACTTAACTAACTCCATCAAGTGTCTTTTATTACAACAGTCAACATGAAAAATTACCAAGTTATTACTCAAATAAGCCACACTCCTAAAAAGAAAAAATACAGTTTTAAAAAACATATCCATTCAGTTTTCATAAAGCTGTAAATGAGCTGAAGAAACCAAAACCGTCTGTATTGCTAGGCTGTGAATGTCTGTATGTCTGCCATAAAATCAGGTATTTTAACATGGAAGTCTATGAGCATCGACTCAGTTGTGAAGAAAGCCTCAAGTGGACATTGGAGGAATTGCACTTTTCTGCACTTAAATGTTGGTGCCTGCAGCTCAGTCCTCACCTAAAGCACCGCCATTAAAAAGATATTTTCTGTAATATGCAAATTCCAAAGGCCACTGCACAGCTGTTGTTGTTTTTAACCTTTTAAATTGTTTTAACAGTTAAAGTTAAGACAAAAGTTAAATTAGCAAGTTAAAATGGTTAATATTGCATTTAGTCTTTTTATTCTAGGAGTATATTTTCAGTATTTTCTACAAATATTTTCCAAGGTGAGCACAAAGAAACCTTTTTCATGTATAAATCATACGCATGACAGGGAAAGTCAAACATCCAACTTTTCAACGTCAAATGGCAACATTAATCCTACAGTTTGGGAAATATCAAGAAAATGCTTATGTTTAATAAAAAGGACCAAATGTGATGTAATGCATGCCCATCATCCACCCCAACCTCCACCACCCTTTCTTTCTTCCTTGATAAGTCTCACCATTTCTTGCACTGTACAGAGTGGTGTCGATTAATCCAGTAACCATTGAATTTCTGTGAATACTTTGGGGATTTGATCTTACTTCTTTCTCCAAGAAGCAATGATAGAAGTAGTACGATGCTCTCATGACACTGTAAAAGCTTTTTTGAGAGACATTTGAGATGACGCTATTGATGACATTGAAACGTAATATTCCTGTATAGCAAAACAGTTTAAAAAAACACTACCACTAAACATGCTAAAAAGGAATTGTCTGGAGCTGACAGTCAACACAGGAAATTATTAATGCACCTATATTGTCCTGATCCCTACATGATTTGCTTGAGATGCAAATATTGCGGGTTATTTGAAACACAAGTGGAGATGGGCTGGACAGAAACGAATACTAAATGAATTCCATACAAACAAACTCTCCTCCTTTACAACTTGAACTCTTTCCCTGAGCTTTTGGCCTCGTTTTGTCCTGTAACCCACACTTGCAGCAGTGAGATGGAGAGGGTGCCGCATAGAGGTGTGATGGGTGCCTCCGCTGGCACTGCCAGGCTTGGGTGGCCGTGCAACAGTATCTGCAGGCTGCCATCCTTCTGTTCGCAGAGCATCTGAAGAAAGCAAACTGCACTGTTGCTCACACTCCCCGATCCCGTTGTTGTCATTGGCCGGCAGCCACCAATAGTGAGCCAACTGAGTTAACAGACACTTCCGCTCAGCACATAAGGAACCATCTGTTTTAAAAGCCAGAAAGAAATAAATAAAGTCCCCCCTCTCTCCCTCTCTTTTCCTCCTCTCTCCCCCATTTACTCTTTCTAACACAAGTCTACAATATGCAGGGCTATGTTATTATCCTGCACCTCACTGTTCATCATTTGCAATCTACAGCTAGTTACCAAAATTACTGCTGCGACTAGACTGAATCTCGACTGCCCTTTATTGGCTTTTTAAAATTGTTTCTGAATGAAGGAGTAGCCTGTCAGAAAACTATTTTATTCCATCTGTTTTCCTGGTAAATAACAAAATTGTCTATTTGTTTTTTTTGCCTTCACTGCCATCCCATAATTCAGCACCAAATGTGGCATTGCAGCAGTTATCACACATGACTCATTTGTAATTTATTGGACATTAGCAAGGTCAGAATCATACTGAAGCCTGATGTTTGTAACATCTTGAAAATCACGGTTGCACGCCCGTCTTGGCTGCCACGGGCTCCTCAGACATGCCAGCTTGTAGCTAAATAAATATTGGCTGAGGGGCATTTGAAAAAACATATTGTCCTGGCTCAGCACTTGGTCCCCCTGCCCTCTGTTGCCAAAACAGGACAACGGGGGTCCAGAGCAGAATCTCTTTTCACATGAGCGGTTTGGTCAGCTTGCTGCCTCGGCCTGCTCCTGCAGCCTTTGTGTCTGTGCCTACAGGTCCTCGAGTGTAATGTATTTACTCTGCTCTTCATCGTGTGGCTTGCGGAGGGGATCCTGGAAGCGTGCCATTTGTACTATCACACTATGCCTATGTTTCTCATGTGGCTTATGAGGACAATGGTGCGCTTGTCCCATGTGTGTTTTGCAGTTTTTATGATAGCCAGAGATATCTTTGTCACTCCTATTTATGACATGTGTTTTGAGACTGAGCCTCAAATATGAGTTAACCACAGCGGGGTTTATTTTCCTGTTATTTTTAGAGTCTGCTGTGTGCTTATAATTGTTCGCTTATTTTCACTTGGAATACATTTTACTATGTTTTCATTTAACACCAAGGCCATGGTGCTTTTTTAGTCTTATCTGATATTTAATGACAAGTGCAAAAAGAGTTATCATAGTGTATTTATAATCATGTTTAACACCTTTGCTTGTCTGCTTGATGACTCCCAAAATCTACTCCCAAACCTCCCTTTTTGCTGCACTTGCTATTTACTGTCCAACATTTCTCAAAGCACACAGTTTTCCTCAGCTTTCCTCGCATTAGTCTCCACACTTAACCCTGAGCAGGAATCCAGAATAATATTAAGAAAAAATATTACTCTCTGTATTCAATTTAACTGGCGAATACCTCATGAATTCCTCTCTATCCAAGAAATTAAGGTGTATCGTAACAAGTGCATTATTTAGTAGATTTGACATGGCTGCCACATATTCGCCAAGAAAGAATTAACACGCCCGTGGAAAGGAAAGCAAGAAGAAGAAGAAGGAATCTAGTGAAAATAATTAATTAACACAGCCTATTTCTAGTCCTCCTCTTAAGCCTATTTAAAGGGCATTAGGTATTATGAATGTGAGGTGGTCTAAATTTACCCCGTATTATCTATCTTCATCTGACTACATTAGTATACTTTTCCAGGCTCCTTGCTTGCTATTTAAATCTCATTGCATGACTCTGAAATCCAACCTCTCTTTTGCTTGTGTATTTCACACTCAGATTATTTTTCCCACCAAGATTAATCTCTCTTTATAGCAGCTGTGATCAGATTTACGCACCTGAAAACTGTTAAACTAAAAAAGATAAACCCGACATGAGTATTTGCTAAATGGGTGAAAGACGCCCGTAAGTGACTTCAAGAAATGAATTATGTATATGCTAAAGAGAACTCATTTGGGAATTAAGGAGGATGAGTAGCAGTCCATTTTGTGCCTGTTAGGGCCTACACTGGCTGCATTAGGGAGAGCTAATGGGCCCTGGGAGGGGGTGTGGGGTGCATGGGAGGGGGTTGGACCCTTTGCAGCCCAAGGTCTCCAGGCCCCTGTGACAGATGGCTGGCCACCTCGCTGGGTGGCTGTGGCTACAAGGTCTGTCGTGAGGTTGATCTGTGGCGTTGACAGCGTCGCGGAGATCAAACGACATTGTGGAAGGTGAAGAGACGGGTGGCGTGCCAGGCCAGAGAGGCAGAGACGGTGTTAGGGCTCAATTCGAGGGTTTTGGAGGAAGCTGCTAGTGCTGATATTTTTAGAACTAACTCACAGATAGCTGATATTTTACATGTTTGCATACTACCTGAAAAAAAAAGTCTTGAGGGATGTCTTTCTGTGAGGCTTAAAACCACAATACCCTAATGAGATAGTACTAGCCTCTCTAACAGGCTGTCATGAAATACACTAAATATGCTTAACTTTTTAATGACAAAATAAGTTTCCAGGAATAAAACTCGAGTTTTTCTCAGTTACAAAGCATTTGATACACCACATGTGCACATGTCATGTGCATTGAATATATGTATATATATGTGTATATATATATATATATATATATATTCTTGCACAGAGTACTGTGAAAGGTGCATGCACATATGCTATCCTGAAAGTGATAGAAACAAATATAATTTGAAGATATGAACAAATATGAACATTTTGTCAGGTTAGTCAGAAAAACAACTCTTTATTACATCGACAGTGAAAAACAGGAGTGTCCAATATCCAGTTTTTCATTGAGATGAAGTAGCCACACGCTGTGTTCTCATGTTTATTAAGACACCAACATTACAGCAAACAGCTTTCATTAGGTTTCATCAGACTCTGATCAAAGCTGTTTGCGCAAACGCTGGTGTCTTCATAGAGTCTCCGAAATGAGAACATAACATGTGGCTACTTCACTTGGATGGAATGATTTTTTTTGCACAAACACATTGACTGTAGAGCAGTATGTTCTATTCAATGGGTACTGATAATGGTCTACTGTGAGTTTTTGCTAACTTTTACAACTGACAGAATGGTATTTAGTTTAGGTTTAAGGATCTGTTTCGTTATACCAAAGTAGTTTCACTTATTTTGTTTACAGCATTATCATTTCTTGAATGGAATTTATGAGGAGCTTTTTAAATGGAAGAAAAGCTTTTCATGGACTCAAGAAAATGACTAAGTAAAAAAAAAAAATCCTTTTTTGGAGTGTTTTCGCTACTGTAAAACATGAACAGAATGTACTCCGTTGCACAGTAACAGTTAATTACTCCTGAAATATGCCAACATTCTGGCAAACAAAAGATTTAAAAGTGTTTCTATGATTCTCAGTGAAACTAAAGAGTTGATAAATCCCATTTTAAAAAGAGAAAGGCATCAATTCCCCACCACCAATGCCCCGTGGGCACAAGAGGCCCGGCCTGTTAGGCGATTAGCCCGTCTTACATTCCGGGTGATCGGATTAGACGATTCCCACAGTCTAGTCTGAAACTACTCCCGACCCGCAGCTCCGGAGAGCATCTCAATATCCAATTTCACAGCTTTCTAAACCTGGATCACATAGGCTATTTATTACTGTCACAGTCTTTGTGTTGGGGGGTGGAAGGGGTGGGGAGTTAGCTTTTGTGTTTCATCTGTTTCGAAGCAGGAAGACGATCAACAAGAGAGAAAAAAGCGTAATGAGTGAGGGACCTGTGGTGTTGCCTGAAACCTCCCAAAAACACAGGATCCTTGTTAAATTAGACAACAACCATGCTTGTTTCAGCAGTCAGCAGCTTCTCCAAGACCTTTGATCCGCACGCCGGCCCCGGTGACTGAAAGAAATTATGACCCAGGTTTGTGTGTGTGTGTGTGTTTGTGTCCTGCAGCACACTGCAGAGTGCTCTCTAATTGATTTAAAAAAAAGAAATGCAAGAGTAAAGAGTTGACTGTACTTTGAATTTAGGAATCACGACCTCTGAAGAAAATGAAGGTGTTTCAAAAACTTTTTGATTACTGCTCAGAATTATACTCAGAAATGGTGATTCTGAACAGATGTAGCCAAAATAGAGCCTCCTAGATAATAAAACCATTTATAAGGCCGTCTTAAACTGGACCAGCAGCTGTAATAGGGGCCTCCATTATAGAGGCTTTATAATTTCCCTGCTTTTTCCTCTTAGAGCCTCTGTTGTTCCTCTGAATTACCTCTGAATGATTTATGCTCACTGGTCTGGCCACTGATAGACCCTGGCAACACAGATAGAAACACACTTAGGGCTTTTTGGTGTGTAAACACGCTGTATTAAAAGCCAACTTGTTTCAAACAGCCAAACACATTTGCTGCGACGGGGGCCACTCGGTGTCATTTCACTTGTCAAACACTGCAGTGTCACAGCCAATCAGGAGACTCCAGGGGCAGCACAAGCCATTTAACCTGAGCAAACACAGTGCGCTGTGAAGCCTGAGGATGACTTAAGAGCCTGAGCAAACACTGGCGAGAGCCATCGGGCACGAATCAAGGCAGCCTGGCTGAGGACAAGTCACTCTGGTAATGGGTTTGTGATGACTCAAGATCGAGCGGCCATCTGTTTGTTACAGTGGGGGAGGACCACAATTCACAGTTCAGATACACAGAATATTAGCCGGTAGTGCAGCAGAGGAGGGGAGGATTTGGCTGGTGGCACAGGATGTAAAGCATATGTCCATAAATGGTAAATATGTTGATAGCTGAGGCCCTGATTCCCTGAGTTGGGGCCAGATAACAGGATTTGCATGGCGATTTTCAGCCTCGGCGACAGAATGCCTTTAAAAGGTGTAAGACAACTAATCCTGCAAGTGACCTTCACACTATTCACGACATACAGGTGGAAAATGCTGCAGTGCTGTTGTCCCACCAGCAGCTCACCGCTCACATGGAAAATTCACCACATATTTAAAGCACCAAAGTGTTTGCATTGGATTTCAATGATGGGACTTTGAATAAACCACAGTCATTTGTGTTCGGTCTGTAACCGTGAAGTTCATTTGAACAGTCAAACCACATACAGCCTCTGACGCAAAAACTGGTTCTCCTTGCACAGAGCTGCTCAGGGATAGTCCGCCTATGTAGTCCGGCACTTTACAGAAGGAATCTTACCTCTTGGAAATCCTTTAAGTGAAAGAATGTCAAGATACTTTAAACCCATCTTTGAATTAGTGAAATGCACTCAGTTAAAGTCCTGCTGTTAAAGTAGCAGGCCTGCACATAAACTGCTGGGTTTTATATGTTACTGTAAACCACTGTATAGCATATAGTGTTTTACATCTATAAGGCATAAACAACTTGGAATCTGTTATCTTTAAATATAGATAGGACTGTAAATACATGTAGAAGGTAAAGAGCTAAAAAAAAAGTACAAATACAAAGTACAAAGAATTATACTTGAATAAATGCACTTAATTTCTTTCCTCCACCACCAATGATAATGTCTACATGTTCCAATAATCTGCTTAAATTAAATGTTGGATTATATTTTCTTATGTGCATTTTCTTCTTAAGAACAGAAGTGTGGTGCTGAAATATTTTTGATAAAAATATTTACATTTGATTATAGTGCTCAGACAGTAAATACACAGGATATAACTAATTATCTAAAAAGGTAGCCCCGTCTTCACCTCATTGACCTACTTTTTCAATACTGAACAAGCACTCTTTACTCCAGTTTAGTGCCATTTTAAGAGGAAAACCCAAAATAGAAGCGTCATTCATCATATTAAAAGCCGCACTGCTGTTTTTACTTTTGTATATGTCGGATTAGATGTTGTTAAATATCCTCGGGGAAGCAATCAGGTGTTTAAAGTTAAGGGCAATTCCCTTCCCTACAGACAATCAATAAAAAAGAAAAACCTAAGCGTGGGGACTGTAATAGGCTCGGCTTGTAACCTGCTCTGACAAATTAAGGCAAGTGGTGTTTTTTCATTACTTACACATCCGTTTTCATTTTTCAAATCAGTGGAACCAATTAAACAATGCTTCCTTAAATTAGTCATTGATTTTTAGCAATAGTGACACCTTACAAAAGGAAATGATAACTTTAAGGGAGTGTTGCTGCTTTTTTTGTTGCTGTTTTTTTTTTCCATTACTGCCAGCACCAGACACAAAAGGACAGAAACAATTCACCTACATGAAAAAGCGAGGTCTTAAATTAGCCATTGATTTTTCCTCAGGTGTCACTTTGGTTAAATGCTTTGTGATTGGGAGTTTTCTTTCCAACTTGGAAATTGACAAGAGTCTATAATCTGCTAGTCTACACACACATACACACACACACCTGCTATGGTGTTTTCTTTTCCCACTTCCACTTTGTAAATTTATGGCCTTGTCGGGACAGACATGATAAATATTCAGCTTGATTGAAAAAAAAAAGATTTATCATATGTAAGGAATACATAAAACTGCCAAGAGAAGAAACACTGAAGCTCTTAAACTTTTCTTTATATTATGATCAATTAAAACATTTGAGAAGTGCTCATCACTTTGTTTTTCAGAACTATTTTATTACAGAATTTTTCCTATTGCCAATCCCATCCCACACACGTGAATCTTGAGAACAAAATTCAGAGTAATTTTTTTAATGCTGAAATTGACGGAAAAAAAAGAGACAAAAAATAAAGAGAAATCCAGAATAGCAGGCCATAGCTGCTGCACTGTTTTTTTTTTTCTTTTTTCCCCCCTGTTGTCATTTTCTCGAGACTAGAAAATACACTTACAATTTGAAGCAGCAACAAAATGTGCATTTACCTGATTATACAATGGAACAATTTAATATACCATGATTTTTATTCATCACATTATAAAACTCTAAATATTTCTTTTACGTTGTTTTTTTTTTTTTAACCAAAAAGCAACCTATTAATGGCAAAGCAACAGTTTTTAAGCAAAATATACACCTCTCATTCACCTGGAACAAAACCGAAAACAATTCAAGGGAGAAATTCGATTTTATATCTTTTTTTTTCCTTTTTATTGTCTGTGCCAATGAAATCAGATGTTTTTTGTTTTTTAGCTGGGGATGCAAACATTATCCTGAATATGAACTGACTGGCTGCTGTAACCACTTCGACTGTACATACATTTTTCACCTGTTATCCATTGAAAAACTGAACACCTGAAGGACGAATGAGTGACTCCTGCTCTGACGCATTACACTGCTGTTTACAGTGAATGACTTATTTTACAGCAGCCTGTAGCTTTGTCTTCGATCCTAAACACAGGCCATTCACGTGTGACGCAGAGAAAGTATTTTTTTTGTCATCCAGACATTTTTTTTTCCCGGAGTGCGTCCTTGTAAGTGAAAGTCTCATCTTTACTGACCCACAAGGTTGTTGAGCTGCTGAGGATCCAGTGGAGTTTATGTCATTACAACACCTACATGATGAAATCTACAGTCTGATTGGACGACGGGCATTGACGGACAGAGGTGCGGTGTTCAGACCGGTGGCGAGGCAGTTCTCACTGATAGCTAAATGTCTCTTTTATAATCACATTACTTTTTCAAGTCTATAATCATGTCACTTCACCATAAAAGTATCGTTAACACGTTTCCAGTACAGGATGAAGACAAAAAGAAAGACAGTCAAACAAATGGCCATCTTTTGTGAGTGTAGATGAGACGGTTTCTTTAGCAGGAGATCAAAGTGACCGTAAATTAGTCCAGTCTCGTTAGGGCGGCACATGCTCAAAATCATAAGGACTTCAAAAAACAACCAAACAAACGGAATGATTCCCACATTAATGTACAAACATAAATGAGTAAAAAGCCAATCACATAGCTAGCCCCCGGCAGGCTAACATCGTGCCATTCCGGTCCATAAAGTGCACTCTCCATCTTGCTGTGCGGTCAGAAAGACAAGAGCAAAAGGACGTGTACGTGTTTGAGACAGAGGGGAAGGGAAGCGCCGCTGCATGTGTGTGTTCAGTCTAATTCCCCGAGCGGCTGCGAGTTAGAGGACACGACAGTCTCATGTGTACGGATGGAGGCAGCTGGGAGGAGGGTAGGGTGGAGGTGTGGGTTTTGTGGGGCTGACGTTAATAAACGTAGCCCTCGCTGTAGGTGTGCGGCTGGCAGTAGGGTCCCTCCTGTACGTATGCCATGTTTTCGTCAAAGTGCGACAGCGGCACCGTGTCCTCCTCGTTGATCTGCCGCTCCATGTCAGTTTTCAGCACCGGCCGCTGATTGTCAGGAAACGCCATGGAGAACAAGGCCTCGGGGTCACACACGAACTTGTAGACATATCTCTCGCCGGCCACCTGGAGAAAGACGGAGAGGTCTTGTTTTTAAACCATTTTTCCACAGCATATTCTACAGTGACTGAGTGTAATCTTTCACTTTAATCCACCAGATGGAAAAAAAAGATTAAATATCTTTAAAAAAAACAAAACAAAACATTTTTTAAACTTTTAAAGCTGATCTCCAAATGTCATCAACAATTCTGCTTTGGCCTCCACACTGCACTAAAGAAGAGGTGCTTTGAGCTTTAAGTGTTTTCAAACAAGATACAGGATTAGTTAATAGCATTTGTATCCAAATCATTTGATGTTTGTTTACAAAAAGCTTCATTAAAATTTGCAGTATTTGCATCTCTGCTCACTCATTATACTCTCTGACTCATGGAGCCCCGCCCCTACTCACAATAAAAATAAAAAATGGCCGTTCTAATGCCGTGTGACTTTTGCGTTTTCACACATCGAATCTGATCTAAATTAAGCCATTAAAACACTAGCATCACACATTAACACATACCAACCAACCAAACGAGACAACAATAGTCCAGTAACTCGTAAATAGTATCTGCTGGCTTTGATGTGGATACAATGACTTGACAATTCTCCAATCGTTAAATAGTCAAATATTTTAAAAAGTGCACAAAAACTACTTTTAGGTGACTAAAATGCTTCGTGCTCCTGATCTAGAGCACAGCAGCACGTGGCTTTAGCTTCTGTGCTGGTACCCTTTGTTGCTTTGGGGCATCCTAACCACCATGTATTGTTTTTTTTTTGTTTGTTTTTTTTGTGGATCAGTGTTTTATACAAACCCACTTCAAACAAATGAACTATCCCCAACCTAAGCGAAAACAGCTTATCCATTAAAAGAGTTATTTTAAAACACCAGAATAAATTATATAGAGTGGTTTTACTAAGTTTTCTAAAATTATCTTTGAGACACTGATTGCTTTTTTAAACGTCTTATGTCACACGTGGATTTGGTAGAAAATAAAGGAGCTATAAACTGTTCATCGCTTCTCAGAGGTAAAAGTGATCTCAGGAGCAGATTTATGTTTTCTTTGCTGTTTCTTCCTTATTTTATTTAAACTTGGCCAGCAGTTCTTGACCTCCAACCAGCAAAGTATAATTCCACCTAAAAGTGCTCAACCTCTTCTGACCGGCCTATTAATGAATGCTTTCTGGAGATGCTTCTAACTGTCAAACTAATACCTCAGGAAACAAAAAACCTGACAGAAAAGTGTGTTTATCCAGTATTCTGTTAAAAAAAAAAATCATTACTCTTGATCTGAAGTATTTTTGCATAAATAATCTTATGACAATGATCACAGCATATGCAGTGTAGGTCCTAACTCTAAACGCACTAATTGATCTGAAAGAAACTTAGTCCAGTACCAAGTTAATCAACATCTATACAGCTTATGGAAATTATTTGTATAACACTCAAATCCTTACAAATTATACATGCGTGGTAGCTGATCTCAAAAAGAATGGTCATTATTTGCACATCTATTGTTTTTGTAAATATTTTGCTGAACAATTGTTTTACTGCAGGGACACTTTGACGTAGCTGGTTCATCAAACAGTGATGTTTGATGGTGATGATGTAACTGATTACTTTCCCTTATATAATGAATATGTAGCTTGCAAAGAAGAAGAAATATATGTATTTATTACTCATTTGTTTGCTGTTTATAAACATCTGGTTTTGGCATTACTACATATACTACATAAATACTACATGCACTATAATGAAGATTAATTCAAAGAATAACTTGATAAATTAACATACATATCTGGGTTTCACTTTAGTAAAGCGGACACGAGCCGCAAGCCTGGCAAAAACTGATTTTTGCACACAATACAGAAAAAAGCTTTACAATTACAATTTCTCAGCTATAAAGTGTAAATGAACTTTTTTAGCTGTTTCACCATTTTTGAGACACTCTTTTCCTTATATAAGGCACCTGGGGGAATGGGAGCACCTTTAACACAGGCCAGGTATAGCAGCCAAATGAGTAGTTTTCATACTATGTTTACATCAAAAAAATCTTTTAGAAAAAAGGTGAACAGTTTTGGATCCCTTTGGTTGATACAATTTTTGTATTTTTTTTTTTTTACCTTCTGCATGATTCCCTTCTCGTAGTAGTAGCGCAATGATCTGCTGAGTTTGTCGTAATTCATCGCTGGCCGGTTCTTCTGTATCCCCCACCGACGTGCCACCTTTATCACACACACGAACATGAAGACAATAAAGACAGTCAGTAAACAGAGCATTATCAGAAAGCAAACTTATCTAACACAAACGAGCACGGTTGCCCTGATTTCCAGACAGGAACGCTGCAGCAGCTAAAATGTTAAACAAACTTAGCGATCCATATTTTCCTAATAACAGTAATTAGAGCGCGTCCAGCTTGTGCAGACCTGACCAGGGATGTGTTCATTAGGAGCTTGTCACACACCCAGCGGAGGAGGCAGCAGATGTTACAGCACCTGTCTACCAGACCACCCGCCACCCGGCCTCACGGTCCAAACCCACAGCCCCACGGCATTCTCTTAGCTGCTTGCTTTTTTTAAACTCTGCTTTTTACTTTCATTTTTGTTTGTTTCTCACAGTTTATCTCCTATAATACCTTCCCCGATCAATGCAACTGTGTTTTTTCTGCTTTTTCTTTTTCACATTTTTTCTTGTCCCCACAACCGCTGACATGCTGCAAATGCAGAAACCGCTACCTAACGTTTGTCTGCGGCGCCTCAAAGCAAATGCGTTTGGTCACCTGATGGCATGAATGGGGCCCCCTGTTAGGTGCAGCTGGCTCGTGCTTCTAGACACCATCGGGCTGCGTGGACCACTGCCCGGTACTCATCTATCTCCTCCATTCTACACTTTCACCCCCTGCCTGCACCCTGCATCCTCCTTCATCCTCCAGCAGTGACTGAGCCCCACTGTGTGTGATGTGGCCATACACAAACCCTGCCTCTGTTTCCATTTCAAAAGGCCCAACCGCCAACATGGGTTATATTTTTAGGAATATGTCCTGTGAAATATTTAACAGGAGCAGGTCATCAGGGTCACTTGGTTGGCTTTAGTGTGGACTGTAGAATATATAACCCTCTGAGGTCCAAGTCATCGTCTGTGATGATCCCAATCCTAACTCCAAACCCTTACCCCAACCTGTGTGTTAAAGAAAAGCAATAATATATATATTTTTAAATGTAAGACGTTTTTGCTCCCTGTCAGTTAGAATGATTGTCTTCTGATCGGTAAGAACTATTTTTTAAAGAAGTCTACTGCATTTTGAGAGCAGAAAATATTACTGATTCACACGTTGACCTCTGACCTCATTTGGTTTTGCAGTGATTTACCTTACCTTCTTACCTTCTTTCACTGCTTAATCACTTCATTTTTTTAACCAAAAGTCTACGAACCAAATATATTTAAGTTGTAATTACATAAAACGGTCCAAAGCAGCAAATATTTACTTCTGAGTAGCTGAAAGTAGGTAAACCTCTTAAAGATTTTATTGAACAATATATGTAGTGAAATACAATGCAACATTTACCTAAGACTGTCCAAAAAGCTTAAGTATAAAAGCCATGAAAAATAAAAACTGATTTTACAATATAGAAAAATACGATTTTTTGTGACAGTGCCTTTTGTTTGTCTCTTACCTCTTCTGGCTCAATGAGTTTAAACTCCATGCCACGGCCGGTCCAGGCAATGAAGTGGGAGTTGGACGGGTCATCCAGTAAAGCCACCAGGAACTGCCAGAGCTGCAGCGAGCCTCTGCGCTGGTACGACGGGCCCTCACGGTACAAGCCCGACTCCTGTTTGATGTCGCCTACAGAAAACGGGGCAAAATGGTTATTGTATGATGGGCAGAATCGTTGGTACGTGGCATACTTTTCATTTTAAGAGTCACTGCAGGACTCACCTTCCACCTTTTCAGGCACCACGCAGGTATCGTCGTAGAAGTGCCTCGCCACTTTGTCAAACATACAACCTGGAAAACAAGATCGGAAAAAAAAAGATCGTTTGATATCACATGAAGCAAAAACCTATACGTGCACCACCACAACATCCACGCGTAACATCGTTGGTACCTTCAGTCCTGTTAGTGTGAGCCAGATAGCCGTCTTGCCGTAAGTAGACAGAATGGCAGCTAGGCACTTCTGCTGAAACCCAGGCAAGAATGAGAGTGGGTGTTAAAGGGCCCGAAGGCAGCATTAAGAACACTATCTCAGTTATCTGAGAGCAGTCAAAGCCTGTTCACTCAATGCACCACTGGCTCTGATTAAAGAAAATGCCCTTCAGCATCAGCGCTGCGATGGCTTCCAGCCACGGGCGAGCTCACTATATCACACTGCCGATACGAGCCCCGAGCATCTCCACTCAGAGGAAGATTTACAACTGAATAAAACACAGCGCTCGTGTGAAAACAGGAGCTGACACGATGTAAGTTTTTTCATAATACGAGGGCTCATGATGATTATTTTACACACGTTCTGAGATCAAAACTAAACGGACCTGCAGGTGTTAGTTTCTTTGACGTTTTCGCTGTGCAGCTGCAGCACGTTTAGCTAAAACGGTTGACGTGTATCTTCTCAATCAGCTTCTTATTATGACTGACTGCATCCAGTGTGAGTATACAGTTTTCTGCCAAAGCTGTTTGCTTTGTTTCACATTTTATTTTTCTTCACGAGTTCTTCACTTGTTTGAAATGAACACATGCTTTTGTAAAACAGTCAAGATATACTACCAATACATTCAAAACGTGAACAAACACTTTTTGATGTTGTTTATGATGCTTTTCGCTGTTCATCAGGCCACGCCCACACTGGCCTGAGGAGACAGATCAGCTCAGTTCTTCAGTGGTGATAAATACTCGCTGATTCTATACTTTATACATATTTAACATTGAGTCCTGATGTTTGAGCAACATTTCAGCTGATGTTAAAATAAACTGCGCAAAATGCAGACGGTCACTTTTCTGGGGTCAAAAAGGAACAATTCACCCCCCCAACACACTTCCTCTGGTTCTGTTTTTTTCCAAGTTTAGATCGTTTTAATGCAAATTTGCCAGGTTTAAAGATATCAGCTCTAGAAATATCTGCCTTTTCCTAAATCGCACCCACCTTGTTGATTTCAAAGCACCTCTTTTCCTTATAAGATCTACCAACCAACTAAAATAGATTTTTGAGTGAACTGCACCTTTAAAAGTTCTCACTCGTGGTTTATCAATATCATGGCTATAACAAGAGATCAAATAAAGACTTGTGGTTTGAATAATTCTTAAACCAAAAATGTAATTTTATATAGACATAAGCAGTTTTTAAACCGTAGGTTTAAATGGTTAAGATAGAAATGCCCCACTACATAATTCTCTTCCTTCATTTACCGGTTGGATTTACTACATTGTCCAATCGACTCTTCCATTTACTGTATATGTCCAAACCTCCCACAACACAGATGAGATGCTGCGATCAAAAAAACAGCCAAATGGGCTGCAAAGTGAATGTTCAATAAACAGACTGAAGCCCTTCATTTAGACCCATAAACATTTCTCTGAGCTTCATCAAAGTAATGGACTTGTAGAGGAAATTGCTGCTAATGAAATTACCAGATCCCCTCCCATCCTTCTCAACAGTCCAGCTCCAGTCAACATGCCCCACTGTGGCTGCTAATAAATTCACTCTGATGCTCCTTCTTGGACATCTTGGTCCAAGTAGTGGACACAACACAAGGAAGACCTTTTGGTATTTTAACAGTTGATCGAATATATTTCACCACTTTTGCTTTGTGAGTGCACACAATTCTTTGTAGACAGTTTACTTGTATCAATAACAATTCTTCTAATTGTTAAAGCCATTTCATTTATCTATGAAAAAACGCTTTGCTTCACCCGGTGAAATGTAAGAATTGACTGTTATTACTAAAGAGAAAATCAAGCTGCCAGTGTCATTTTGGGCTCTGTAATTTTTGCCTGTATTTGGCCAAATTTGCGAAAAAAAACCCGGAATAAAACAAGAGAATAATGGTTGATGCAAATAACATTGCTGCAAATAGGCCAGAAGAAACCCAAGAAACTGTGAAAAAACAGGGTTATTTTGGACCGAACCTTGTTTTTCTTTTCTTTTCTATTTTTTTTTTCTCTTTTTGATACATTTTTCAGTTGTGCTAATTGGCATTTAGAAGCCACATAGTTGTGAAACTCGGTAAACACATCTATTGCAAAGTAACGTTGCCACTGGAAAAGCGAGAAAACACCAAAAATCACAGCTGCCTGACTCCTCAATGACAAAAACTGCAGAGCTGCTGTTAGGAAAACCAGGTGTAACTTAAAGAGATGTGAATGAGGCACCACATGTTTTGGTGTTTGGAGGTTGCTTTTTCCCCCTGACTGGTCACACACACTCTCCTCCAGCTCTTCCTCTCCTGGGTCCACTCTGTCGCCTTCTGAATGAACCCGGCAGTCCGGCGAATGTTCATTCATGTCCTGAGGTAGCCTCAGGCTCCACAGAGGCTCCACAGAGCCTCTGGCTGATGATTAGGTCCCTTTACTCTCTAACCGAAGGGAGCGGACAAGCGTGGGAGGGCAGATTCTGGATTGTGACCAGGCTCAGCCCCCTCCTTTTTTTCTATTAGAGCACCACAGGAAATGGCGAACAGCACAGACACCCAGCCCAACCAGATCCCCTGCCCTAATAATGGGCAAACTCAATAAAACCGCCCCCTCCCGCCATGTCTTCTCTCATTCCTGAAATGATAATGCTCTGGCAGCTATCACTTCTCTGCTCTTTCACTTACCAGAGGAGTTTGAAGGAGCACAAACAACAGAAATCTTTTCAAATCGCTCACCTGAGTCATAGGTGAAGTCCCTCGGCTCCTGCTTGATCATCATGCCGGCTGGGTATGTGTGGGGAATAGGGGCCCCCATCATGGCCGGGTGTTCGAAGAGGGGGTCGGGGTACTCCTGTTTGAAGCCTTGAGGAGGGAAAGGGATGTTGGGCTCCGACATCTGCCTGTGGTAGATGGGCCGGCCGTCCCGAGCCATTGTCGGCGGGGAGGGAAACGAGTGGCAAGGCTCTGAGAGCTGACGTCGAAATCTGAGACAGACGACAAATTCAGTGGATTCATGACACTGACTCCTGATTGTGAACGACTTGATGAGACAAAAAGGAGATAAATCAAGAACATGTACATTTTGTTTTACTAATCAATGAATCAATAATAGAAGTGAAAATTCTGAAATCCGTAATGATGTTTTCAAGTGCTTGCCTTTTTGTTTCCCCTATGTTTATGCCTACAGGTGACCAAAAAAAGCAAAAAATAAAGGAAAGGTTTGGAATATTTGTCTGAAAATTGAATTAAAGAATCTCAAACCAAAATCAAATATACATGTTTATCCTATGGCACTTGGCTTGTGGTGCTCATGGGAGTAACTCAGAAGTAAAATGCCTCTTGTGTCCTAATTACTCTAAAAATCCACAAAACTTGTTTTGAAAAGTTTCATGTATAAAGTATTTTCTATATACAGTGCACATCCGCCAACTGTGTTACTGTGCAGAGGGATGTTAATGTTAGCTAACTCTATTCTCCTTTAAGAATTTGAGAATCACAAGGGAAGTGTCATTTAAATCCATTATATTACATTATAAGAGAAATCTGACATTTTTACTCCTAAACTGGAAAATTCACACCTAAAAAAATCTTTTGCTTGAAATAATTAACTTAGTAGGTCTGTTTGTTGTTTTGTTTTTTCCATTCTGCTATTGATTTATTGAATGAGCTCTATTTCAAAGCACTAAAGTCAAGTGATGACCACATGGCATTCGATGGTTGGGAAAGTTGTCGTTTGCAGGCCCCGCCCACTGAGGATTCACTCAATGAAAAACAGAAACTCAGATGTGCATCTGCTGCTGTGACCTTATTGTAATCTATCCTTGGTACAACTGCCAGCTAAGATCACCAGATGTAAATGTGATGTAAATGTAAGAGGCTGCAGGCTGCAGTACCTGTGGTCCATAGTGTAGGCGTTATCAGGGAGAGCCTGCGAGGGCGGTATGTGGGTGTAGGTCCTGTCTGGTTTGGGCGTTGGGGCCGTCGTGGGTGAGCCATGATGAAGTGGGGACACAGGGGTGCTACAGGGGGGTGTCACTGGGCTGGAGGGCTTCATTCCTGTGGGCTGCTTCTGCTCATAGGCACTGGGGTAATAGCAAGAGTCAAAGATGCCTGTGTTACTGCCAGTGTACGTTACACGATTTAAACTCTTTTTAATTAAGGATTATTTAACTGATAGCTTCGTCTTAAGATGTCTGTATTTAGGGTAGTTTGGAACAAATGCCCTACCCACTCAACTATCCTTTCACTGTTTTCTAAACCGATTTGATTTACTGTATAAATTATGAAGCCTTGTGAGCAGATGTCACAAAGTGAAGAAATGCATCACAAACTACCTCAGGGCATTTATGTCAGACTGCAGTTAGAATCAATGGCATTTTAAACCACTCCATAATCAGCGGTTCCAGAAACCCTCTGATTCAGTTCAGTTATAACAGACAATTAAAACTAACATGACTGCCATAATCTCACATAAATACCTCTGATTGGAAATATCTCGTTAATGTCTTCAGAGTCACCACCCAAAGCTGTACATATCTCGATGTCCTTTGATTTGCAGTTTGGAATGATTAGCAAGTCATTTCCAGTTAAATAAAAATTACAATGCAGAATGAAAAAGCCAAAAAAGTGTCAAATGTATAGAAAGCATAAAGATTCTTCACCAAGAGTAAACTGACGATAAGCTAAAGTGAGTATTTAGTCATCACTGTCCTACAATAAACCTTCACACCTGCATTTATTCCTCTGTTAAAGTGAGGAATGTGGAACCAAATGTTATTTTCTGTGTTTTCTTTACAAATCTGAAAAAGGTATCATGTACAAAAGCATTTAAATAATTTGTAAAAGATGTTTTAAGTGTCAGTGGGGGGGAGCCCACCTGATGCTGTACGGGCACTTCTCTCCATACTGGAGTTTGAAGGGCCGCTCCTGGCTACAGTTGGAGCTCAGCTCTGAACACGGGCTGTGCAGCTCCCTCTTGATCTTCAGCTGCAGTCCGTGGAACGCCACTACGATGGGAAGGAGGAAGAACAATTAACATTTACACTCTGTCAAACTGTAACATTTTTTAACATTGTGACTATTTTTTTGTTCATTTAGCAGCAGACTGTTTCTGGATTGGCTTGTAAGTACCTGAGACAGAATTCGTACAATCACAGGACGGAAAAAATAAATGAATGAAAACTAAAACCGCTGTCTTCATTTACATCTGACAGATCATTCACAAAAATTAAATGAGATGATCACAGTCTGGAAAAAAAATACTGCTTGTTTTATTTAAGTACAGCAGATTCAATTTCAAAACTTAAAATACAATTAAATTTCAGAACTGCACACAGCAGCTTTACCCACAATGGAAAAAGTCATGTTACAGTGCAGATACAAGCAGGCATGAATGTGCCAAGCCATCACTAATTAAGAGAACTCGTGATGGATATATTAAAAACACTTGCTTTTCTAAGCATCCATCTGCCAAAGGATATGACATCTGAGGCCATCACTTACACAAACAACTCACTTCAAATCCCATTTATTCAGCCTTTCCTGACGGGGACTCTGGTAGTGAAATATGACAATCATGAAACAGGGTGTGCGGTGAGCTCCGATAAATGCTTTATCTGCTTTCAGCTGGCTGTCAATAAGTTCCAGACGACAACAACAAGTCTCATTGATCTGAATGGGGGCCTGCGATCTCTACCTATGGCCCCACAGTGAGCCCGGTGCATCTGAGAGGCTGTTAAGTGCCTGATCAGTCCTGATTAACATCCCATCATCTAGAGTCATGATCAACGCTAATCCAATTGACTGTGCTTCTGAAGAAAAAGCCAGTCAGTCAGAATGAAGTCAGGCTCAGGTTGCCTCGCCAATCGCGTCTCACCGCGACGGCTCACAGAGCAACAGCGAAGCCATCCCACAGCGCTCTATCAAACACAACAGAGGACCAGCCGCGGTTGAAGACGATTATTTTTGATTGATGTTTTAGACTGAGAGATGGCCCTCTCCTTTTATAACCAGGAATTATGAATGGAGAAAGTCCATCAACTCTTGGTCCAACTCAAGTGCAAACATTTAGATATTTGAGTACTAGAGAAACTTAAATATGTGGCTAAGGACTGTTTTTCTTTTAAATACAAGAAGGTCTCTGAGGCTACAAGGAGTTGAGAGAGAAGGATGTTTTGAGGAGTTTTCTCACGGCTGACAGACAGCTGCTGTACGAGCAGGGGTCGATCTGCCAACACCCCATCTGACGCACAGTCGAGCCCCCTGGGTGATGGGCCACACGGGCCCGGCATGACAAAGCTCAGGGGTTGTTTGCAGCCCTCGCTGGGGGCCTGACCTTTTCTGGGTCATCGATCGGAGGTCAAAGAGACATTTCCTGAGGGGAGACCTTTGTTGACGCTGGCATCGCAAAGCCTTGTTAAGAGATTATGGACTCAAAACAATACCTCAGCTTTGGCTGTCAAGATCACAATCAGTGTCAGGCTAATTACAGTTTACATTAAACACACATGAATTTGTTTAGTTTAAGAGCCGACTCCACCGGCTTCTTGTTTACAGCTCACCTGAAGCTGAACCATAATTTCTTTCTTTATTTAACAATAAATGACATTAAAACAACGTCTATAAAAATGCTGCCGTTAAACGTAAGCGCCACATCAGCTCTAAACAATGGCTTCATGTGTGCTGCAGCACAGGGCATTAAATTAGAAATGGAAATGTCACAATAGATTTTGTCAGCGGGGTGCCAAGGTACACAAATCAATAGCGAGGGCATTGCCTCTGACTAAAACAGAGACTTCCCTTTTAGTCCAGAATGTCATGCCCATCACTGCTTGATTGCTCTCATTATCTACATATTGATTAACTAAGATGGTAGGCAGTTTTAAAGAAGAGGCAGTTAGAACAATTACTGGGTCTATTTTGAATGCAAATGTTATTTTCTTCGTTGTACCACTGACTTAAACATTGGGCAATTTGCTTTAGCCTTTGCAGTACAGATTAAACAGAAATATTTCCTTTAAACATCGTGGCACATGCAAATAAAAAAAACCTTTTTTTGCATTTTCCAACAACACTTAATTCGAATATTTTTATTTTAGCAGCCGTTTGTTTGCCAGTCCTTTCAGTACACTATCAGATAACTGTTGGCTCCGGCTGTTGTCAACTTTGAAGGTACAAATTGTGCGTTTTGGCAGAACGGGAGCCTACGTTTGGCAGATATTTCTCTAGTCCATTCATAAAAAAATACAGGTCTTTTGGCAACAGCGAAAAACCTTCCATTCCATTTTCACCTACTGTAGGTGCTCGCCTTTGCTGTTAAATGATGGAGGCTCAGATCTGCTGGTAACGTGTGGCCTCATTTTACACCTCCTCTACTCCTCCATTCCCTGCTAAGTTATGCTAATGGTAAGCATCTGTGTTGGAGTTTGAGACAAAGAAATTTCTCCTCTCCTCCTTCAGCCTGAGGACACTTTCGCTTCGAGGCCGCTCACATGCTGGTTCTGTGTCGCATAGACGCAGAGTGCAAAGTTGACATTGAGAGAAGCTGCAACAGCTTCTCATGAGGAAAGATGAGTCTGGCCATGAAAATACAGAACACACCAGCTTATGTGCTGCAATATTTAAGCCTTCAAAATAAATGTCTTTCCTATTCTTTTCAGATTTTTTATTATTATTCTGTTAGGAATATAAAATCACAGCTATTTCACTATTGTTGCCAATTTTATTTCAGTAGTACAGGAACAAAAATTTAGGGGTAACATTTATTTTCTTTGAAAACATTCATCTCAATAAAATAAGATGTTTCTTGTTAATTGTAGCAGTTAGCTGACATCGATAGCAAACTAAATAGGACATCTTGGCTAATGCTAACTGTGCTAACTGTTAGCTTGTTTTACGTTTGATTTAAATCAAATTTGATAAGTTCATTAATAATTCACAACTGTCATATTAATATCTGTTGTGAATTATTTTAATGTAAAATTCAATTTTTAGTTTTTTAAATCTGAGTAAATAATGTATTGTTTTTCTATTTTCACCACGCTATTGAGGATAGGATGAAAATTATTTAAAGGGCTAAGCACTGTAACCTTTACAAATTTGGCTCAAACACTTTTTCAGACTCAGTCTTTTTCAGATTAATACACATATACAACACATACATGGGCAGTACTGAGTATTTTTGGAGCAAGGAGGTAGTATGTGGGATTTACACAAAACAGAGAGTGCCCACGTTGATCGTAACAAAGGGAGATGTTACCCAGTGCAACAGTGTGAGTCACTTCAGTGTTTTTGGAGCAACAATGGAGCTCACAGACGAAAAAGCTGCTGTAACTGATTTGTGTGGAATCAGTTGTCTGTTAGCTTTGGATTTCTCACTAGATTTGGTGACATTAAAAGTATTTAATATTGCCATTTTCATAACGGCCCCTATCTTCTCACTGCCTTTTCTTTAGGGTTAACTTCCAGCTTTATCTCTCCTCACCTTCACCTTTCTTTCTCCCTGTCTCACCGTTTGCCTCTCCATCTCTCGGCTTGGTGAAAACCCATACGGGAGAGCTGCCGGCTGGGATGCCTGCTCATGCGCCCAACCACGGTGCCCTCACCCTCCTGCCATCTGTTAGTGCCTCTCCAGCCTGCTGCAGGTTTGCCAACAGGACAATTCAGATGGTCAGCAGTCTCCTGCCACTATGGCCACCCACCCTGGCTACCTCTGAAGGGCATCAGGACAGTCTTGGTGACCTCTGGTTATCTACTGTACACCACACTAGTCCATGTTGGGTTTTAGGCAAGGCTAAGTCACACCCATAGTTTAAATGTTTTGCCTTTAACACAGCAGTTGTCTTTAGTGTTGTAGCGTTTTGAACAATTATAAAAAGTAAAATTAATGAAACGAATCAAATAAAGTGCAGACATTTAATGGATTTTTTAGACTATTATAACTAGTTTAATGCAGTTTTATGTGTTTAGATTTAAGGCGCATTTATTCACTTTTGGAGCAACTTAAATCATAAGTTAAATTAAAAGCCAAATCAGATTAGGACATCTAAAGTCAAGTGCCTGTAGCCAGGCAAATCCCCTCAGATTTGTCATTTCCAGAGAGCAGGAGTACTCGTGGCAAAATAAAGTGAGAAGAAAGAAAAACCATTCTCGGGTTTCTAATCTAGCCCACCAACGGGAACCTTCTCGATAATCTCAGGCTGTGATCTGAGTCACATGGAGTTAAAAGGCCTGTGATCTCGCTTGATGCCAAATCTCTTACAGCTTCATTTTACCAAACTGTTATCTGTGACCACTAAATCTTGAAATGCAATTAAAGTTGCCAAACTAAATGTCAGATGTGACCTTCTCTCTTTGTTCTTGTTCAAAACTCTAACTTCTGCCTTTTGTTCAACTTTCATTTGCAGGTTAAAGGGTGTTGAGGACACCGGGAGGTTTTGTATTTTTTCTCACAGTTTAATGTGCATTTTGGCTCAAATGAAAGACATGTGCTCTATCTGGGTCCCACTGAGTTCCACTCACTCAATTTCTGTCCCCACCTTGGCACTACTTCCTCCAGAAATGGGCCGTGCCAAGTAACCAGTCACCGTGTGCAACCACCGTATACAGCCAGGTGAAGTACGACCAACTAGCTTATCCTCATCACTGTGAGTGAAAAATGAACTCTTGTCAGACATTGGAAAATGTTTTAAAACTTTTAGGAAGTATTCTTAGAAACAGAATTTGTCCTTTTGTTGGATAAAATATGTAGAGCAAGGAGGAAAAAAGCACAAAAAAACAGATCATACTTGCTTTCATGCTTTAAAATCTCCAGTGAAGGATAGGGAGTGTAAAAGAAGGCCAGCCAACCTCCAAGTAAATGCAGGAGTACTTAATATTACACCGCCTGATTTAGAAAATATAACCACACTCCATGGTTTGCACAAAAAAGGAGTTTGGGGAAAGGTCAAGGAGGAGCATATTTTTAAGATTTTATTAAAAAAGAAAATTCAAAACAGACATCAACTGACAGCAGTTTGGACTACCTGGAGTTAAAAATACCACTTCAACTACCTAAAAAAAAGTTAGCCACAATATTTTGATGTTTTCTTATGCAAATAAGTCACAGTGCAATAATATCTCAGTAGCGGTCCCAAGAACAACAAGGGAAAACAGAGACACACACACACACACACACACACACACACACACACACACACACACACACACACACAGATAACCCCCCAACCCAAACCATGCACCTGTAGACCTGCACGATTGCTGCAGCTCTCCTGAGAGCACTTGTGCAAGCAAAGGTGAGGGCACTGAGAGACATGGAAAAACACACACAGTCACTTGCTTTTTACGCCAGTACAAACACACCAGTGAAGATGAGTGAAAAAAAAAGAAAAACGCCACAGATGTTCACACACACACATAAACATAACACATGCACAGACAAAGAGACACAGAGAAAAGCGACATGGTTTCTTACTCACAGTTTTCAGTCTGGAAATCTGGAACGAACTGCTCATCATTGTCGGGAACTTGAGCTAAAGACACGAGCAGAGAAGAAGAAAGGGATTGATTGTTTCTGATGTTGATGGACACCGCAGCACTGATCACAGCTTTGTCCTCTGGCAAACAGTCCTCTGGGATGTTAGTTTGGCCAATCCCAGCACTGCCTGCTTCTGTTGTCAGTTAAAAAAAAAAAGAAAAGAAGCCTAAAAAAGTGTTTTTAATGTGTTTATCATTTTAAATGTGCAGAAGAGTCATAGAAATAATCATGCAAATTAAAATCAATTAATGAATTTAAAAAAACACATCTTAATAAAGATTTTTTTTATCCATTCTTAAACTTTCAGTCGTTTTACGCATTTGTTATCCAAATATAGCCCAGTTGTTCAAATGTCCATTTTCTATGCACTTCTTTTCAATTTTATATCTATATCATTCCCTTAAAAAAGAGAGAGAGAAAACAAAACAGCAAAAACACTTTTGATTTGTTGTAGAAAAAGAGCTTAATTTAATTTTTTTTTCTTTCTGAAAATAAAATCTGACTTTCACGGCTTGAAAAGGGACAAAAAGTCCCCAAGACGACAATTCTGATGCAATCAAAAGACTAAATAACCTTGAACTGCTGTGACTAACACATTCCCTGATATTTACTAAAGCAGTTGAGTCATATTTTCCAACAAACTCATACCTGACAGATAATATTTTGACCGTCTACTTTCACTTCCTGAGGTCGACTTGTCCATTGACTGCTCTGCAGCCTCGGCTCTCGCTCCTTGCCAGCAGCCAAACACCCATTGTTAACAGTATCTAATTGGCTTCTTCCCTACTGGTGAATCCACCTGTACCTACCGAGTTAGGTCTGTTCCAAACCCTCCAAAGCTTCACCTGCGCTTCAAACACCCCTGCACTCAGGCTAATGCTAAAATAATGAAGCCCTGCTCCACTCGGGCTCCAATTAGGCATGTACATATTTATATAACACATATTTACACTCAGTGACAGTTCTTCATGTCCCTTAAGTTTCAGTCTCTCTGGTGATAGGCAAAAAGAGATTTAAATGTGTCATTAGCACATCTATTTATAAACAAAATGAGCTGGATCCTCATTATCACAGTATGTGCAGCATGCCTTGACATGTCTGGAGATCCTATTTTTTTTTTAAATGACTGATATTCCTTTTTTGTCACTCTTGATGTGGTCAAGCGTGGGTTTATTTCTCTTCCCAGAAGTGAGAATTGAGGAGGGTAAACAATTAACAGATGAAGAGGAGATATTGCTCCTTATTTTCAAAAAATGTCAAGCGGGTGCAGACGCCAGAAAATAAATATGCACAAGCAACTTCACTCCATATGTTTGTGTAGTAGAGCTACCAGCTCTCTATTTTGGCCTTTTGGAATTAAGTTGGTGGGAAACAATTAAGACATAACAGGAGATTTTACACAGGGCTACTTTTGTAATAAATTAAAGAAAATGTAATAATATGTAACAGATACAGTGTTAGGAAAACACTTACTCAAACCTTATAAAGAAATCAAATTTTTCCTAATAAAAAACCAAGTTCTTAATCAGCTGAAGCACCACAACATCTCTCGAAACTTCAGCGGACACAGAGGAGAAACAATAAAAATAAATTAATAAATTAAACACAAAGAAGGTGGCAGTCTCTCTGTGACCAAAAGGAAGTACAGGATGGATGAGTCACTGGCCTCAGTCTGTGAATGAGCCAGCTGATCTCTGCAACAAACTCCTGGGGAGAACGGCAGAGTTGGAAATCTGCCGCCATTCACAAAACCAAAAAAAGGAGGGAGAGGGACAGAAGGAAAACAGGAGCGAAGGTGAAGAAGAGGAAGGTTGTAAACACGAGGCCTGAGACTATTTGAATGGTTGTCTAAACCTGCAACAGCAGTAAGCAGGGCTGAGTTTTAAACAAATTTATCATTCTGCCTGTGACGATTTCCAAGACAAATGACGCTATCAGCACAAAAATTTTGCAGAGACACCAGTGCGTGAACAAAGGAAAAAGGAAAAACAATCTTAAAGCAAAAAATCTGAGAAGTACAATACATTTTTTGTTGTTGTTTTGACAAAAAAAATAAATAAAATGAGTTTAAAATACTGTATGGAAGAAAGAAGGTAGATGTCGTTTTGGGGGGGGAGGTCACAGATTCGCATGTCAACGATCAACCTTCAACATCTTGGGTCTCGGGAGTCGGAAATTCAGTCTGTCGCTCATAATTTCTCCTCTCGTTCCAATTACCTGAACTAATAAATCTCAGAAATGGGAAGGTATTCCTTTTCATCTTAATGGACAGGAAGTCATTCATTAAATCTACAATCTTGAGGCGCACATCATCACATTGATCCATGACAGGCAGAACTGTAATCTTTAACAGTAATACCTCTTATCAGCCGCTGTCTCTTTTCCCACTTTGGATACTGAAATATTAAAATCGTGTCTTATTCTTTTACACACCCTGCGGTGCAAGCCGCGACGCCTCATCTCACCTCGCTGCCGCTCCGAGTCGGCTCAACTCTTCCAATATCTGTTTTAAAGAATACTTCTCATTTTTTAAAAGCTTTGGATTGCACTGCGAGCGTTTTTACATGTGTTAAAGAATAGATGGAGCGAATAAATGATTGAGTCTTCTTTGGCTGCGTAAAGGGAGCAAGCGAAAAATTCATCTCGACACTCTTCCAGTAAATGTTTTACGACTCTATCCTATGGTTAAAAAAAGTATTAAAGTTTATTTAATTATATTGCACACGTTATTCTACGACAACTAGAATTATTGCTTTACGACGTGTGAACTGTTAGAAAAAAAGAAGGCAGCCTTTTATTGCTGCAAACGGGTAACAGAACACAAAAATTCTAAATTCACAAACTGCAGATGACTTGATTGACTTAAATGAAACAAGACAGTACAGTAAAACTAACATCAGCGTCTCATTAGACTAAATGCTTTTTGGTGTTAATGTATTTAAATGAACCAAATTATGAAGCAGAACATTTTAGCATTACAATATAATAACTCCAACTCCAGTTTTATACACTTCTACGAAATTTTCAATTTTAATATTTCATTATCAAACCTTAATTTAAAACTATATGAAAAATGCACATAAATCAGTGAGTTTCTAACACATATAGCACTTTATACATTAGCCAACGAGCTATAGTAAAGCAAAGTCTAGAATTAGTCTAGTATAATAATAGTCTAGTACAATAATAGGGGCAATTGTAATCAAGTGACTTACAAACTTCATTTTAACCCTGTGCTTTGGACATTTTGCAGACAAAACACTAGAATTTGTTTTAATTGTTCTGGTTTATATATATTTGCAAAAATTACTTCAAAATCCAACTTTATAAAACAGTTGTGTTCTCTCACACTGTACAACTTTACACCATCTGTTTGCAAGCAAAGCAAACACTTCACATATATCTCAAATTATACTTCTTACTGTAAAAATATTTTTTTACTTGGATATAAACTTTGAGATTACATGCAATATTAAGGTACGTTACATCTTTCTGAGATGTCGACAAAAAAGTCCAACATGCATGCACAAAGAAATACAGCAAAAGTGAACAATATTCACCACTAACCAAAACTTCGGTGCTGCAGACACGGAGGAAAGAGGACGCTCGCACTTAAATCCTGAAGCATCACGTCTCAGTTAGACCACAATTAGCAAGTCTTGCCATTAGAGAAAAAAAATTAAAAAGCAAGAAAATTGTAATATTAAAAAAAAATAAAAATCAATTGTCGCTTTGAGAGCTGGCTGCTGTTTTGGAAGTTTGCGGAGAAAAAAAATTTCTCATAGATCCATTCTCTCTTTTTTTGCCACCAAGAAATGAAATTGAAGAAGACAAGGTGAAGGTACAGCTGTACAAGATAGAGAGGTGTGCTGAGAGGAAGCAAAGAGAGAGAGGGAAAGAGAGAGAGAGAGAAAGGGGAGAGAGAGGAGATGACAGAGTGAGTGAGAGTAAGAGAGCTGGTAGGCTACAGCAGAGCTCTGGTGGAGGTGGAGGTAGTGGCGGCTGGCGTGCAGCGCGTTAGCTCCTGCCAAAAGCAGAAGAGACAGTGAGCGTCGGAGAGCCTTCTCCTGGTAATTTGTGATGACACTCTCTGGGTAGAGCCTCCTCGGTCTCCCTCAAGACCCCTCGCTCACAGTCTCTAATGTATGCATGACACACAAGGTGCCTCTTCCACACAGGCTTTTAATTGGACTGCGACGCTAGGCATGTAACTCCAGGCAGCAGCCTCCCCCCCCCCCCCCCCCCCCCAACACTCACAACCTATTCATTTTTACCCATCTCTCCTCCTTTTTTTGCTCAAGATTTAAAACACTCACCTTCTGCTAGCCAAGTCTCCTGCAGCTGACTGAGGTCCTGGAAGAGCTCTGAAAGGGAAACCGAGGCAGAGATCAAGGTTTGAAGGCAGTTGAAAAACAGTCAAAGCTCAAGAGAAGTATCAGAAACAAGTGCATTCACTATTACTGGCTGATATGCCATTGGAGCTCACTGGGCATGTGTGCAGCTAATAACAAGTCAATTTGTGTTTCTGACCACTGAAAAGAGGCTTGTGAGAATCATCACAGGCCGCTGTGCTGTAATTGAGATTCTGTAGTTAGCAGCACAGGTGGCCACAAACCAATTGAATTTTGCTAAATGTTTAGAAGCCGTGAAATTAACTTCTCCCTCTGTCCTACCTTCAGTGTCCAGAGCCAGGTCGGACTTAATGAATTTTCTCTTTCTGTCATTTGCTGGCCTCTCGCAGCTCGTTGTCTTTTCTTGCAGCTTTTGGGAAAGAAAGAAAACACACACACACTCATCAATTTTTCTTCTTCTTGCTGGAGCAGTAATTCTGTTGTTGGCTGCATCACATGTGCAACTGAAATAGCAAATGAAAGAGCCTCAATGAGCCTCTGATTAATGCCTCACACACTTCTAAAGCTTGACCCATGCAAAGGGGTCTGTGCTTCACTTATCAGGCATAATTAACAAGTTGTTACATGGTGCATAACCAATAACACAGGGTAAAGTAATGGGCACCTTGTTTGGCTGTTTATCTTTGATGATTAGATGAAACTTAAATGGTCCCTGAGGGAGAAATGAGTGTTGGCAGCAGCAGAGAGAAAGACAGAGGTGAGATCAGAACAAATAGAATGCATTAGAGAGAACAGCCATCCACAGTACAAAAGGCAGAAAAAATCAAGATGAAGTATTTTCCTTAATGGGGTGGGAGCTGGAAGAAGAGAAGGATGAGTGAAACTGATTTCATTTCAACTTTTCTTCTTTTGAGGCAGTGATCACTCACTCTGGAGTTATAGTAAGGCACTTGCTGATCGTGAAATCCATCCATTCTGCACTGTTGTGGCTTTAACGGGCGAGCAATCTGCAAAGTCTCCAGTCTCCTGTCCGGCCACCCTTCAAACAGGCAGATAAATAGGAAGCAGGAATAAGGAGGAGAAGAACTTCGGGTTTAAATCTCTGTTTTATTCAGTGTATGAACCCTCTGATATTATTCTGAGCCCGGAATGACCGACGGCACCTCCGGCGATCATGCGGTACAGTTAAGTTGGTGCGTAAACGAGCAGCGCGCTGAGCTAGAGGGCGCACCAAAATGTTTTTCGCTCTGTAATAAACTTAGAAATGAGAGGAAGTGTGTAAAACTGCAGGTACTTACCTACCAACTTCGCGCCGCTTTCATTTGCTGAGAGCTACAGAGCGGCTGCAGGATCTCCACAGTCCCGGCTGCTGCCTGCGCCTCTCCCCGCTCACTGTGTTGCTTTCTAGCGGCTTGGCATCGCCTCCCGGGGCCTCCCATGGAAACAAGCCGCACTCCGTTTCCTATTGGTTGTCAATGTCTTTCACTGGATCAGATTGCTGGCAGTCAATCACGCACGGCTGCAGGCGGTAAGCGCGGGCGAAGTCAATGACAACATTGTCGTGCGCTCATCTCGCTTTGTTTAAGTTTGGAGTTTTGCGTTTTTAAGCCGAAACTAGCCACCAAACTTCATGACAACTTGGTGTCACTATTTTGTATTTACACTGAAACACATGCAAACTGCACCTGCACACCCCCGCCCTCTCGCGCACGTCTTCACCCCCTCTCCTTCTCGTTTTTTTCGCAATCGCATACAGTGTGAGACACACAAACACACCACTCACTCTTCTCCCGGTCAAGTTTGTGTCCATGGTAACGGTGTTTTGAAGAGCCTCCAGGGGGACTTGCTGAAGCGCCAGCTCTTCCCTCTCCTGTAAAGGGATACTTTGTTGAGACCTGCAGAAGGCACTGACCTGGAAGTAAAGTCCAGGAGCAGCGGGCAGGAAAAAAAATCCTACAAAAAAAAAAAAAAAAAGAAATCCCACTGAACCCCTCAAACCATTTTAAATTAAGAGGGAAGTCCAGATCCCAAAGCTGAATGTCATGGAAAGTTTTAATCGTGCAGTTTTACAGCTAAAGCATAACATTTGCTTTACATTTAATATTATGTAATACCAGTACCAAGGTTCGCCAGTACAGTTACTAGCAGTTAACACCGATATTAAAACATTAAAAGTTGCAAATGCACTTTATTCTTTCAATAGAAAAAAATATGGCATGACTTCAAAAAGCCACTGTGATAATGTATACTAATAACAGGTTACGTCTGATCTGTACATTTCTTTTCTTCAGTTTAAACAATACATAGAAAATGTTAGTTATGTGAAATAACCAAACACCAGCATTTCGGAGAATATCGATGTGCTTATGTTTCTCTTTTTAGGCCTTAAACTGATGACACTGGTGTCAATACTCAAAACAAGATTTTGTATTGGACATATGGGTACTTATTTGTTATTCGCATGAACACGCTTTCGCAATTTACCATGAATTCTTCTCAGAGCCCGAATAAACTCTAAAAATATTAAGTATGTGACATCCAGCAAGTGTTATTTATCATAACAAAATCTTAATTTAACTATTATTTTCAATGCCAAAGTAGTTAAGGGTAGGGATGTCAAACATACAGCCCCGAGGACCAAAACTGCCAATAAATACAACAATACAGTGACAGAAAAATCTTTTTGTTTTTTGGAATTATTCTAGCCTGGAGTGAAAGTATTAGGAAAGTTACATGGTTTTATATGTTTTTTAACAGAATCTTTGAATCATAACATTGAGATATAGTTTTGGAATTTCTAATTTTTCCTCATGCATCTCAGGCTGTTTTTCATCTGTTCTATAAATGGATCACTCATTACATGACAACAAAATTAATAAAAAATAATGCCTTCTGTTGTCTGGCACATTTTTAAGGGATTTGGATGGCGAATGTCTTTCTTAGGTTTATGGTTTCAGCTTTTTAAAAATCTTGGCTACAGCTCTGATGAACAATTTCAGAATGTACTTCTTTATTCTTAGAATTTTTTTCTAAGTGTGTATGAAATGATTTTACTGGTCTTAAGATGAAAATTTGTCTGTATGTGGTCTATGAACTAAAGAAGTTTGACACCGTGGCTTTGAGTTAAATAGAACAGCATGTACATCACAACAATAAATAAACTTGAACGTGTTGTACATGTCAAGAAATATTCTGCGAGATTTAAAGAATCAGACTTTTTAGAATAAAATACTACTTTGTTTTGTGAATCTGATAAGTTTCTCCCCTTAGATCTCTTTTTCTGTTTGGTCTGACTGTTGTAGGATGTCTGCAGTTTCCTGGTTGCACACCTATATTTAAAGCTTACAGGCGTTATTTTTGAAAGAAGGTCATGGGCAAAAAAAAAATCATTACCACTGTCAGGAATGCTTTTTTGTCGCTGTTGCAGCTAAGTTGTAATTTGTAAAAATGTGTGTTGGGTGCATAACAATCAACATAGATTTGCTTGCCAGGATACAGAACAGATCTAGGATAAAACCCTGAAAGAGAACTTTACCAGTGCATCAAACACTTGACTGAAAGACGGGCATATCGGAAGTCAGTGGTGGTCACGCTGGTGCCATCTTGGATCCAGGCAGGGTTCCATTACCAGGCAGGTGAAGTGGATGTGAAGTGAAGTACTGTGTCACTCCTGCTGAACACCCTGAGGATGGAGAAACGCAGGTCAAGTGCAGGAGTCTACCCATCTGACACTGAGACAGCCAATACCCTAAACCAAGTGCCACTCCAAAAGAATATAATTGGGGTTTTCCCCATCTGTTTTATTTTCAAAAATAAAACTCAAGACACTGAAGTTACTCCAGATTACTACACTGTGTTTCACTTGTACTTATTTAGCCAAAATTGAGGTGACTAAAAATAGGGGACAAGAATAATCATTATAAAGACAGTTAACCACTTCATTTGCTGCTTATCCTCTTTGAGCATTTATTGAAACATTACTTGCATTCTTTTGTACTATTAAAAAAGAAGAAGAAGAAAAATTAGTGGCAAGTGAAAGCTTATTGCCAAACATTTTTACATTCTAGTAATTTCACTATCACTCACATGGGAGTGAGAGAGAGAGAGAGAGAGAGAGAGAGAGAGAGAGAGAGAGAAATAGAGCTATCTCCTCTAGGATGCAAGATGAAAAACAAATGTTGAAGATCAGGAATTCACAGGGTGTTAAACTAACATGAACAGAATATATTTAATGGGAATGAGCATTAATCTTGGCAAGTTATACTAACAAATGAGTAGTTATTCAGTTTAATTCGATTTTATTTATGTAGTATAGCAATAGTGATTGCTATAGTATAGCAGTCTCCAGGTGCTGTAAGCAAAGACTCTACAATAATACAGAGATTAGAGTTATGTAGATTCAAATTCCAAGTCAATATCTCCCTGTTGGTGAAAAGAGATGAAAAACCATGTACTATCTGGGTTTGCTTAGAAACAAATGGCTGCAAACTAGTGGCACAAAAATGAATCATTAGATTTGGGGGGGGGGACCAAAATAAAACTATCAGAAAGATTGCAAAAACTTTAGTGGTGTCCAAGTCAAGAATCTGTTACATTCTTATAAAACATGGAGGAATTGGCCAGTTCAGCAAAACCAAACATCCCCAAAGACCACAGAAGACTGGATAGAGAAAGCCCAGTCAAGAACACTCAATGAGGGGGGAGTATCATTGTCAAGGTCTGCAATCATGAAATCCCTTCATGAATGTTAAAAATGCAACAAGGTCAAAACCACAACTTACACCGAAGAACAGGAAGGAAAGATTAGACTTTGGACAGATGATGACCAAGATTAGCTGGTACTGAAATAATGGGAAGGAAAAAGGCATCTAGAAGGAAAGAGGCAGCTCATGACTCAATTAATACGACATCATCTGTCAAACATGGTGGAGACAATGTTATGGCATTGGGCATGTATAGCTGCCAGTGGAACTGGGCTATTAGTGTTGGCAGTGTTATTATATTGTGTAGTGGATAATGAACCAAAGCATATTGCAAAAGAGTTTCTCAAGACAAAGAGATGGGATCCTAACCCTATTCTTCGATGGCCAAGGCAGTTACCTCATTTCAACCCAGTAGAACATGCTTTTTAATTATTAAATACAAAACTGAATGGAGAGAGGGCCACAAACCTTGCGGTGGTGTACAGAGGCACATTGCAAAAAGTGGTGTAACTGCCCCAAAAGTTATAGACCTAACTGTATTGCCCAGAGTTGGACTGCATGTGACAAAGAAATTACCCAACTTAGTCACACTGGCCATCAGTGTTCTATAAAGTGCTACTTTTCTAGTACAAAGACTGCATGATGTCCCATTGTGCCTCTGTGGAAACAGAGCTGGTAATTTAGCTAATTCTACTCTAATCATTAACTTCTACTTAAACATTTCTAGTAGTGTGAAAGCAAGCAGTAGACCGTTGCTGATACACTGCTATGCTAAATTTGATAAACAGCAATGGAGACAATATCCTGACCGATAACAGCCTTGCATTTATGTCGCCCTTTTGTCAATTTTGTTCATACAGAAAACACAATATTATAATTGCAATTAAAGCACCTACCTCATATTTGTGTCATACATATAATTATCAATTAATCTAGCATGCATGTCTCTGGAGGAGGATGGAGCACCTGAGGAAACACAGGACCAGAGAGGACATAAAGACTGCACTGATTCAAATCGTGCTGTTGCCTCAAAGCTTCTTTCTTTGAGGCAACAGTGCTAACTGTGACGCCCGTAGAATTTGAATCTGTTATACCAACAATCTTTTGACTAATATGTGACTACTATGCATCATTAAGGAGTAAAAGGTTAAAAAAAAAATTCCTGAACACAATGCCAAACAACAAGCTTTTTTATTGTTTCCATCACTTTTCTCAGTCAACACTGGCAGGCATAATTTCTTTTTAGACAACAACAAAATGGTGTGAGTTCTAGAATGAAGCAAAAAGCAGAAAAATAAATAATACTGTGTACAAAAATACAACCTCACTGTATAAACGCTACACAATACAAAGCAAAAAGACATGGGAGACTCCTTGGCTATCGTCTCCGCCAGCATATGGCACTTATAAAGACCGAAACAGTCAAGCCTAAAATTCTTCCCAAAACATGCAAATGTGAAGTTCTATAAAAACAAATGCATTTATCAAGTGTGTCTCGCTGGTAGGTCTGTAACATAATGTCCCCAGAATATGAATAAGTGAGTACTTTTAGTCTTTGGTCAGCCTGAATGAAATTAGTGCAGAAAAGCACTGAATAAGACAAATACCATCCAGCCACTTAATGCTCTGTATTAAGGAGGATACTCATAGGAAATTACTATCTATAAATGGCAACTGTGCATATGTTAGTGACTGTTATAAAATGTGACTGATTTTCAGTATTGATTCTTTAAAAGGTTGTTACCAACATGTTGAATTTCTGAACTCTCTTGGGCAGCGTTCTAGATATTTCTTTAGGAATAGTTCTCCAGGCTCCTTGAATGACATTCAAAGCTCTACTTTGGACGTTGGCTTCCTTTTGGTCTCTTCTCTGTGGAGATGAT
Organism: Astatotilapia calliptera; assembly: GCF_964374335.1. Taxonomy (NCBI): domain Eukaryota; kingdom Metazoa; phylum Chordata; class Actinopteri; order Cichliformes; family Cichlidae; genus Astatotilapia; species Astatotilapia calliptera. The sequence continues at coordinate 33,322,765 of NC_137432.1, read as the reverse complement.
CCCCCAGTGCTGCAATTATCTTAAGCTCTATGGAGGCCAAGCCATTACTTAGTATCTTGTTTTGTGCTTTTCTATCCACGTATACTTTTACTGCATTGGCAGTGAGTTTGGGATCATTGTCACGCTGAAGAATTAAGCTTTTGCCAATCCAATGCTTTCCAGATGGTACATCATGGTGGATTAAAATCAGCTGGTAGTTTTGCACGGTCATAATTCCAATTTTGGCAAAATCCCCAACACCACTGGTTGAAATGCAGCCCAGAACCATGACAGAGCCTCCACTGTGTATTACAGATGCCTGTAGACACTCACTGTGGTTGCTCTCTCCTGACCTGCTCCAAACATATTTTAACTCAAAATGTAACACAACTCCACAAGACCTGTTACTGCTGATTTATAGACTTTTTTTGTGATTTCTTTCCCTGTTTCCCTTCTTTAAGAATGGCTTCTTCATAGCCACCTTCATACTGAGAACATTTATGATGGGGCTTTGCCGAAAGGAGATGGATCAATTGAAAGGCCAGATGCATCTTTCCGGTCTCTGGGTCAAGTCTGTATTGACAAAGAGACCTGACTCAGGTGTTTTTGCTGTTTCTGAAGGACACGACTTCCATATGCTGTTTTAAGGACATAGTGCACGACATGCTAAAATAAGCCAGATTTTTGGCTAATAATCCCCTTGTTGGTCCAAAACACTATTTTATGCCAGTAAACTAAGTTATCTTTGGCATTAACTTTTTTGGGGGGATATTCAACTAAAGAAATGGGATCATGCTATTAACAAGGTGCTAAAGTTAAAAATTAAAACTGTCTTTTTGCAAACTTGTCTGTTACGTAGACAACACTGAGTGATTTAAAAATCTGTGTTAAGTAGCTTAAGAAACAAACAAACAAAAAATCCTCTTAAAATTGGACCGGACTGAAAATGAGTGTAAAAACAGCCAATATCCAAAGGAAAACTTTGAAAGCCTGTAAGACAGTCTGGATACTTAGAAGCAAAATATAAAGAAATGAGGAATTTGCACAGCAATGTATATACATGAATGTCAATAGTAAGTTTGTAGATCTTTCACTGTTTAATGGACGCTTACTTGTGCAGCGGACTGTAAACCCTCATCAACAAACATCAGAAAAAAATGAGTTACCATAGAAGGTCAAGCTGCTTCTTGTGAACATAACTATACAAGTGCTTGTACTATACAAGATAAATATTGTTGTTTTCTGTGGCTTTTCAAAGATTTTCATTCTATTATGCCTGAGTACCTGTTAAGAAAGCACAGGATCCCATAAAAATGCAGATAAATGATGATGTGGTTGAAACAGAGCTGTGCTGTAGATGCAGATTCAAAAATGATCAATTTCCATAAGTGTCAAAAGAGATCATGGTCACTCATGCAACAGAAAGTGTGCACAGATCTGGTAAAACTGTCTCGAAATCTCTCGTGCAACGTAAAACAAAGAGTGTCATGCATTTTTTATGAGCAATCAATAATCATTCCTAATCTTTCCACTGACGGAGAAGCAAAACAGCCAATCAAAACATGACAAGGATGACTTGCAGGAAACATGAAACGAAAGCAGATTCTCTGTCTTTGCACTATTTGAAGCCATTCATGACTGAAGCGTAGAAGAGATGTCGGGTAGAGACACTTCACTTTTTACTAAACACTTTGGGAAAAATCAGATGCAAACTCCAGATATGTCATCTCCAACAGCACCAGCCTCTTTCACTGTCCATCATGCATCAGGGGTATGCAAATACAAAAATAAAACATTAGAAAACATCAATAGCAGTTAAATATGAATAAATAAATAAATAAATAAATAAATACATCTCACAAAACACATTCAGCGGTGGGTTTGTTACACATGGCACAGAGCACAACAGCAAAAATAAAAACAGAAGTTTAGAAAATAGAAGAACAGAAGTGAACTTCCATAAATAGCTTCAATATTTTTGGAGCGAAATTACACCACAGACTGTAGAAGAAAGTGTCAGTCCTAAACTCGCCTCGCTTTGGATTCAATGTGGGCTTCTCAGTGACATCTCCATGCTGCAGGCGACACATCCTGATCCTACACTTTGCTACTGTATGCTGGGCTATCAATCAGACAAAGGGCTCCTTTACAAACAGGCCCAGCTAAGATCAACCGGTGACTACTGCCCTGCAGGTGTGTGTGAGCACTCGGAGGTCTTGAAGGTTCAGTCTTTGCTCTCAGTGCGAGTTCGTCTGATCAGTGAAGAGAAGAAGCTTCGACCTTGTGGTGGTCCCATTAGCATGGGAGCTTGGTTCTTGTGAACGATCTCAATCTGGTATAAGAAAAGAGAGAGCTGAGATTTAGCTCAGAAAGGAAATGTGTTTTAAGCTGTCTGTTAACATCTTCACATAGCATTTTTCAGTAGCATTATGAAATCACTCAGTGCTTACTATACAGTAGACTATAAAGGGAGTTTTCCCAATGCTGCCTGGCTTATAGGGAGCATTCACTCTTTAATCCACGATGAAAAAAACTGATGTCTTGTCAATTTGTCTTTCTGCTTTGCCAAGTGTTGTAAGCCATATTCACCCACTCTTATTATTTGTTTACTCCAGCACGCCTGCTATGTACAGTGCTGTGAAAAAGTATTTGTTCCCTTCCTTATTTCTTAGTTTTTTGCATATGTGTCATAATTGCATCTCTCACACTATCAAACTAATTTTAACATTTGACAAAATCAACCCAAGTAAACACAAAACTGTGTTTGTAAAATGATGACTTCATTTATTAACCAAAAAAATACTAACCACACCCAGGCCCTATGATATTCTGAATCAAGAAATGACTTAAATAGAACCTGCGTATAATATAAGTGCAGTTGGCTAAAGATAAAACACAAAACAGATGAAAAAGAAACTCTTTAGGATCAGTCAGTCTGAAAAGGTTTAGACTCCTTTGTAAACCTATGAAAAAACAATTAAAGTACAAAATTTCTGTTCTCCTTGACTTTTTCCAAAGTCATCCAGCGGACCAGACTGAAGTCTTTGATGGGCCGATTCTGGCCCACGTGCCTCATGTTTGTCACCCCTGATTTAGATTTAAACCACTGAAATATATATGCCAGACGTGACTGTAAGCTAAAATACTGACACATAACACTTAACACATAATATAGTCTACTTATCTTTTGATTTAAGCACAAATTTGAAATTTGAATTTGAAAAATTTGAATTTGAAAAATTTGAATTTGAAAAATTTGAAATTTGAAAATTTGAATTTTCTTTCTGTATTAATTATTTTTGTTATTATTGTATTTAATTGTTTTAGTGCACAATCCATGTCACACATGTTTTTGAAACAGCTCCTGATACTGTGAAACTATGTTTTTTTTGTTTGGTCTGTTTTTTGGGGGGTTTTTTGTACGACATTTCTTGTTTTCAGATAAACATAATTCGATAATTTTACAGCAGCTATACTTCATATATATATTGATGTGATGCCACAATCAACAACAATAAACACAAACACAACAAAAACAATGGTATTTAAACTATTATTTAGTTTTCACAGCTCATTTACAGAAGACTTTTACCTATAAAATGAAAGTGCCTCCATAATCAACAAATGACTTTTTTGAATTATGTTTACCTTTCTTTTAAATCTCAGAAGGTTATCCCCATGAAATAATAAGGTCTCTATCCACTGTTCATTATACCCAGCACTTTATCCCCACAGAAGCAAATTCAGCAATGCATTAACAATTAAAAAAAAAATCCTCCATATGGATGTTGCATCCAAATGGGTTCTTGTCAAGTGGCTTATGAATGCATATTTGAACGTCCTGACTACAACAAACTTTGAGAATCCCTGGGGTTAGTGACTCCGATAACATATTATTGTGGATTACTGTAAAGACTGAATTTTATATTATCTGACAATATCCTGTTTGCCTGCAATGATGCAATTTCTTTTAGGAGTTGCAACTGTAGATCGATGGAACCCCAAATATCAACCATCAAGGGTTGTCATATTAAGCACATCATTATAGAGTTGCACTAAGAGTCTAAACGCAGTAATGGGGAGGGGAAATGCTACCATCTGCATTCAAAGGACCACATTCACTTCAAAGGAAAGATGCCATTTATTGTGCTTGCACTCTGACGCTGGAGCAATTACTTAGCTTTTGTGGGCTTTCTGCCATCATTAAACATGATTGAAGTTAATGTTTATCAAGTACTTTGCCATAAACATGATAGTCTTTACAGACAAGACAGTGGCCAAAAAAGAAAAAAAGATCTAAAGTGATACCTGAAATAAATTTGGATGGTAATCAAGCTCTGTTTCTTTAAAATGCAGGATTAAGTATTTATGTGGTTCAAGGGCCCATGGAACAATATGGCTTTTAGACAGAAAATAAAATAATTTGCTCAAATGAAGCATGGATGTAATGAGCTATCAGGTCACAATTAATCATCCAAATTAAGAAAACCGAGGGGGGATTTTACTTAGACCCTAATGAAGGTGCATTGTACCAGAATCAAATTTGGAAATATGGTGCCAGTTATTTTAGATCTACTCATCAGAGTGACACATGCTGCATTTAGCTTAAAATCTTAAATGGTTATGGTGTTAAACATGGTATGCATGCAGAGACTGATATGCATTTGCATAGCTGCTGTTGTTAATAATTAGTGGAACAACATCCAATTTGAAGTGTGATGTTTTTGTAGGCATTTAACGCGTTAAGTGATTCAGATGCAGTTCAGACATACAGAATGAAAAACTTTCCTTGGAAATCATTGCAGCACAATTATGTATCGTCAGAGCCCAACTTTGCTCTGTGTAGTTGTGCCAGCAGATACAAGAGCACTTGCAGGCCACTTGTTTTGTCATGGCTGGGCGATCCATATGTAAATCTCGGCAGCACTTCATCTGCAGTGGTGTTCTAATTAAAGCTAAACACAACCGTAATCAACGCAAACTCAGGAGTTTCCTTTTGAAAAACGAGCAACTTGGACAGAGAGAAAACACTTATCGAGGTACACGTTTGCGATCTAGACGATGAGCAAATTAGAAGAAATAAGACTTGAATCATTAAGAATTTGTTATCATAAATTAATGCACTAGAATATAAAGCAGCAACAGCTGAACTGTTATATTAATCTTAATATTAAAGCATATATATTTGATATTTTTTTAAACATGTATCAGCTTTTGGTTTGTTTGTCAGAAAGCTATATATAAGATATATATAAATCTTTTAAAGTTTGTATCTGTCTTGTGTGAAACTTGTATGAAAAGCATACAAGAGTGAAAACAGATATAAGATCCCTTGAAAAATTCTATAATAAAACTTGTATGTGTTGGATACTTACTAAAACAATATATGAAAGTAATGAGAAAGTGGCCACTTTCAGGAGTAAATCATATAAGTTTTTACTATTTCTTTTCCATATGGGAGAAGTCATTGAAAGAAGATTTAATCAGTCACTAAGGTGGGTCGCATTAATGACTCCTGGACATCTTAACATCTTAGACCATAATGTCTATAAACCAATACCTTCTTATGAATATGCAGATGCATAGACAAGGGATAAGTTTTCTGTTTTGGTTTTATAATGCAGTTGCAATAGAGCAGGCTTTGTTAGCATACAGTTAAATAGCTGATGTGGTTTCAAAACCATTGTTTTTCACCTAACAAGCATTTAACTTTTCACTTTTGTTTTTTATCTTCATGATGCCCGTGTGGGGCATTTTCATAGTAGAACTCAAGATCTCCCACACAACAGTAACTATGTGTTTCCTCAGAGGTTCCTCAAACAGTCTGATGTTACTCTTTAAGCTCAGAATAAAAAACAAACAAAGAACTTTTTGAAAACTTGAATTTACAGAATGAGTCATGGATGCTCATTGCCACATGTTGGAAAAATTCTCAAGCATCAATATGACTGTCAGACTGCAGATTCCATATGTAAAACGTATTAATATTTTTTCATTTGCAAATCTTTTTTTTGTAAATGGAGATTACAAAATACTTTGCTCGATTCTTCTTTCACTGCCCTTACAATTTACTTTATATTGGCATATAACTGTCTTTAGTTTGGATGAACCATTTGTGGAAATGCAGTTCAACTTACAGTGCACGGAGTCTGCATCCAAGGTTCACCATCAATCTGCATTGGAAGGGATTTACTGGTTCTGTAAGTGAAGAACGAGAAAACATGCTGTAACAAATCTTCACAATAAAACCAAATAAAAGCATTCTGCACCAGGATGCTTAAAAATCATCACCTTAATTTATACTCGTAGCATTTTTATGCTTTTTCTTATATGCCATAGCATTTGCTACCATAATAAACTAAAAACAATATAATAATTGGAAGAAACAGGCACAAAACATTGTTAAAGACTGACCTGATAGTCACAGAGGAGCATTGTGCCAAGCGTCGTCCAGCGCTCTTCAGGCCAGTGTAGATCTGACCCATCTCCATGGCTCCTTCGAGTCCCACAACCTCCAAGAGCTGGTCAGACAGGTCTGAGACAAAAGCAAACAAAAGCAACAAAGCAAAGAAAAAAACACTTTTTTAACCATGCAAAGTCCAGCCAAGTTTTGTCCTCATTATGTTATAGTATCACTGCTGCTTTTGAATGTAGCTACCATTCACATGAGAGGTAAACAATGCAAAAAACTCGTACTAGGAGTGAGAAGACACATGAAACAAAGTACAAAAGCAAGGAGGGGAAGAGGAAAGTGAGAAGGAGGTGAGGAAGAATAAAAGAACATGACATGTGATGTTCCTCACTTCAGAGTTTGCCTTCTGTTGCTGAAATATTTAATATTCACTGTTTTAAAAAAAAGATAGAAAAAAGGCAACAAGCTACAAACAAAACAGCTATTAATTAGATTGCACCGGCAATGCAAAGCAATCTTGTGATAATATAATTATTAATTTCTCTTCTGTTTTTCAGTTATGAGCATTGATTTTGCCCCTGCTGGAAGCCCAGTGTCACGCAGGGCCCATCTGTTTCGGAGGCCCGCTCTGCCTCCGACTCTCCATCAACTCATCCCTCCACAAATTAAGAAGCTGCTGCCTCGCTGTTGGTAGTATACAGACACTAATTGAAACTAAGACCCATTTTTAGGCACTCGGTGTGTGTGAGCGTGTTAGCCCCGCAATGCCGTGTGTACGTGAGTCGTGTTGGTTTCCTGAAGGAGTGTCGTGGGCAATGTTGCTGTTGCGGTGAGATGTTGTTGCCGCCGCCGAGCTGTGGTGTCCAGCTGTCACCATGGTGATGGACATGCGTCTGCCCCTATCTCAACGCTGGACTTTGAGTGCAGCACTTTCCAGGGTCGGAGTGGAAGAGTGTGTACACATACAATCCAAAGCAGGTTGACCTCCCTGACACTGAGCTTTAAAGTTGCTCCCCCCGTCACGTGACTTCTCACGTTGATGTGAACGGCTCATGCAGGCCCATGGTGACATATATGATGGACAGCATCACCAAAGCGATAGGGATTCCTGTTTGCCCCGAGCTACAAAGATCTATTATACTCTAGAGCTCTTAGCTTGGGAAAGAATGCAAAGGCTGTAGCTGTGCTGGTTTAAGAAGGGCAGGAGGACCCTGTGCAGCCAACACACACACACACACACTAAAACATACTCACAGACACAAATTTGCTTTTAGTTACAACTTTTACGATGTCTCAAAGAATTAAAGACCAACCCTGATGAAAAAAACGAGCCTATTATTTTGTGAATTCTTGTAAATCGTGTTGCTGCAGTGACATACAGTCCTGTATATCACTCATTTCTTTATAATTTGTTTTGTTTTTAGAGCTTTCAGGCCTTCTTGTGTGTAAAATAGAGGACAAAAGGAGAAGTGGCACTCCAACTATCTACAGGTGAACAGCATCTGAAAGCCAATAAAGACCTGATATAGGCCTTCAGTTTATCTATCTGCTCTTCACTGACTCCCCATTAGAAATGAGATGAATCCAAATGTATGGAGGAGGTAAGATGAGAGGTACAATAGTGAATGTCTACAGCCATCTGTAAAACACAGCCGAGGGCGTGTCCTAGTAAAATGTAAAGAAATGCGATGTGGCTCAAATCTTTTGCACGGTACTCTAGAAGAGTAGTGTGGTTAGAGCTGAGCTACATTTCTGATGTTGTACAACATCTGTCTCCCATATAAGTACTTTTATTTAAAGGTCCAAATAAGTTTCCAAAATTACATTTTCTAAGTTTATTTACTCTAAAGTCAGCTACACCAGAGTATATCAAGTATATTTAATTTAAAAGTAAAGATGCTGATGCAGTATATTAAGGTTGTGACAAATCATTAATGTTAGTTATGTATCAAGTTGTATATTGTTCACCCGCAATATACAACTTGACATACTGTAACTTAAGTTTATTTTCTTTTCTGAAAATGAGTTTACCGACTTTCTTACACTCCACTGCCTTGCAGTGTACACTTATTTGCATTGATGCTGATACCTTGCCTGGATCTACAGTCCAAAGAAATTAAAATATGTCCATTGGCACAACTAAACAGAATAATGAAACTGTTTAAAACTCAACACACCCGTACCCTTACAAATTAAATTGTATTGTATTTCCTGATAGGAGCATTCGGTCTCATTTTTACAAAAGCCTGAAATGAACCTTCAGGTAAAAATTGTTCTTTCAAATTAAGAGTTGAAAAAAATAGTTTTCAAAATGATAAAAAAATTACAGAAGCTATCCTCTGTCTCAGAATTGTAAGGAAATTGATTCTGATCAGAATCTTTTCTAATCTGTCCATGTTCCACCTCTCCATGAAATGTCATGAAATATGGCAAAATAGTACAAAAGCACTAGTCTTGGAGGAGAAATGGCCTTCAGGCAAAACTTAAAATTAGACATATTTTCATCTCTTTCTAAGAAATGAGGACACACGACTTCAATAAGGGTCTTAATGGACTGAAATCATATTTTATCTCGAGTGGGGTGTTTTTTTGTGAATTTCCATTTTTCTTTTCTTGAATCACCATCAATTATTCCATTTACGGGAAGTTCAAATGATTCACCTGGATCTACAATACAAAGCACACTCGCCTAAATATAGTAAAAAACCAACATGTTCTCAGAGATAAATTGGGAGAAAAACTGAATCACCTAACCGATTAGAAAGGCCAATTTATAAAAAGTCATGATAAGCAGTCTATGGCCAAATATAAACCAAATCATCTTATTTATCTAATCTCGAATCAATGTCCCTTACGTAGGTCAAGAAATCAGGATTTCAAATTGATAAACACTACAAGTGATAGTGAATGAAACAATGATATGAACCAGTGTCCGTATGGGACATGAAAAAGCAGCACACTGCGACTTTAATCTTAGCCACATCTTCCCATCAGAGAGAGAGAATAGAAACAACGTCCTTGTCACTGTCACACAACTACCTGTCCAGGCCAGTGGCTGCACTGACACATGTGGAGCGACAGGGTGAGAGCAGAGGAATAAAAGACAGACAGTGACGGAGCAGAGCAGGACCAGCAGCCGATCTGCTGAAAGTAAAACTAAAGAGGAATGGCGGAACAAGGAGGGAGGGCATGTGGAGGCCGATCCTCCAATGAAAGCTTCATGGGGCTTGTCACGGGGGATCAGTCCCAAGCATCAACCCCTCCACCCACACATGAAGCCCCTATTCTAAATAATTCACTCTGCAGCCATTCCCTTCCACCTGAGGGGCTTGTCTCCTGGCGTCACCAGCGGGACGATTTAACAGCTCCCGAAAGGTCAGGGTTTTTTTTTTTTTTCATCCCCTAGCCACCCACCAGCCCACCCATCCACACACAGATGCAACTACACATACAACTTGACAAAAAATGATCTCTGCCAACAGTCATGTGCGTCACCCTCTGCCCCTCTGGGCTAATGCACTCCTGTGTGTTTACCTCTAAATACGCTGTTCTCTTGATCTAACAAGTTTGGCTGCTCACCTTGAGGGCACCTTCCACAAGGGCATCTATTCTAAGATATACAGTACAGGTGGACAACACAAACACACCCACCCGCATCAATACACAGGCTCAAATGGGTATGGACACACATAAACAAAGGGAAATACTCCCCACTCACACTAAGTGCCTTTCCAGGTTTAGACTGTGGCCTCTATTTTTTTTTTTTAAATACAAACACAGAAGTGATTGATTTTTTTTCAGGGATAAATGGAGTGTTCATCATAGCAAAGCTGGGCTTTGCATTGATCAAATGTGTCCCTCACAGTGCACATGTGCCACATGGTTCCTTTTTATTATGATTTTGCATTGGTTTAACCTGAAGTCTACTGAAATCCTTAAACCTCGATTTTTCTAACTGTCAGCAGGGGGTCGTCCAAAAAAAGAAGTCTGGTTGTATGGAAGTCAGTGAGAAAACTGCCATCGGTGAACATGTCCATGATAATCTTATGGTCCTGGTTGCAAATTAGAAGTCTTATTAAATACAACACTGCATTTCTTTTCTAAATGATGGTCATGTTTGATATCCAAGATGACACAGCAGAGTATGTTACAGGGCAAGCCTACTGACGGAAATGCTCAGCTCGAAGCATCAAAAAGGTGATGTTAATGTACTGGAGAATGACTTTTTTATGGGTTATTTATTGTCGGACTGAGTTGTGTTTCCTTGTCTACTTCCTCACTGTCTCTCACTTGTTTTCTCAGTTTTTTAAACAACATAAAACAGATTCATTTTGCACAATAAATGCTGTGACTGTGAAAAAGAGTCCAATTTAAAATGTGCCACCTTTAACCATCTTTAAAGGCAAAACAGCACCAAAGGAAACAGAAAATTGAATCACAACTAAAAGGAATGAATGCTCCATAGTGTGCTTCACAGAGGGCTTTTTATTTTCCAGAAATTGTGCTATGGCCAGTGAAGTCTCATAAGGGATCACTGGCAGCCATGTCTGGAGATCTTTGCTGGCTCGTCATGTCTCAAAGCCAGACACTGATTGTAACATCCACTTCATCCCCAGGTACAAACACACCATCTCAGCAGGAAACCTAAAAAACATACTGTGCATCACCTGAACAGGCACAGTTAGACATGATAGAAATAAAATACAAAAGCCAAGTAAATCCAGAATTCACGGCTGTGAGTCTACAAAAGAATTTAGAAAGACTCAACAGCAATTATTAGTAATAAAATTATTTCAATAAAGAACAGATTAGCTGTCATTCAAGCTATGTTGTAAACATGGATAAAATTGGGGCATATTGATATGAAAGCTTAACAAAAAGTAAAACTAAATTGTATTCCCTTTCAACAGGACTACAATAACTGAAAACACTTGTGCAGTGATGATATATTAAGCCACATATATATAGTTCTTACTATGTATTTGAAGGAAAAATTATATTGTCTGTAATTTTTCACTGCAGTACTAGAATATTCTGCTTTCTGGATATTTTCTACCCTTTGCTATTAACTCCCTAAAGCGGCTCACACAATTTCACCAGTTTCCACAGAGCAGCTGACTCATTGTGTTTCGTTCATTCATATATTCCCATTGATGGGCTTCCTTTTGACGTAAATGGATTCAGGGGTATGCCCAACACCCCACTCAGTCAGCTCCTATTAACAGAGCCTGTCCACTGGTGCCCACACAGACCATTAATACACAAGTGACAGTTCCAAACTGTGACATGATTGTACCTCTTCTTTGCAAACAAAACCTGCTGGCTGTGATTCACCTTGTCATCAGTGAAATATTAATGTGCTCAGGAAAAGTTTGGCCCAAAGTTTAGTCTTTGATCTGTCTGATAGGAGCAAGGACACAGACTGTTAGTGTCTGATGTGGGCTTCAGGGAGAAGAACCTCCTACACTGTCAAAGCTGTTTAACTTGCACTATTATTGTTTAACAGAGCAAACCAACCATGGTATGTAGCATGCAGAGGTTTGACTGCTGTTGATGACTCACCAATTACGTTACAACATGCCGACAGATTTAGCCAGAAATGTTCAGCTATTGAAAAAATAGTGGGCGTAACCACTCCCAAATAGTGTGTTATAGTAATCACATTACATTTTTCAGTCAGTTATTTTGTTACTCGTGTTACTTCATACATCTTCTTCATATATCTGGACACAAGGTTGACAACAAAAACCCTCCAAAACTGTCAGCTGATTTAAGTTTGTGTGCAGGAGGAGGAAAATGCTGGAGTGGTCTACAGCTTTGAGGAATAGGGATATGAACCTTACTTTTATTTTGACTGAATGAAAGGACGAATGCAAATACGAAATGCTTCACAGACAGACACAGCCACATTATTCTGTTAACACTACGTTGGCACTCTGGAAGCATGTGCACAGAAAACATGCTAACACAAAGATTATGAAAACCCCCAGAGTGATGCTAAAGCTGAGTGTGTGCAGACCCCAGCCCAGCAGCTAGAGCCTGAACTTTAGAGCCGGAATATATACTACACCAAAGTGGCCACTTACCAAAAAATCAATAGGCTACAACATGCTCCTTCAAGCTATGTTGCTAAATGTGGCTTTGTAGCCACATAGCCAAGTATAACACAGGTTATTGAAGCATTTTATTTAGCAATAACACATTTTCTCTGTGAGTTTAGATTTGTAATGTAATTAAGCTTTCTAACCACAATGATTTCAGCATTTATGTAAACAACCGTAAAACTCGGGTGTCAGAGCTACCTTGAACCGCAAACATGAGTTCTTTGGGGTCGAGCACAGGTGTCCTTTTGTCTTGACCCTTCTTTCCTCCCTTGCGGTAGCCCCTCCTCTTCTTGCTTTCACCCCAAAGGTTGGAGCCACCATGCATGCTGGGAATGTTGAGAATGGCAATGCCTTCCAAGGAAATACTGCTAAGGTCCAGAGTAACACCATCACACTTTTAAAAGAACACAGAAAGAGAAGGACAGATACAATCCGTTTCATCACAAGCTTTGTACTACAGTTTGATACTGAAATAATCTATAAGATGATGAACCCTAAACAGTGTTTTTCCCCAATGTCTAAACCAGAATATATTGCTTTGTCTAAGTAAGACGAACCTTTGATTCTTAACCAGTTCTCACCCCAGAGTGTCAATGCTGCTGTTGTGCCATAACGTGACACGGCTCTTAAAAATATTAGTAAGCACAGGGAGGTCATCTTTGAAAGAGAAGGTAAGATATAAATTTTTCAATCCATGAACTGGAAGTCCACTTTGTGTAGTTCTGTTTTCAGTTACTGTTCAGCAAAGTATAAAAACTACTTTATTAGAAAAATAGAGTTGAAATAAGCTCAATTACAACCCAGATGTTCAAATATTACTCTTATAACCTAAAATCAAATCTTTATTTCTAAAGTGTTCTTAAGGTAAGACAAGTTTTAGTTTCTGCTTACTCTCCACTATTTGGTTTAATTTAGGCACATAGCTAATATATGCTTAATCTTATTACGTAGAGATCTAGGAATCAGAATTTTAGAAAGATGGGAGAGAACCAGAGCAGCTGGTTGTTTTAACTTTAAAACACAAGTACACTTTGTACTAACTGCTTGACCCATCCTGCACTCATTTTAATTATGCTTAAAAGAGCCCAGCATGAAGGGGCAAGTGTCCTTATAGTTATTCTGTGTTAACCCAGAAATATTGTATTATATATTACTCTAAATGGTGCATTTTATGACTCAGGGATGTCTCATCATCTCCCTACCTGTCCTTCTTCAGTAATGTAAGCACTACTCAGCCCTAATTAATGAAGACCTCTGCACTGTGTGGATAGCTCTGAGAAGAGGGAAGATGAATTGTATAGACACCATCTTCATTATCACTCAATATCACACACAGCAGGGTCGTGTAGGGCTAATTACCTGTGTGTTACACTAAGGTTATGTGAGAAGTGGGTGGGGAGGTGCACAGATAGCCTTCACACATCCACACTTTGTCTGGGTGAATCTGAAACTAGTATACATTAGTGCTATTTATGGAGCAGCAGAAGACGAGAATATCTTAAATGACATCAATATTCTTACCTGACTGCTAGTGAAATACCCTTAATAATAAAGAATACATGATTGCTTCGTATCTAAGAGCTGAGATAAAGAAGAATAAGTTACAAAGCAACAAATTTCAAAATATATGCTTTTGCTTTTGTTTCTTTTCTTGGAAAAGTCTCCAAAAACAAAATACATGGTTTGAGTTACCTCAACCTCCAGAAAGTCGTGGAGCTTCTTACATGTGGCCGAAAAGGTCTCCGACGTGCCGAACTCAAAGTACCACAGCTTATTCTTTGTTCTGAAAAAAACAAAACAACAGGAACTGCAAAGGGACCGAGAAAAAAGGAAACATGGAAGTGTTTTCCCCACATCAAAATCTGAAGCTTGTGCTCTCTGTCTTTAGTCTCCTATACTGGATTATATAAAAAAATAGAAGACCACTCCATAAAGGTGGGTTTGTGCTTGAATCGTGTTTGAAAAAGAATCTTTTAATCTACACAGGAAATGTACTTTTACCATTTACAGCTTGCTAAAACCACACAGCCATTAATCCAAAAGAAGTATAATGTGTTTCATTAATCACTGAATTCAAAGCTAGTTAAGGAGGCATCTGAGGGAGCACTTCGGGTGGCTGTGCCCAACATTAAGGAGCAGGGAGGGGCATAAGAGGGTAATCTACCTGCCCTGGCAATTAACAGAGGACTAGGGTGCTGCTCCCCAGGCTTCCTACAGTGTACACTCCAGTCCCTAAGGCTGATGATCAATGACCTTGCAGGGGTGAGTCACCATCTGTCCAAACACTGCTATACTGTATTGTATTTTCTCTCAGGTACACAAATAAAATAAAACTGTAATTGTAATTTGATTTTCATTAATAAAGTAACATTAATATGTGCATCTTTGTGTAAAACAGGTGAAAGTAAAACTGCATGTCAAGGATAATTTGAATACTGCATTATTTATTTTATTTCTTTAATAATTTAAACCCCTGAACAAGAAGAATTCATCAACTTTGCTTTAAACAAGACTTGAAAGAACTATTACTGATCACTAGCTCGGTTTCATGCAATTAGAGGAGGCTGGATCTTTGAACTTATTTTCTTTAAGCCAAACTTGTTAGATCAGGTCAGCAGCTTCACAATGACTGTATTTATGGGGCAATGTGGATGGAGTAAAAGAAGCGGTTATTTTAAGACAGTCATGGAAACTTGTAAAACACTGCACTGCTAATGTGAGTGTGATACTAATAAAAATAACTGCTTAACAGGTTATGACACTGTGAAACAAATACAGTGAATTAGGTCATAGATTTTTTACATTCAGCTCTGTTTACTGCTTTACAATAAGTCAACACTAACTTTTTTCACCATGCTATGAGGTAAATTACTCAACATGTTTCTTCTCAACTTTCTCTTTTTTTTTGGCAAATAACCAAACCTCCTGCTGGCGACTTCAGTGAAAAGTACTTCAGTGCAGTAGATGGTGGGATGGTGGAGAAAAAATGGTCATTGCAAGCAATTCAATAAAAACATCAAACCTCTCATTAATCACAGTGATTTGTGCCGAGCAAATACCAGAGTAATGTTTCATATTAACAATTCAAGAGAAAATATTTTTTACATTTCTTCACTCTTTCCTCATCAAAAAGAAGTTTATTGGATATTGAAGAACATGTGAGACAGCTTTTGATGTTTCTAACGGGACATCGTTTATCTCAAAGATTCAAGGAAAGAAAAAAAACTACAACAATGCTGACAAGCAGAACTGAATACAGTAACAAATGTTACTCTCCTAGCTGGGATCAAAGCACTACAAGAGGAACGTATTAGTATAAGCACAGCAACAATCACTGAATTATTGATTTCCTCATTAGGACTTTTGTCAGGACCATTTAGCCACTTTATAAATGAGCTTTCATTAGAGTACTAGCAAGGTACACTTGATTTATAATGTGCAACATGGTCAATAGCAGAGGGAAGAAAGCAGAGGAAGGTGGTAAGAGGTATAAGGACGACCAGGGCCATGCTGGGAGAATTTACATAACACATTCCTACGTCTCCTCCACCACCACCACACCACCATTGTCATCATGAGTCTGTAAACTGGCCAGACGAGAGGGAAAGCCCAGGAGAACACATAAACAAAATCTGTGCAAATTTGCAAATAAACAAATGAAGGTGGCTACTCTGAAAAGCGTAATCAAATCTTGTGGTTAATGCAGAGAATGGACCCAGATACACTACATGCAATGTTTTGGACCTTCCATTCTTACTGCTGTTGTACTGAAACTGGTTTTGCTGTGTGTATATATATATATATATATATATATATATATATATATATATATATATATATATATATATATATATATATATATATATATGTATATATATATATATATATATATATATATATATATATATATCAATAACCTGCCTCAGTACTACATGGAAGCTCCTGTCAGGCATCATATCGGCTAAGATGAACAGGCACATGGGTCAATACATGAGCGGGACACAGAAAGGAATTGGCAAGAATACCAGAGGCGCAAAACACCAGCTACTGGTAGACAGAACAATCAGCCGAGACTGCAAGACCAGACTGACCAACCTGTGCACTGCCTGGATTGATTACAAGAAGGCCTATGACTCAATGCCCCACAGCTGGATACTGGAATGCCTAGAATTGTACAAGATCAATGGGACCCTAAGAGCCTTCATCAGGAACTCAATGGGGATGTGGCGTACAACACTAGAGGCCAACTCCAAGCCCATAGCACAAGTCACCATCAAGTGCGGGATCTACCAAGGAGATGCTCTGTCCCCACTGCTGTTCTGCATAGGCCTGAACCCCCTCAGTGAGATCATTAACAAGACTGGCTACGGATACCGACTACAGAACGGAGCAGTTGTCAGCCACCTCTTGTACATGGATGACATCAAGCTGTATGCCAAGAGTGAACGAGACATCGATTCACTGATCCACACTACCAGGCTATACAGCAATGACATTGGAATGTCGTTCGGACTGGAGAAGTGTAGTCGGATGGTAACAAAGAGAGGGAAGGTAGTCAGAACTGAGGGGATTGAACTACCAGAAGGCAACATTGCAGACATAGAGGACAGTTACAAGTACTTGGGGATCCCACAGGCGAATGGGAACCATGAAGAGGCCGCTAGAAAAGCTGCAACCACCAAGTACCTGCAGAGGGTCAGGCAAGTCCTGAGGAGTCAGCTGAATGGTAAGAACAAGATCCGGGCCATCAACACGTACGCCCTGCCCGTGATCAGGTACCCTGCAGGGGTAATAGGCTGGCCAAAGGAGGAGATAGAAGCCACTGACATAAAGACAAGAAAGCTCCTTACCATGCATGGAGGGTTTCACCCCAAATCCAGCACCCTGAGGCTGTACGCTAAGCGGAAGGAAGGGGGCCGGGGACTGGTGAGTGTCAGCACCACAGTCCAGGATGAGACAACGAACATCCAAGAATACATTAGGAAGATGGCCCCAACTGACCGAGTGCTCAGTGAATACCTCAGGTAGCAGAAACCCAAGAAAGAGGAGGAAGACGAGGAACCATCATGGAAGGACAGGCCCCTGCACGGTATGTACCACCGGCAGATAGAGGAGGTGGCTGATATCCAGAAATCCTACCAGTGGCTGGACAAAGCTGGACTGAAAGACAGCACAGAGGCACTAATCATGGCAGCACAAGAACAAGCTCTGAGCACAAGATCCATAGAGGCTGGGGTCTATCACACCAGGCAAGACCCCAGGTGCAGGCTGTGTAAAGATGCCCCAGAGACAATCCAGCACATAACAGCAGGGTGCAAGATGCTAGCAGGCAAGGCATACATGGAACGCCATAACCAAGCGGCATAGTGTACAGGAACATCTGTGCCGAGTATAACCTGGAAGTCCCGAGGTCAAAATGGGAGATGCCCCCAAGGGTGGTGGAGAATGACCGAGCTAAGATCCTGTGGGACTTCCAGATACAGACGGACAAAATGGTGGTGGCTAACCAACCGGACATAGTGGTGGTAGACAAA
Organism: Astatotilapia calliptera; assembly: GCF_964374335.1. Lineage (NCBI taxonomy): Eukaryota > Metazoa > Chordata > Actinopteri > Cichliformes > Cichlidae > Astatotilapia > Astatotilapia calliptera. The sequence goes on along the minus strand of NC_137432.1, from coordinate 33,304,736 downwards.
CAGAAGAAGATGGCCGTAGTGATCGATGTAGCGGTTCCGAATGACAGCAATATCAGGAAGAAGGAACACGAGAAGCTGGAGAAATACCAAGGGCTCAGAGAAGAGCTCGAGAGGATGTGGAGGGTGAAGGTAACGGTGGTCCCCGTGGTAATCGGAGCACTAGGTGCGGTGACTCCCAAGCTAGGCGAGTGGCTCCAGCAGATCCCAGGAACAACATCGGAGATCTCTGTCCAGAAGAGCGCAGTCCTGGGAACAGCTAAGATACTGCGCAGGACCCTCAAGCTCCCAGGCCTCTGGTAGAGGACCCGAGCTTGAAGGATAAACCGCCCGCAGGGGCGTGCTGGGTGTTTTTTTTTTTTATATATATATATATATTAGGGGTGCAACGATATTCGTATCGATATTGAACCGTTCGATACAGTGCTTTCGGTTCGGTACGCATATGTATCGAACAATACAACATTTGTAATTTATTTTATCAACTTTCCTTCTGACGATGCTGTCTGTGTTGAGCGCTCAGTGAATCTGTGTTCGACTACTCCGCCTAGGCTGCACTGTCGAGCGCAGATCCACTGAGCGCTCAACACAGACAGCATAGTCAGAAGGAAGAGCGCAGGGCAAGCTAGCGAGACAGAAGTTAAGCTCTCCTTGCAAGATGGACCTCCCCCACTCTCATTCAGATCTGGCGTTTGGAATTATTTTGGTTTTCATGTGACGTATGACCCTGAAGGTAAGCGAGTCATGGACTAAAGTAAAACAGTATGTTGGATGTGCCACGCAATGCTTAATTACATGGGTGGGAACTAGTGTGTTAGCGCAGTTAGCTCGTTAACGTGTTGGCCGTCTAGCCCCATGCACGGGGCGATCGGCGGTAGCTCGTTAACGGAGATTTGCCGTGTTGTGGCGTTAAGGTCATTTCAACGAGATTAACCTGAAAGCACTAGTGGGAACACAACGAATATGACTGCACATTTACGCCGACATCATCCTAGTGCAAAGACAAAAACAACAAGCATGCTACTAACTTTAGCCGAGTCATTTAGACAGCTGTTAGCACATGATTCTCCTTATGCTGCTGAGAATATAGCCCAGAAGAAGCGGATAGTATAGCTTTTATTTTGGAAAGAGACATTTCTCTGTAATAAACTCTCTTTTCCAAAGATGAGTGATTCCTCAATCAGATACAGGGCTTGCAAAATCGCTAGCCCGACGTCCTGGGGCTAGCGATTTTTTTCAGACGGGCTACCCTGCCCGTCGGGCTATTGTAGGAAGGAAAAATATATGTCAATGCTTTTGCATTCTTTCAGAAATGTAGCTGGGTAATTATGTCATTGGCATCGGTGAGCCACTGTCAATATGTGACATATTGAAATCGCTTTTGAATTTGCGCTTGTTTTTTTTGCAGAGCAACAGCACTGATCTGTGAGTGATGATAATTTGTGCACCAATTCCTCTGACATCGTCTTATTAATCGTTAGCTTACTATGCAAACATGACAAGTGAAATCTCCCACAGCAAGCTTAAACATGTGAGAGGTTGATCGCGCAGAGAATCGCTGAGCTTATGTGAGTCCGTGTGTAAAAGTAGCAGTATATATATTTTAGTTCTGCTGAGCCAAATAAGACAGGTCGGGGTGAAGAAGTGACAGCCAAAGAAAAGCTTACCACAAAACGGAGAAGTTATGACAAATGAGACTATAAGGCAAAAAGAAAGTGCAGCTTTATGGTTTCATGGACAAAAGAATTTCTGTGGCTGCAATATGACGAGCTAAATAACCAGGGCTGCACATAAGTGGTCCGCAGGTGCGCATTCGCTGTCAAAATAAAAAACGCGCACAAGGGTTAGGGTTAAATTTAAAAACTGTACTTTTGAGTTAAAATATATATTTATAATTTTAATAAATGACAAATTAAAAAGGCATGAACATTTTTTTGTATTGAAAAAATATCGAACCGTGACACCAAAGTATCGAACCGAACCGAACCGTGAATTTTGTGTATCGTTGCACCCCTAATATATATATATAGATATATAGATATATCTATATATCTATCTATCTATCTATCTATCTATATATATATATATATATATAACACAGCAAAACCAGAGCGAGAGACAGATGTAGCTGAAGGCATATTTAGGCATATTTAGAAGTAATGCAAATTAAGAGTTTTGAAGACAACAACTGCATTCACTGACAAAATGAGAGTTAACAGACACAGATTGTGTCAAAGTGCCATAAACTTAGCTGGAGATTTTCTATAAATGTATATTTTTAACTGGAGATATAACCTTGCACTTATTCCAAAATGTGCAAATGTAGAACATATGGAGGCATGACGAAAACGGTGAGAAAACAAAGTGGAATAACAAATACAACTGTTACATTTTGCAATCAGCATCTTAGCTGTCAAACACAGGATTGTTCCTCACATCACTCCTCATTTAAATTCACCAGCTTGGTTGTGATATAGTAACACAGGGAAGTGTTGCATATGAATATTGTGACATAAAGGAATAAAACCCAAAGTTTAAAACTAACCAAATAAATAAACTTTGTTTAATATTCAATGTGAACACATCGTAATGAGAAGATGCACCAAGAAACCAAAATCTGCTTTCTGGGGACAATTACTAAGTAATGAAACAGAAGTTGTAACAAGTTTCTAACTCCAGAGGGATCAGCGTAAAATCTGATGAATCACTGTGATTGTGTTAATTGTTTCAGGGTTAAGAAAGTGCTTTCAGAGTGCTTTGTATCCTACTCCTTATCATAACTATTAGTTACTTGTAGCTAACTTGTACCCCACACAGTAAGACAGGCAGAAACAAACAAACATGATATCTTTGGTTCATTTTTGACAGATAAAAAAATGGATAATTTTTTTTTAGGGGGAGGGGCAAAATTAGTAGTAGTATAAAAGCACAGAAACTGAAATATGCATTGGGGGGGGCGATCGTGGCTCAAAGAGTTGGCAGTTCGTCTTGTAACTGGAAGGTTGCCGGTTTGAGCCCCGGCTCAGACAGTCTCGGTCGTTGTGTCCTTGGGCAAGACACTTCAGCCTACCGCCTACTGGTGATGGCCAGAGGGGCCGATGGCGCGATATGGCAGCCTCGCCTCTGTCAGTCTGCCCCTGGGCAGCTGTGGCTACAACTGTAGCTGCCTCCACCAGTGTGTGAATGTAAGAGTGAATGAATAGTGGAATAATGCAATCCATTATTATTGTACAGTTTCGTCGTGAGCAAAATGTTGAGGAAACAGTATCTCATGTTCCTTCTGGTATTATGGCCTATGACGAAATATGGATATGGACTTCTATGGCAGTTTAAAAAAGTAAATAAGGTGAGTAGGAGATGGAAAAAAACAAATGATAACATTAGCATAACAAAAGGTACTGCTGCATAACCTAAAGTAACTGAAAGTTGATTAACTTATATAAGATAATATAGCTGGAAAGCAGACCACGTGAGTCCTATTCGGGGGTAATTTTTAATCTTCAGTTACACAAATACTGGGATTTTCCATAGATGATCATTCTGGAACATATCGTGTGTATAACGGATCACATCCCAAGAGTATTGTATCATGAGTATGATGAAAGGGAAAATATTTCTTGGTTTTCATAGCAAGTGACCCCGAAAAACTACAGTCAAATGCAGTTAAGCAAAACACACTAATAAGAGATACAGCAAGAGACAACATCTGACCGCCCTGTCGATGCCCACCACTTAACCTAACAAGCTCATTGGGGCAACAAATCACCTCATGTCCCTGGTCATTAGATAATTAGGAGAATCTCATTGGCTACATCGTCCTGTCATTTGTTATCTGCTACCCGATGCCAAACGCTGGATTCATCTGACAGACTGACTATGAGGAGTATCTTCAATAGAGAGACCAGAGTAGGGAGACCATTTGAATAAGACGATGCTTGTAAGGAGGATTATGTTAAGTGTAATAAAAGCAAACATAAAGTACCCATTTACTTAAATGTTGGCTGATGTTATGCTGTCGAACCCTTGCAGTCATCTTTGAAGTAAATTATATTGCTGGTGAGAGCAATTTGCATTTTAAGGATGAAAAAAAACCCCCAAACATCAGCAATAATAACATGTGCAGCAGGTTTGCAGTTCTCCGAGTAGCTGCAGCACCTCTGTTGTGATTGTAGCTGCAGTGTATCAATGCAAAGTGCACTGCAGTAATAACTTTAGCGGTGTACATGTCAGATTAGCTGTAGTACGTACAGCTGGCAGGCCAAAAGAAAACAGTGGCTCAGGTTTCCAGAGTGACTGAAGTGTGGTTTATTTGCACAGACAAATCACAAAACCAAACTGAAAGAGGGAGGGAAAACACAAACTGTGTGACTAAGAGGAAAAAAGAAAAGAGCTTTAGAAAAACATTACAAGCTAAAAGGGGGAAAAAAGGGGAAAAAAAGGAGAAAGCAACAAAACAGCCTGAATCTGAACAATGTTTATAAAACTGCCGCTGCTTGGTTACAAATAAAGGATGTCATAGGTGATGAGCTTCAGTGTAGCATTGCTGTCCTGAGGCCACAGCACCTTTAGATGCACTTTTGACTGGCCACACTGAACATGAAGCTCATGGTCATTGATTTTTTTTTTTGCCCCCCCTCTGACACTTAATCTAACCCACAATGATCTACGACCTTATTTTCACACTAATTTCTTCTTGATCAGAGGTGATAAATATCACATTGACATAACCAACTCTTTGTGCATTGCATCAATGCACTGTTTTGTTTAACATGACACTGCCTGGAGTGCTCCAACTCCGAATGGCAGTTTGAGAAATGACCCATGGTGCAGCTTCTTGCCTTCAGAGATGTAGCAAGCAGCTTGAAAAAGGTATTCTGCTGCACTGCAATGGATTCAAGGGTGTGTGTGTGTTTTTCTTAACAAAAAACAAGTGATAAAACTGATGTATAAAATCTTGCATTGCTGTGAGTGAAATGATAAGCCAGACATCCTAAATCTCTTTGGTTAACACAGAAAATAGTTACGCAAGCAGAGCTGCGCGCTTCACCATTTCAGTGGCCACATGAATATGAAACAATAAAGCTATGTTGTTGCAGCTGTACACATGATGTGGTTCTACTCCTGTACTTAACTTATCAATGAATGCTGACAATTGTAAACTGACATAAACTTATTTTAAATGAAATTGTTGAAGCAGAAGCAATAGGTGTCCTTTTGCTAACATACGCTTCTGAGTCTATGTAGATATAGAAATATCTCTAATAGATAGATAGATAGATAGATAGATAGATAGATAGATAGATAGATAGATAGATAGATAGATAGATAGATGTAAATTTTCACTTGGAATCCAAAAAACCAAATAAGTTAATAAACAAAAGCAAATTAATTGTGTGCCAAAGACAGGCCTCGCTAACACAATGTCTTTAAAATTCTCATTGTTAAATTAAACTCATGTGCACACACAGGAAGTGATGCAGGAAGTGATGCAGGAAGTGATTGCTCATCATGCATCACTTTGTCACTACCGGCTGCTGGAGTGGACTTTACGAGCACTGGTTGCTTTTGAAAGCCTCAAATATATACTATACAGCCAAAGTATTTGGCCACCTATACATTACACATACAGGAGCTGTTGGGCCATGGAAACCCAAGCCAAAAAGCTGCTGGTGTACAGCTGTGCTGATTGTAAAGCCAGCAGAGTCAGCAGAGCGTTCGAGGTCTGTATGCCATGGTGGTTTCAAATGCTTCCACTTACAGTTGATTAAAGAATATCAAGAAGCAATTTGTCAGATTTGCTTCATGCAGTAATATAGCACACTCAACTTCAGTGAACTCACAAATGTTTGTAAAGACAGTCTGCATGGCTAGGTCATGCTATACACCTGGGCTAATGGTATTAAAAACACCTGAATTCAAAGATTCAGAGGTGTGGCCCAGTACTTTTGTCCAGGTGTTTGTGGTTATTGGCAGTCATTTCAGTCACTTGCCTCAATGTTGAGAAAAGTTTAACTCGGAACCTGCCCATTTGGTACTACTAGCATTTTTCCCGCCGGTTGAGGATGCTGAATCTTTTTGACTTTCTATCATCTCCAGTTGCTTCATCACTGTGACTCGCTTCCTTAAAATGTATCTGTCCAGACGTCTACATGCTCCAACCCGTAAAACCCTAATTGAATCGAGATAACGTTACTTAGATGAGCAAAGTTAACAGCGGTAGTGCTTTGGGTTATGTTGTGTTCGTAGGTTGAGTTAAATATTTTATTTTGTGCATTAATAAAAAAAAAAATCGTTGAGTAAATAAATGTCTATTTAACAGATGAAATAAAAGAGATTCTAGGGTTTTTATACACCTTAAATAAACTTAACACAGCAATACTGTTATTAATGATTTTATATTATTTATACGACTTCAGGCACTTTAGTAACACATTTATCTACGGTCTACACATCAGCAGCACATCAGCAGGGAGCTGTTTGTTTCAGTTAGGTGGGCATGTGATTTAGCTTAATGTATAAGTATCAATTTGAACAGGTTAAAGTTTCATCACTTAATTGTTTATTTATTTTTTTACGTTCCTAAAGGTTGCTACCTATGTGCACATTTTTGCCTGCGCGTTTAGTTCAGTTTATACCTTTTTTGCTGCGTATGGGTCTGTTTGTGCTCCCACTGAGCTGAGGACAGGGCCACAGGTGAGATCCCTCTAAATTACACACAAATGGTCATTAATTATAGATGACACTTTGGTCGCAGAAATGATTTCATCCTCAAATGAGGGCAGCCTCCGCTGAGGTCCACCATGCTTGTGTGTGTGTGTGTAATTGAGTGTGTGTAATAGTGCCATCACCTGTGGCACTGCTTCCAGCTCAGCAGGAAACGCATACACACCTACATGCATACACACACATTAACATGGGCTGTCTGGTGTGTGTGCGTTGGTGAATCCAGCACCCCCATCCAGCACAACGAAGTGCTTTGATGAACATACTCATTATGCTAAAGAGTGCTTCATGCCTGGGCTTCCCTGTGCCTTCAGGAAAGGTTAACTCAGGATGGTTACACAGCACAGCAAGAACCTGTGGGCACACAGGGGCAGAGAGGCTCTGGAGGAGTGTGCTGACGGTGTTAGATGTCTCAGGACCGAAAATAGATCTGGGTAAGCAGAGCAAATATCATCGGAACATCAAGGTGCCACGACGGATGCCACATAACAAACAAACATTGCAGCCAGAGCAGTTTTCACACCGAAAGGTCCCAAATCAGATGTTTTCCCTCACTGATCTAAAATCATCTGATTAACGTGGAAAATGCTGCACAGAGACTTCATTGTTTTTATCATGTTATCATTGTTCTAGTGAAAAGCGATGCCAATGGGAAAAAACGGAATGTAAATCATATTTAACAAACAGTTATATGAATAAGAACGTTTTCACAGCAATCTTGGTTTCACCCCATGATTCAGCAATGTGAAGAACTACCTTTAGCAGCAACAACATGAAGTAATTGCTTTCTGTATTTTTTCCCATTCTTCTTTCCAACATTGCTTCAGTTCATCGAGGTTTGCAGCATTTATTTATTTCCAGCTCCCTTAAAGTCCCTCCATGGCATTTCAATTGGGTTGAGATCTGGACGTGACTGGACCATTGCAACACCTTGTTCCTTTTCTTTTTCAACCATTCTGTCACAGATTTGCTGACTCAATTTCCATCAGGCTTTAGTTTTTAGAACAGATTATCTCAAAATATGACTCTAGGATACTTTGGTATATTAAAGAGTTCATGGTCAACTCAGTGACTGCCAAGTGCACTGTGGTTGCAAAACAAGCCCAAATAACTGACAACGAGCAGGAAGTGCTTGTGCCGATATGCTGTGATAAATCTTCTGCAAACGTGGGACTGTGCATGATCACCAGAAAGCTCTACTTTGGTCTCATTCGTCGCGGAAATGTTGTGGTTTGTTCAGATGCAACTTTGCAAACCTAAGCTGCACTGCAATGTTTTTTTTTGTTAGTTTTATTCATAGAGAAGAGGCTTTCTCCCTGGCCATATTAGCCTTTCTCTAATAGTACTGTCATGAACCTTAACATTTAACACGCTGCCTGAGGGCCTGAGATGTAGCTGTCTTTTTTTCAGCATTACATGGTCTAACCCTGGGCTGAATTTTGATGAAATACCTACTCCTGGGAAGACTGCAGCATTGAGTTAACACACACCTGAAAGCTAGAGAACAACAAACTGCCATTTATCCATCCAACCATTCTCTTTTTATCCAAGTTCCTGAAAAAGAGCTTACTGAGAATTCAGAACACTTCTATTTGACAATCCAAACATCCACACGCACATTAATATAGAAGTTTATTTGATAACTGACATTCTGATTCCCGTTTAGTATCTTATACAGGGACACTTTAACATGCCCATTGTTAACATCCAGTTTATATGGCCATCTTTTCTTAGATGTAACCATGCTATAGCCACAATGTGTGGATTCTATATAAAATGAGGCTTGAAACAAGACTACAATAAATACATTGTTCTGTTTAGTACTGTGCATTGTTATATAGTTGTGGTAGAACAATGGTTCAAGACTATCACACCGCATGTGATTACACTGGGTTCTATTGTGCACTGTTTTTTCTGGTGTTACACATTGCAATTAAGTCTTAGAGCAGCTTATATCAATTTGGTAGGTAATTTCTACAAGAATTTGTAAGCTGTAGGGAAATTCAAATAAGTATTGTTATAAGTAAAATGGGCTAAACACTGGAAAAATAATTACAAACTGATAACAAAGAAAACTAAAAAGCTGAGATGATTGTTTAGGAAATGTACAACTATCAAGCCAGAACATTTTTACCAATCATTTTTAAGGAAAGACAGAAAAATATTTCTTGTGACTGTTATTTTGCCTCAATTTGCTGTCACTTTATTTCATATGAGTTACATTGTGTAAAAAAAATGACATTAGTGTAAACTGTACCAGGGTTGTGCCAAATCTGAGCACTGGTTAGAACACGAAAAAAGTTAACATGAAACTGTACACAAAAATCAAAGTTAATTTCTCAACTCTCTGCTTCTCCACCTCTCTTTCCTTGTTTCTCTCACCATCCATCTCTCCCCTCAGAGTTAGAGATTAGTGTATAATTACATGGGAGATCAGCAAAAAATGGGGGGAAAGGGACCAGTATATTTTAACAAGGCGGTCGAGGAGGAGTGTCATGAGGGGGAGGAGGTGGCGCGGCCCTCGTCACGGGCCGACTGATTGTCTGCTTTTAATCCTCGACCTCATTATCACCTCCAGGTCCGGCAGTGGCAGTAAATGAATCTATCTGCCGAGTGTCAAATCTTCACACCTTCACCCTGGTAATCACCCCAAGGTGCAAATACAAGAGATAGAAAGAATGAGAAAAATGGAAGGAGAGAGAGAATATGACCCCAGCATTTCATGAACAAAATCCCCTCATTTCATAATTAGTGCTGTTCATTAATTATGTTATTTCTCTGGCAATTAAAGCTGGTTAAACACGTAGTTTCTGTAAGGTCACAGCGGTGACATAAATATATAGATTTTTGTTCATAAAACACCTATTACTGCTGTCATATAAAAACAGTCACGCTTTGACATTTCTCTCTTCACACATTGTACTGATGTCTCATACGTTACTTTTTATTATATATCGTGACCTGGAAACTAAATCTAGAGCAAAGGCAAAGCATCAAAAAGGATGACAGATAAACAATGGCTACATTTTAAATATCAGTATTAAGACGACATTCTTAGGTTTGCATTGAAGTTTATTAACTGGGGATTTATAAAACTGCAGACTTTGCTTGTATTCTTAAAGTGATATCAAAAGAGAAGTACATTCATCTGTTTATCAACAGAAGTATCTAATTAACCAATAGCATGGTATAAATTCAGAGGATTTAGGTATGTAGACATGGTCAAAACAACCTGCTAAAGTTTAAACAAAGCATTAGAACAGCAAAGAAAAAAGATTCAAATGTCAATGTCAGATGGGCTAGTCTGACTATTTCAGAAACTGCTGATCAACTGGGAATTTCCCACACAACCATGTTTAGGGTTTACAGAGAATGGTCCAGAAAGAAGAAACTATGAAGTGAATGATAGTTCTCTGGGTAAAAATAACACTTTCTGATATCAGAGGTCAGAGCAAAGCTCAAATAATTTTAAACTGGTTTAAACTCAAATGCCCTCTACAGTCACCAGATATTAGTCCAATTAGGACCTTTATGATGTGACGGAATGGGAGATTCCCATCACAGGGTGTGTAGCTGACAAATTTACAGCTTCTATGTGATACTATCATGTCAATATGGACCTAAATCTCTAAGGTTTCTAGCACCTTGTCGAATCTTTGCTGTGAAGAATTAAAGCAAAACAAGGGGGTTAAAATGAAATGAGTAGAAAGGACAATAAATAATTTTTTAGGATAAGATAACCTTTATTAGTCCCACACATGGTAAATTTGTTAATTTGTTGTCTTATTTTAGTGACAATTAGGAACTCCTTTAATTTAAGAATCACGAAAATTATAATTATACTATAAAAAATGTAGCATGCATATTAATCACCGAAAAAGGAATATTTCAATTTTATTTAAACATCATCTGTTAAGAGTTAATCAGTTATAACAGAAATAAAAACCATATGTTGCATCGTCTCAGCTCTAAAGATCGTGTGCACCTTGTGTGTATATTTTATATGAGACCCAACAACAACAAAAAAAAGAAGAAAATTGGATCTTTCTGAACTTATTTCGTAGTAACAATGCTTCCATTTTCTTTTTATTGAAATATTGCTTACAAGGTATATTCACTTTACTTTTTTATTTTAAAGCAAACTGTAAGTATCATTACATAGCTCTGTATAGTGACAAATGTTTACGTGAAACCTTAAAGTGAATTAATATATTAAATCAGTTTCATGATTTTTGAATACTGTTAAAAACATTGTACTTGCTCAGTCTTCTTTAATTCGCTTTGCACCAACGCCTACTTAATAACAGTGGAATGAAATCTTCCCCTCAAGACATGCAACCCTTTGCTTCAGTTGTCATAGAAGTTCCTGAAAAAGAGCTTCCAGCTGCAGGAAAATGACTCAGAGATAAGTTGCAATATACTTCCAATGGACATAAGCCCTTTGGACAAATCTAACAAAATCTATGCTACCTTGAAAAACTATAATCATGCATTATTGAATTGGCAAGGATAGTGTGTAATAGAGAGATCCTAAACTCATTCCCCTGTGTGAATTATTAATTGAATTCAAATAACAGACAGAATAATTTTCTTAAAATATCTCAATCATTTTTCACTAGGACTTAAGATGGGGTAAAACAACAGTGATGCAGTCTGTATGCCTAAAATGTAGACGCACAATGTGATGGAGTGTGATAAACAGGAAAATAATTTACCAGCATCTGCAAAGGATGTGGCACCATGTTGGAGTGGATGATGACCACATAACACCCTCTTTGTTTAATGAGGAAATTCAGAGTTGATATAGTCCTTTCTTGCTTGCTGGCTCTTTTCCAACATGTTGCCACATCTGTCGTAATCATTGTCAGCATTGACTAACAGGCCCGTGTTTATTTGAAACCCCCTTCACTTCCGCTTGGACCATTTCACTGGCTTATCTGCATGTTCGTGCAGCAGAAGAATAGCTGGCTAAATGTTGTACTAAGGCCAGAGTAAAATATGATAATGAGTACAAATGGGATTATTAGGAGGCTGTGTGTCATCAGTCTGACTGATCCATGATGTCAAACTAGCCAAGCAAATTCAATTAGGCCTGCAATTACTCCCTGGCGCTAGTGGAGATGTATTGGAGATGTTAAATATTGATGGAAACATAGATGCCACATTTTTTCATCTCCAAAGGTGAACGCATCTCCTCAAGGTAATCACAAATGCTAAACATGTAGCCTGTCCATTCATCCTGCTGAGAAGAAACATGTTGTGCTGTCATAAAAAGGGTCAAACAGAGGTTCTGCAAATGCACTGCAGGTTTATTTAGACTGTGAAAAATGCATGATTTGATTTCTCTGAGATTTTCTTTTTATGTTTTATGAACTTGAGATTTATTTACGTTGAGCTTGTTGGTAGAAATGATCTATCATAATGTCCTTCTTTTTTGTACCAACATATATAAGAAATATAAGAATAAAGGTGGAGGAGTTTGTAGTTAGACATGGGTGGTAGATGAAAAAAATTTGAACCTTGCAATGTCACATAATAGCTTTTATTCCAAGAAAGAAAGAAATAAGATACTAGATAATCACAAACCCTGTACTTTTGCAATCAATGCCACACTCATTAAATGATGGTGTACCATCCAAAAATAGGCAGGGGGTCCAATACAAGTTATAAGTGAGACAGATTTTTCCTTGATTCCCTTCACTAGCAAATTACAATGCTACAGATCAACAATACTGTGCAAACGTCTTAAGTCACCTTTCCTTTCTTGATATTTAAAAGGAAAGTGTGAAATGGGTGTAGCAATTTGGTATGAAAACCTTGATTCTTCACTGTCTGAACTCTCTAACACAAATTTTCTTGTAATTTCTTAAAGCAGCCTTCAGGAACAATTTTCCAGGCTTCTTGAAGGACATTCAAATGTCTTCTTTGGATGTCAGCTGCTTTTTATTCCATTTTGTCAAGATGACCCCACATGGCGTGCGCTCTGGGGAGGCCAGTCCATGACCGATGATGCTTTTTTGTGTGATTTGGGGATTACTGTCATGCAACAATAGGTGGATCAATTGAAAGGATAGATGTATATCTCAGGTCTTGTGGTCCTGACTTTCAGATACTGTTCCTGCACTGTGGATAGTTTTTACCCTTGAAATTTGCCATTTCCATTTCCTTCTAGTTGAGGACACTACTGGGGGACACCACATGCCAAGATATATATCTCAGCATGTCCATGCTTTAGTTTTCAGGTAGTAACTCTCTCGGAATCACCCCATTGGTGCAATAATTATGCCTAATATTATGTCAAACTGTTTTATCTTAGCTTAAGAAATGGGAACAAGGACCGCAAAGTGTGTAAAGATACAATTTAAAGAGTTGCTTCTTTGTTAAGCTGTCTTTCAGAGGGTGCTAGTTTTCATTTTGCAGAAAAAAGGTGTCAGACACAATCAGCCAATGTCCAAAAAACAAACAAACAAAAAACAAAACAAATGAACAAACAAACAAACAAACAAAAAACCCTTTCCTAAAAACAAAAACCCTAAAAACATTTTAAAGACCTTTAGAAAGACTAGAGAACTATTGCTATTTAATAAATTACAAGACAATCTAGCACATAGTGAAACAGGAGGAGCACAGTGAGGCCATGAAACTTCCGTAGTGCTAGGATTGTATGGACAAGTTAGTGAAGAGAGTGCTAGGTAAACCCAAACCAGACAATAGATCTCTACCATTAGTAACGTCCAAAACAAACTGTATGTATTAACTGCAGTCAATATTTTCAAAAAAACAATGCAACAAAAGGATGTTTCAAACAATGCCTGTTTGGGTACATCTACAAAATAGTGGTCCAGCTGAAAAACTGGGGAACCACTCATCAATATGTTTGTTAAGAGATATTGATTTTAAGCAGGGCCCCTCTTTGAGGATTTTGCATGTTAAGTTGATTGGTGATTTGAATTTAACCATAGATGTGGATGTGACGGGGAATGGTTGTCTGTCTCTTCGGGTGAGCCCTGCCATTTACTGGTCCAGGATGTGCAATGCCTCTCGCCCAATGGCAATAGCTCCAATGGCCCAAAAGAACAAAACAGAAACATACCTGCTGTTAAACTTCTCAGGGTGCTTCTCTCTCATAACATGGAAACGATGTGCGATTGAGGCATCCTGAAAGAGACAATAAAATTGTATGTTTTATTGAAGCAAGTTGGTGTAATAGTTTAACAACAGATCATAAGTGAATTACAGTCTTGCAACCTCTAGTTTTGGACACTTTAGTGTATGGAACTCTAGGTAAAAAAATTAATTAATTAATAAATAAGCTCTTCTCTACAACAAAGTATTAGGACCTCATTAAGAAAAAAATGTATTTATCATTTTTAGGTTAAAGTCAAAATTCTGAGAATAAAATCAAAAATCTATTTTGAGAAAAAAGTCGAAAGGTGGAGCTTACAGTTGTTCTTTCAAGACAAACTGCCAGTTTTAGTAAGAAGGAAGGAAATGTTTTCCCTTTTAGCACATAAACACAGTGCGGTGATAAAGTGTAAGGACTTTGAAAAGATGGTGCAGAAAGCTGCAAATGGTCAGATGGAAAAAAACCACACAAAGTTGGAAGAGTGGACTTGTACGAAATGAAATGACTGGTAATGGACAGATGCGAGGTTATTGATGGTTACACCCTCGTGCAATAAAGAGGATGTATGTTGTATCACAAAACGGCAGATCAATTTGTTTGACTAAATCATCCACACAAGGCATTTTGTAGAGGGTACAGTCTTGAAAAAACAACTGTAATCACCACATTTCAAGTTTTTTCTCTTTAATATATTTTTTTAATGTGGCCCTAATAATCCTTTGTACTCATGTCATTACAACAATTAATAGCATGCAAAATTTTATTACGTTAAAGTTTAAATTTATGTCAGCTGATATTTACTCCACACTTCTCAAACATTGCAGGCACATCTTGGATGTCCATGGTGTTTATCGCTATAAGATTACAGGAGCTGTAGTACGCAGAAGGTTGCTAAGCTTTGGATGAAGTTGACAGAGACCCTGATGAAAACATGCTGCTTCCATACGGGCTAATTAATTAAACACATACTGCTCCTAACCACCCTACAGGAAGCTGCTGAAACCTCAGCAACCAAGTTGTTTTCTTTCTCTGTATGTACCTCACCACTCGTCTCTCTGCAGTTCAGATTTTCTCCAATCTACTTCTAAACCTAAATACCCATAATCACTCATCATTCTCTCACATGACAAAGGTTTTTGTTGATTAATAACAATAACATTTTGAATATTGCACAGTTTTTCATAAAACCACAATGCAGTCAAAGGTACTTTTAAATAAACGATTTAAATGTATATGAAGTGTTTCATTTTAGTTTACCTGTAATCTCATTTTTGAAATGGAAAAAAAAGACTACTGCCTACTAATAAATTTCCCTTCACAGTGGTATACTTTCTTTGTATTAACCTGGGCATTAACTGTTTAAATGTACTGGAGCACAGCACCGCAGTTTGAGTTAAAATATATTGGATATTTTAATATCAAAGAGCATTTGTGCAAAAATGCTAAACAGGGTATTTAATCGGAACACCAGTAAGCAGGTGAACATGACATATGAACTCAAATATGCCGTAAAGTATGCACAAAACCTCTCAGGGCGTGAGGCCTGACTCTAATGAAGGAAAAACATAAATTTCCTTTAATTTACACTTCCAAGTCCGTGTCAGCAGAAAAACGTGTACTGGCCTTTGTGAAAAACTCTGATGAAAACTTATCTTGCTCTGAAGATATCTCAAGAAAGAGTGAGGGAAAAGTTGCTGTAAACTTTCTGGGCTTGTTCCTCGCCCCCCCTCCGCTGAAGCAATCTGTTTTGACCCACTCCATTTTGAGTGGCACTATTGAAACAGCACCTACAGGGAGGACCCCCTGCTAGCTCTCTGTACAGAAATTTAGAAGAAGCCAAAAGAGAAAAATCAATGGAGTTTCTCTTGATGTCTCTTCAAGACGCTGTAAGCAGAAGACCAAAAGATTTCTTCAAGATCCCCGCAGACTCGCCTCACGCTTCCATCGTGAGCAAGAAAGGTGAGGTGATGGATATATCTGAGAGATTGTAACTTGATTTTCTTACAAACAGGACAATAGCTGCAAACAAGAGAGCAAAAGCCAGGAGAGGTTGTCTCCCCTTTGGTTTGGGGTCTATTATCTGAGATCTGTACAAGTGGAGCTGTGGCTTTGCAACAGTAAACAGCGATTTCAAGCAACCCAGAGTGGATAAAGCACTTTGTCGTTCTACATTGCTGTACTGTTTGTTTGCTTTAAATTAAAAAACTTAAAAAAGAAACACTCTAATGCTCCTATAACCAAAATACAGAACATTTACAGTATTCACATATAGTATATATAACAAAATATAATTTTATCTGTACAAATGTTTGATAAAAACATGAAAACTGTTCAAAGTCATATACAAATTTACACAGAAAAGCAAAACCTCTATCAAAACAAAAACAAAAATATTATTATATTAGCTTTATTTAATTTTTTTTATTCAGAAACACAAACAAAAATAGAAAACAAATAGAAACAACCCCACCTGGAAAGCTTCTGAAACAAAATCACTTTGTGCTTTTGATGTTTTCTTTTACCTCCTAAATTATTTTGTGAAAATCAATTTGGACCAATCTAAAATATAAAATTGAAATTTGCGAATTACAATACTGTAATATTCTGAATATAAAATTATTTTCTTTCCATTCTTGTAATAAATTACAAGTGAGCAGCAGGTGAATAGCTATTTTTTTCTTCCTTGCTCATTGTTTTCTTTTTTAAATTATTCACTATGCACCATGCTAATACACCAGCGTGCACTGCACATCTTGGTCAAGGGTACACTCAAAATGTGTGTAGTATAAAATGACAAAATTGTTTCAGGGTTCTTTTTTGCGCCAAACATGACTTATCAAGAAATATCTTTTCATTTCAATGGGTTTCAAATGTTTGTTTAATATCTAATTATGTTTATCTAAGCAGAATTTGATAAATAACTTAAAAAAAAATGTTTTTTTCATGGTTGAGTGTAATTTTAGCTGTTCTGCAAAACTGAGTTGAAAAAAAAAGTTAGTTAGTTAAGATGTTGTGTTTGTCCAACTGGATACATTTTACTAGTTTTCTGACTTTATGTGTAAAAACAACACAATAAAACACCAATATGACAGGAGTAGTGGGCCAAACCTTGAATACATGTATGACACATTCTTATGCACTGACCCCCTCACAGGTCTGATGCGCCGTCAGCTCACTCCCCCCCCCCCTCACCCCCAGCTGCCCTCAAATAATTACCAATGTAAAAATCTGGCACCCAAATTAATACAGGACATGTGTAATGTCCTCTCATAGCTCAAAGTTTAGTCCAATTATGAGTGGGCTTCAGCGGTTTGATGTGCCTTTCACTACAGTGGAGAGTAATGGCTTTGACAGGAGTGCCAGGGTCATTAGGGCGACTGACTGCATTATGGTAGCGGAGTGCGCTCAGTGATTAGTTCTGTCTCTCACCCCTGGCCCTGATTGAGATCATTACACTTCACGTCACTTCCACATCCTCCCAAAGGGATGGCGTCATTAATTCTCAACCCAACTGGGCCATGGCAGAAGGTTAGGCTGGAAAAATTCAAGAAAAAGAAAGAAGAAGAAATACCTGTGCTGTGGGACAAGAATGAGATCAGAGAAAGTATTGTTCTTTTGTTCTTCGGTTACTATAACGCATTATTGGTGACTGACCAGTATCAGAGCAGTCAGTCAAGTTTAAACACCTCTGGCCTTTATTACAAGGGGACATAAGAAAGAAAGACAGGAAATGCACAAAGAGATGATGGCCAAAATCTGTCTGGTATGTGCCATAACCACTCTGCTTTTAGGATCCTCCAAATGGATCCTAAAATGAATACAAATTTAAAAGGACTCATGGAAATGACTTTCAAGCATATGTTGCCAGTGACAGTCATCGTCCGAGTTGGCTGCTATTGCTGATCTTTTGATTTCAACAGTGTCATTACAGAAACAATCTACTCTTCATCTGCATAATCTCTGAAGTAATTATTAGCTTGACTTGTCGCATAATCTTTAATGTAATTCTCTCATTCAACGGAAAGCAAAAAATTTGATGCAAACAAAATATTGTATCACACTCAAATCCATAGAGACCTCAAAGTCTTCTTAATCCCCCACAAACAACTTCATTTGTCATCATCGCGCCCACTAATCCCACCAACAGAGCAAAGACAATAGGGGTTATAATGAGTTTATGAACCAAAGATGTCAGGCCAAAGACGTTTTCTCTCAATGTTTGCTTCAACAAGAAGCAATCATTAAAGCATTAAAACTTCACGTTTTTTTTAGAGTACTGCATGTTTGGTTGACTGCACATACTAACATTAAAATCCACCACATTTTGAGCAAAATTATGCATCTTTATGTTTCAGTCACACAAGCGTAAAAACAGGATGGCAGCCTCCTTGCAACTAGGAAAAATCAATGGTAACCTGGTGACTACACTGAAGATTTCACTTAAGTTAAATGTTCAGTGAAAAAGAATGAAACCCAACTCTACGACTGCTCAAAGCTGCATGTTGTACCTTTAAAACAATCACAGTCTTGCCAGTGCAGAAGTATCAAAAATTTCTTGAATGACCACTTTTAGGTACCAAAAAGAGAGTTAACATCAGTTTCGAAGTTCGAAGCAAGAAATAAAAATGTCTGCCTGGCAGTTTGGGAAAAAAGAAGAAAAAAAGCTTTTTATCTTAACTCTTTGGGGGTGAATTTTTGTGCAGTATAACTCACTTTTTAAAATGCATTAAGAGTTAATGTTATGCATTGTTAGGTAACAAGTCAGTGTTGACACACCTGGCTACATGAATTCTGCTACTAAATTGTGTTACTGATACATTAGCAGCTACTTATGTCTGCATGATGCATGCATATAGGGTATTGATACACTTTGCTAATAAAGATAGCAAGTGTTAACTTTAGTTGACTTAGTACTCTACCCTCGCATTCAAACATAGTCACTTCTGACTTTGAAGAAAAAAGATCATGGTGCACAGTTGCAGCTACTATGAGAGGACACAAAACAAAAGATGGCTTCACAGTAGTAACAACAATCTTTTGTACATTCTGTGTTTTTTAAAAAGGCCCATTTGCATTTGGCTGAATGTTGTTTTTACCATCAACAATCTCCATTACAATCAAGTAGACAAAAATGTACCATTTTAACATAATGATGAAAAATGCTAATATATAAATGATATTATATAATTTGATAGCAATACATTTATTTTCTTGTTTGTGATCGCCTTTTTCAGAAGTCGATCTTTGAATGTTCACTTACTTGTTGTTTCTGAAAATGCTACACCAATAAATCTGACTTGAAAGTTCTCCAAATGAAGCAGCAGATGAAGTAACTTGTGTGTCTGACATTTATGCTAGGCTATTAATGCATTTGAACATTTGGATGAATGCTCTGGGATGTATTTCAAACTGTTACCACTTCCCCCTGAACACATCACCATATGTTCATCACTGTAGACAGATTACAGCTATTGTTCTCCTTTATCACAATGTTAACAAGACCCGTCCTCTAATATCCTCAAACATCGTCATTAAGAGCCCAGGGCTGGAGGTGTTATTCAACTAACATTTCTAGGGCCATGCATCACTTATGTCCCTGCCATGGTCTCTACAAATCTGACAAACCCGAGCGACTCCCTCCTCTACCACCTGTAAATGTCAATTACCATATTTCCCCCTGACATTTATCAGTAATGGCTAACACGAGCTACGTGAAATCAGTGTCATTATGGTGCTGATGGACAGGGGAGGTGCTAATGGATGCGTAACTTCATGCAAATACACAACAGGCCCTGTTTATCGATCAGAGACGGTAGAGGTTTGAGCACATCTCAATAAAGGTCTAACCACAATGTGATCACAACAAATAAATTGACTGATTAGGCTGTTACTGCATGTACTCCACTCGCTGTTCTACCTTCTGTATTCAACCTTCCAAAACAGTCAGAAAGAAGAATTATTGAGAGAGGAATTTTAATTTTAAGCACAGGAGTCCACACGTTAGCAGCTATTTCTATTTTTTTTTCTAGGTTAAATTGTCTACTGGTATCATTCTTTGTCTGAGACTCTTTCTTACAAAGACTGAACCTTCCTTTGGTGTGTAAGGCGTAAAAAGGTGCCATATTCACATTCTCTCAGCAGTGCACAAGTGATAAATTGTCTCCACTTACAGAGAGCCTTTACAGTATTTCAGCACAGCACTTTCAATGCTTCCCATTCACCTGTTTACACATGCTCACACAGCAATGGCCCTGGCCTCCCAGCAGAAACAGCTTGAGGTTCAGTATCTTGCTAAAGGTGAGGATCAAACTATCAACCCTGTGATTAGTGGACAGCACGCGAGCCCCACAAGGAAATTTATATTGCAACTGGTTCATCGTTGAGAGTCTTTATTGTGGTTGTTTTTATTGTTTATTATTATGTCTTGCATTGTGATATAAGTGTGTTAAAGCCTTTACACCCAACCTGGGAATGCAGCATCTATATAAGTTAAAATTGTAATCGTATTATTAGTAGTATTTATATTTCAACACATCACTTTACACATTGAGCCTAAGGTTGAATTTTTGGTTTTCATTGTAGTTTTTTTTCCAGCTAAAGCTAAAGTACTTTTTAAACCCATAAAATCTTTAATTTTATCTTAATTTGCACATTGCCTTTTTCTTTTACACATCGTTCTTTGTTTTTATAGTCTTAGCAAGTTTACTTATTCATAGATTTTTTTTTTGTTTCAATCAAAAACAGTCAAAATATTTACGTTGCTGATTTTGATTATTAAAAATGTGTGAAGAAATAACACCAAAATCCCTGAGAATATGCAGATGCTAAACAGTTTACTGCTTTTTCTTTTGTTTGTTTCAACACGAGCGTCACATCTGACACCTAGAACGTGAGACTTACCCCAATCCCCTTCACAAGCAGGTGTTTTTGTAGTGAGAGGCATCATGCAATTGCTAAGCAACATGCAATTAGCTGCCATTTGTGTGTGTGCAGAAACAATTATACATAAAATCAAATACAAAGACTATTTACATCTAAATGGATTTAATGTGGACATCATGTTTTTTTCTTCAGCACTAAACACTATTAAATACTGTTCAAAGTGAGAAGATCTGACAAAGGGTATTACATCAAAATCATATAACATAAAATACCAACAAAAGGTATCTTTGCACCTTATTGTCTCAGTGTTCAACTTACCACTCCAATGGAAAAGTAGTTGTTTATAATGCTGTAAGGCACTGGGTCCCCTCGCTCTTCCTTGTCTGTGGGTGTGACATCAATCTTCCAGCGATCCAGCATCACCTCTGTACTGTTCTCAATGTCCCGCAGGATCTTAAGGAGGCTTTCGCCCTCATAGCCTCAGGAAGAATAAGATGAGACAAGTGAGATGTTAAAATGGGTCTAGAATATCTCGTGCCACATGACTGACACTTTGCAAACACAGGTGCATGGGCAAATACACGAAAATACAAGTGAGTTTCCAAATAAGTTTTTATACATGTATATGGACAATTTACTTCCAGTATTACTCAATTTTGTTACTTATACTTAATGATTTTGTTATTATAAAATCCTTGGGTTATATTGTGTTGGACATTTTTGTTTGGTCTTTATTTGGTATTTTGACCTATGGTGAAAAAATTACGTCAGTTCACAAGTGCCAAAAACGGCATTTCCTTTTGAGGCTGGATCCAAAGTAAGTTAAAAATAGCCTCACTTACAGCAGAAAAAAAATGTCTACAGCCTAGTTGGGAAAAAAACCCCAGTTCTGGTCTCAAAGTTTAATTTCTATATTCATTTCAAATGTGAACTCCCCATATATCCCCATACCGCAGACCACGGCCTCTCTGTGTGAGGATCTAAACGTATTCTACGCTAGATTCGACACAGCGAACACCATGAGACCGGACAGTGTGCGCACCGCGGATGACGTCAGTGCGCACACTGTGTCTGAGGAGGATGTGCGGAAGTGCTTCAGGAAGGTGAACGCACGCAAAGCTACTGGTCCGGACGGGATTCCCAGCCGCGTCCTCAGGTCATGCGCGGCTCAGCTGGCTGGAGTGTTCACGCACATCTTCAACCTTTCCCTCTCTCTGTCTGTAGTCCCAGCCTGCTTCAAAATGGCCACCATCGTCCCTGTACCCAAATCCTCCACCATCTCCTCATTGAACGACTGGCGACCTGTAGCCCTGACCCCCATCGTAAGCAAATGCTTCGAGAAGCTGGTCAGGGACTTCATCTGCTCTGCACTACCCGACTCACTGGACCCTCTACAGTTCGCATACCGCCACAACAGGTCCACTGATGATGCCATAGCCCTGACACTACACACTGCCCTGTCACACCTGGAGAAGAGAGACACGTATGTGAGGATGCTGTTTGTAGATTACAGCTCAGCATTCAATACCATCGTTCCCTCGAAGCTGGACAGGAAACTGCAGGATCTAGGACTGAGCAGCTCCCTCTGCAGCTGGATCCTTAGCTTCCTGTCTGACAGACGCCAGGTGGTCAGACTGGGCAGCATCACCTCATCCCCCATCACACTGAACACTGGTGCTCCACAGGGGTGTGTACTGAGCCCTCTCCTGTACTCACTCTACACCTACGACTGCACAGCCACTAACAGCTCCAACATCATTGTGAAGTTTGCGGACGACACTACAGTGGTGGGTCTTATCACCAACGGTGATGAGACGGCTTACAGGGAGGAGGTCAGCGCCCTGACCCACTGGTGTCAAGACAACCATCTCACCCTCAACGTCGCAAAGACAAAGGAGTTGATAGTGGACTTCCAGAGGTGCAGAGAAGTACACACCCCCATCACCATCAACGGCGCTGCTGTGGAGAGAGTGAGCAGCTTCCGGTTCCTTGGTGTACATCTGGCTGAGGATCTTACGTGGTCAGTACACACAAACAAAACAGTGAAGAAGGCGCAGCAGCGCCTCTTCTTTCTCAGGAGACTGAAAAGATTCGGCATGAGCCCCCGCATCCTCAGGACCTTCTATCACTGTGCCATTGAGAGCATCCTCACTGGATGCATCACCACCTGGTATGGCAACAGCACCGCCTACAACTGCAAAGCTCTCCAGCGAGTAGTGCGGTGCTCTGAACGGATAATTGGAGGTGAGCTTCCCTCCCTCCAAGACATCTACAGGAAGCGGTGCCTGAGGAAAGCGGGGAGGATCATCAAGGACTCCAGTCACCCCAGCCATAAACTGTTCAGACTACTTCCATCAGGAAGGAGGTTCTGCAGCATCCGGTCCCGTACCAGCAGACTGAGAGACAGCTTTTTCCATCAGGCCATCAGACTGCTGAACACGTCATAGACACCTCAGCTTCACTACTGGAACTTCAACATTATGCACTCCACACTGTATATAAATGCCACTTGTTTTGCACATATTCAACTCTGTATATTTTATATATTTTATTATTATTATTATTATTATTATTATTATTATTTTTATTTTTTATTTTTTATTTTTTTACTATTTAATTTGTAAAAATGTGTATACACACACGTAGGAAAATATTTAGTATACACATCCAGAAATGCATACACTATTATATATTGTACATATATTTATTAGTTTCAGGTTGGCCATTCTTGTATTTTGCTCGTTTGTGTTGTTGTGTTTGCACATCTCTGTTGCTTGTGGGGCTCGCACACAAGAATTTCACTCGCATGTGCTGTGCCAGTGTGCCTGCACATGTGATGTGACAATAAAAGTGATTTGATTTGATTTGATTTGATTTATAAATAAGTATTTCTAGAGATGTAGCGGCTTTGAATAAAAACGGCCAAGACAGCATTTTTTTAATGCTTGTGAAATATAGAATACAAATCTATAAATTCCTGAGCAGTAAAACAGACTAACACACTGTGTGGGCAGCTTTGGCTACGGTTATTTATTTATTGTTGAATGTGCTTTATTTAGGTGATATTGGTCTCTGTACAATTCTCCAATACATCCACCTCAGCTGGTCATGACAGATGGCTGAGCCTGGTTCTGCTTGAGGTTTTTTTCCTGTTAAAAGGGAGTTTTTCCTTCCGCATGTCTCTAAGTGCTTGCCCATGAACTCAAAGCAGTCTCTTAAAATAAATAAATAAATAACTTTTTTTTCTTTGTTTTATACAATTGAATATTTATGTATTTGCCTGGAAAGTACAAAACATGTAGACATCACTCTGGGCATTCCACTGTTTGCTCTATTTAATCAGTTAATTTGCATATTATTTTTAGAGCACCAAATAAAGTAATTATTAGTTTTAGCCACATTGATGTTCCAGAATAATTAGAGCGTTACAAACAATATTAACACTGGATTTCTAATGCAGGACATTTACACCTCTACCTTTCACTACAGCAAAGGGATGTGAGGCCATGTTGTTGACTGTTATGTATCTGTTTTCTGTCAGTACCTCCTCCCCATCGCAGACATCTTGCCAGGTCATTGCCCGTGCCAAGAGGAAGTATACACACAGGGGGGTTCTTGTCCAGGTTGGCCTTATCTAGAGCAGCAGGACAAATATCACAACAAGATGTGAAACAAGGCCAAACCAAGAAAACAAACTCACTGCAAGAACTTGCAAAGAAACCATCAAATCCCTTTTTCAGCCCAACTAGTAATACTAGAAGTCAACATGAATGTCCAGTTGTACAGTCTATTTCAAGAGGCACATTTTGCCTGACAGTTATTACCTCTCTTTGTTTTGATTGATAAAAAATTGAGGCAATTTTTGAGAGCCCAAACAAGTAACACATCTTCAAGACCAAACAGAGAAGGCCGGGTGTTTTTTTTTCCCTTCAAATGATGACTAATATGTTGTTTTCCAACTCACGTAATCATCCCATTTTACCACCTCTGAATACACAGGCTTGGATGTAATGAAAGTGTTCATATACAACCCATTTATTACGCTTTACCATTTCAGGCTGGACAACAAGAGTGCTGCAGCCTTTGAAAAATAATAAAAACAAAGGCAATTTTGCCAAAAAAGGAAATGGGGTGTTTAAGTGCTACAGTACTATGTTTATTACTTTACAGGTAACTGAATGCAGTATGTGCACATGTACTGTAGCACCTCAGAAGGCTTGCAGTTTTTTTTTTGTTTTTTTTTTGGAATGAACATGAGGACCAAATTCTTGGCAAAGTTGTGACAAAATAAAAAAAAATTGAAAAGTAGCGTATTCTGTACCAATGAAGTCCAGGATCCAGCCCACAGTGCCATCACCTCCACAGGCCAACACTCTGAAATCAGGAACATCTCTGAAGAAATTCAACCTGTAACAAACGTCTTACTTTTAGATGCCTTGCACTGGTTACAGAAGATATCTTTTATCTTCAGTTTTCCCTGAAAATAATTGAAAATGATTTTAAAAGTGAAGGTGCATTAAAATGTCTCTTTTTTCAGTCTTTCTTGCGTTTAAAATTCACATGACACAGACACAGTGTGCATATTATGAGCATATTTTTGAGCCTACTGCAACAGCACACTGCTTCACTGCAAACCCCCATCTAATCCCACAAAATAACACATGTCGCATTGATAATTATTCATTCAGTGAGCTAGCCTGCCTGTTTGAGGCCTAATTGGATCATGACAGGCAGTGTTCAGTCCAACTTCTTCCGTTCCTTCACAATAACAAAGCCCTAACTGAATGAGCCAGCCTCCAAGCCTCGTATGGCGGGTAAATGATTCGCTCAATTACTCTCCAACTGGGACCACAAACCATATTAGACGCAAAACAGACGGCCGCAAACATGAAAGGCAACTTTGGGGATATTTAAATACCAAGAAACAAACACTTAATTTGCTGTAATTGCATTATTGAGGCAGCTAATTGACAGCAGTGCGTGCGGCTGCCTCGGCCTGCAGTGTCCGACGGTGACCGTTCACCCTGCTAATGTGTGCTGCAGTGAGTACACTTGACAAAATATTAACAAGGTTAGAGTAGGAGAAGGTCATCTGGAATGTTCTCAACTCTAGGAAGAAGCCACGGATTCGACCCCAGACTGCAGAGGAGAGGCAGGTGACGCTTCAGCCACATCAACAGAGAAACAAACAGTGGCCACAAGGTCAGTCCCTAAAACTTGGGAGTTGCGTTGGCGCAGTGAAAGCTGTGCCAGTCTAAACCTCGTGGAGGGTTTTTTTTTACCCTGTGAGTGCTGCTGTGTATTTATTTTTTATAAGACACAAAGATTCTGTTTTCACATCTAATCAAAGCCAAACAACGTGGCAGCACGATGCTGAGGCATTCCTGTGTGTTTAAACGCTGCTGGACGCAAACAGCAAAGTGGAGGAGCGTTGTGCATGTAAATCATCCATTCATTTTCTTAATCACAAATGTGAACCATAGGAAACCTGGAGCTGCCCACACCACCAGCCTGCAGTGAGCTGCTTGTCTGTATGCGCGATCACATGTGGTATGGCGAGCGTTTCACCTCTCTCTATCCGTCAGTCACTTGTGTCACCAGCTCTGCGTTCAGCCTTATGCATATGGAGTCGCTGCTCGTCAGCATGATGCTATCGTCTCCAGGATTTGTTATGTGTGAACTCACCTCATTTGTGTCTGTTCTGTCTGAGGGAACCGAGTGAGAGGTTTAATGCTACAGGCCTCTCTTGCATGTGATGGTGGTTATTATATGTGGGCAACAACCGAAAACACTACTGGGTGTGTAAACAGAAGGTCATTAGCTGATCTGATTAGTGAGGTAACAAACAAAGGGATGCTTTTAGATTTTGTGTTTTTCCTATATTTTCTTCTCCTTTTATAAACAGTTCTTTCAATTTTTCCACAATAATTTATATAAAAAGACAATTTTCTTAATGCAAAGTAACTTACTACAGATACTGCTGCCAGTTATAAAGCTAATAAAGAAAAATTAACACATAAAACAAAAAATATAAAACTAATGTGAATCTTTATTTTTCCTTTTTTCTTGCTTTGTTTATACTATAGTCGTTATTATTACTATTTATTATTTTTTCCAGTTCTTTAGATGTATCATGGCAGTTGTTTTGGGATTTAATAATTTAAGAGCAGTCATGTTCACTTTTTTAATTCCATTAGAAAACAATACTCTGATTTTCATGAGTACACTGAAACAGCCTTTTCATTTCTGTTAAGGCTGCTAATGTGCTTTCTGTGTTTATCTGTGGTTATAAGCTACAGTGTTTTTAAATATAATCTTTTTTTTTTAAACACAAATCATTTTGGAAAATATCTACCTGCTTTTAGGGTTTAGATCTTAGATTGATAAAAGGGCTGCAGATTTTTCCTCTCGTGTCTGAAACACTTTAAAAAAGCAAACCTCAATCGTCATATGAGTGTGAAATTTGGATGCTTTAAACATTAAAAAAAGTAACCTGTGAAAAAATATATTATATTGACATTTAGCTTCTTTCATGGAAATAATACATTTTTAAAAAGGTATCTCACACTACAGATGTGTGAGATATCACTAAAGATGATCTGGTCAACAACGTACCCTGGCATGGGTCCATTTTTAGCCAGGTTGTAGACTTGTCTTGGGTTCAGAAGATACTGGAACTTTCTGTAAATCCTACAGAAGAAATAAATAAAAAAAATAACATCGGAAAAAACTAAGAAGCAATGCAAATGTCGCTCTCTCAAACATCACACATTCGTTTCCACTTCAGGGAATTTAGCCTGTTAAGTGCAAATGCAGTCCAGGGTCCAATCACAATGTAACGAGGCAGTGGACTGGGCAGTGGGGTGGGACATACCCAAAGTCCCCTTGAGGAGAAACCATTAGAAAGACTAATTCATTTTAATTTCAATTTCATTATATCAACTGGCTGAAGTCATATTTTGATCTCATAATTTAAACAAATGAGGGCCGGAGTAATAAGGAGTGAATGAATATGTTTCAGTAATAACCCAATTAGCCCTGGGTTAAAGAAGGGGAACCAGCCAGTGACATGACAGTGAGAAGGCTGTCTGAAGCAAGAGTGTGTGTGTATGTGTGTGTGAGAAAGAAAGAAAAGAGAGCTGACGGCAGAGGCGTCCAGTGCTTTAGGTAAATGTTATTTTGTTTTTATTTGACTGAGCAAGCCTAAAGCACTTGGTGGCCAGAGGCCACGCTGTTGCCTTCCCTCTGCGGCTGAGGAGCGGGGCTTTAGAGGCTTCATGTAGCATGTTGAGACAGATTGTGTACTTACCTCTCTCCCTGCTTCCCCCCGCTCTTCGGATTGACAAACACCAGCAGAGGATGAGTGCCCTCTATTGTTGTGATCTGAATGGGAGATGTCAAAACAAACTGTTGGTGTTTGGAGACTGCAGGATGCTTCACAGGAATTCACTTTCAAGCCATATCCCTCAGAAATTTTGCCAAGTATATACAGCACTTTCAAGGCATGCCAGTCATCTGATTCGTTACATACTGCAGTTTTCCTGTTACCTGGCTGGGATAATGTCTGTGTGTGCTTCATGTTTCTTCGCCTGAGTAAAAACTTAATCTTGGGTTAATTATAATGTCTAATTATAAAGGAAGAGCTGTGATGGAGATTTTAGCCAGTATCTCTGAAACTACATTATACACTATCACAGGTCCCTTGATTTTTGAGGAACTGATACCTTTATTTTTCAAAGAAACGTTGTTTTGCTTTTTTATTGTCAAAAAAAATCATGTATTCATTCTTACTCAGATAATTCAAGTAAATATAGTTTTTCACCGCAGGCAAGTCATTCTCAAATTTACGCCGACCCACTCAGATCTTTCATTGGATATTCAACCAGCAGATGAGCATATGACAAAGGATGTCCTTCATTATTTTTCCCCCTGGTTCATTTATATCTTTTCCTCATTTTGCTTCATGAGACAATATCTCTGTTAATACTTTTACTACGACCTCATAACAACCGCTCCATTTGAACTTTTTCCCCACTAATGATGATGATCAAGAATAGGTCA
The DNA here is from genome assembly GCF_964374335.1 of Astatotilapia calliptera. Taxonomy (NCBI): domain Eukaryota; kingdom Metazoa; phylum Chordata; class Actinopteri; order Cichliformes; family Cichlidae; genus Astatotilapia; species Astatotilapia calliptera. The sequence continues at coordinate 33,275,947 of NC_137432.1, read as the reverse complement.
GAAAATGATGAATAACATCTCATTTTGAAATCCAGTAGGTTTGTTTCATAGGTTCTAGTTTTCTGTTTTACATGTTTTTTAAAGTAAAAATTGGAATGAAAATGTAAAATTCCACTGCAAAATTTTTAATTACAATTTCTTGCAGTATCTTCACTGTCCACCGGTGGGCAATTGCACCACCATTGTAGGTAATTAATACATGTGAACTACAGTGGTTAGAAGCTCCAGGTCCAGGACAATTAATCAGGATTGCCTCAAAATGAACTACAGCATCTGTGTTTTTGGCAGCAATAAATAGAATAGCATAGAAAGCATTTATTGTCGTTACACTACGCAAAACACAAGTGTGGCAGTGCCACTCCTGATTGGTGAATTAAAGTCACAAACACATCACTCACGGAAACAACTCACCTTACGTTACAGAAACTATTTCATGTTCTCTTTAAACATTCTGACAATAACAGACCTCTACATCAAAGACAAATAAGCCATATCCTGCTTGATGTTTGAGCATCACTTTTTTAATATTTTTTGTCTTGTTTTGTTTTATTTTGGGGGTTTTGTTGACACCAATAAAATGTCAAGCTGACAACAACATTATCCTTAAATACTTTTAAATATTATTTTTAAAGTTTGGGACTATTAAACTCAACTTTTGAATGCTCTGACATAAAAAACAAGAAGTCCTCTATCTTACAGTCAGTCAATACTCAACCTGATACCAAGTACTTATTTGCGACTGCTTTCTAATCAGCCAGACAGTTTGCCTTGAGTGACATGAGAACGGATTTTCCAGTGTCTCTGAGTGGTAGTGAATCTGTGGACAGGCAGAGCCTGCGATGTCAGAGGCCGATCTCACAAAGCGCCACATAAACAAGCTCTGACTCAGCGGCCCCCGTTTGAATTACCCTTCCTGCAGTTAGTCTGCAACAACTCGCCCAGTGCTCTCCCTGACACAGATGAAGCACTTAACTCCCCCTGCCTGCTATCCCAGCAGGCCAAGGGTGAATTAATGAGCTCCCTGTCCAGTTCAGAGTGATCCATTACTTCCTGTAATTATAAATAATAATCTTGATTATTACGCTGGTTAGCCAGCGAGGAGCATAGATGGATGTGCCTGGGATATGATTCATCATATTTCTCTCTCATCCACGCGTAGACGTGCAGTCGCCACAGACAGAGGCAGGCTTCCATCGCCAACATGCTGGCTGACAGATATTAGAGAGCATCAGGCTGGACAAGGCTCTGCCATGGGATACTGATTACCAGCAGGGCCTGCAGAGTCCCATCATACAGAGCTTCATTTTAAAAACTCAGTATTCATGAAAAACGGTTTGATTTCTGGATGGGACCTTAAAATAATCCGACTGTATCCAATTTATGGCTGTGCAGAATTTAGCAAGCAAGCTTTTTAACATGTATTTCAGTTACTCTTTGTTTTTATTTATTTCAAAATGAGCCTATTTCTTGGCATCCACAAAACGTTTCAGGTCATATAACCACTTATTCTGCACCTGCACCCCAAATAATCGGACTGTCGTATGTTCGCTTGTTTGTGAAGTGAAGACTTGTGCTTTCACTGGATTAAAACAGATTTTTTCCAACTACTAACAGATTTTTCAACTTTTGTAATTTTAAAATAAATTAATGAATCTGAAAATTAAGGGTTTCTCAAACCCCCTCTCCTCATTGTGGGCCTTTTCAAACTGTGAAGCATAACCTTATTATCAATGAAATATCTAAAAACAAATAAAATACAAACAAACAAACAAACAACAAAGCACAAATTCTGCATTCACTGCAGTATGGGATTGTGATTAGTAAATAAAAACTATAAAAAAATATTAAGGCACAAAACTGTCAAATGTCTCGAGTACAACCTGCAGTCCTTGGCCATCGACTGTGACAGAATTGGCTCTCTGCATCTTTCCTCTGCCTGACTGACTTGACCGAGAGTCCTTCCTCAGTGTAGACTGTCTTTCCTGTGGTCAAAGGTCACACAATTACAAGAGCTTTGTTTTTTTCCCCTGCAATTAAATATATATATATATATATATATATATATTTAATTGCAGGGAAAAAAACAATGCTCTATATACACATGCATATGTATATATATATGTATGTGTATATATATATACATTAGGGGTGCAACAATACTCATATCGATGCAGTGCTTTCGGTTCAGTACGCATATGTATCGAACAATACAAAATTTCAAAATTTGTAATTTATTTTATCAACTTTTCTTCTGATGATGCTGTCTGTGTTGAGAGCTCAGTGGATCTGCATTCAACTACTCCGCCTAGGCTGCACTGTCGAGCGCAGATCCACTGAGCACAGCACAAGCTAGCGAGACAGAAGTTAAGGTCGTTGCAAATGGCAACTGCCTAAATGGTAGCCGAAATTAAACCTCCCCACCATAAAACAGTACGTCAGATGTGCCACGCAATGCTCAATTACATGGGTGGGAACTAGTGCGTTGGCGCAGTTAGCTCGTTAACGTGTTGACGTCCAGCCCCACGCACGGGGCGATCCGCGGTAACTCGTTAACGGAGATTTGCCGCGTTATGGCGTTAACGTCATTTTAACAAGATTAACGCAGACAGCACTAGTGGGAACACAACGAATATGACTGCACATTTACGCCGACATCATCCTAGTGCAAAGACAAGTGGAAGCAGACAAAAACAACAAGCACGCATGCTACAAACTTTACCCGAGTCATTTAGACAGCCGTTAGCACATGATTCTCCTTATGGGGACCTGATATGTTTAATATGCTGCTGAGAACATAGCCCAGAAGAAGCGTATAGTATAGCTTTTATTTTGGAAAGAGCCATTTCTCTGTAATAAACTCTCTTTTCCAAAGATGAGTGATTTCTCGATCAAATTATTTTTTTTTAATTATTTTGTTGTTTCAGGAACATTACATTTAAAAACCGTACTTTTGAGTTAAAATATATATTTATAATTTTAATAAATGACAAATTAAAACGGCATGAACATTTTTTTGTATCGAAAAAATATCGAACCGTGATATTATTATTATTATTATTATTATTATTGGATAGAATAGTGCATAGGTAAATACATGGTTTACTGCCAGAATTGGAGTGAACTGTGTGTCTCGTATCTGTTGCTGTAAAGTCGTCTCTAGAGACCTGCTATCGTTTTATGACTACAATGACGTGAACAGCTTAGTGTAGGCTGCAGATTTAGTAATCTCTAACATTTTTTTTTTACTTTTAGCAGAAAGAAGGAGTTAGAATATAAACTGTCAATCTTAATATTATATATCTGTAATTTCCCAGTAGTTTTCCTATAAGTTCACATTTAATCTGTTGCTAGTTGAAGAATTTCACTGAAAGAAAAGCTTATTTTACATATTGCAACTTACAAATCTGCCATAACCAAATAAAAAGTTACAAACATAAATACAAAACAACGAGGTTATTAATAAAAAATTAATGTTGTAACTTTTTATTTTGGCTTTTGACCTTTTCTGGCAAACTTTCCCCACATAAGTTTAAATGGAGTTTTTATTGAGTAAGTAAGAGTCCTTCCTCGTGAAGCGCACTCATACAATTTTGGAAATAAACTTCTACAAAATAATTTGGTGCCATTTCAGAGCTCAGTGGGAGAACACAGGCTGATGATTGGATCCTCGGGTAACAGTTCCAAACGAGGTCAGGTTCACCGAGCCTCGGGACTGCTGACCCATCAGAAGTGAAGTCTTACCAGGACGATGGGGCAGATTGAGTTGGGGGGCAGGATGTGATCCTTCAGGGGTCCACAGTCACACTCAGGTTTCACATGTGAGGCACACTTGTTATGGAGCTGGAGGAGGTGGCAACCGTTATTAACAACCAACTCGTGTCAATAAGAGCTCATGTTTAAGTGTACAATTTCAGGTATATGCTCCAGACTAATTTACATTACATGTGTCATTGTCTCCATTTTATTTTCTATTAATGTGCAACTGCAAACAAGTGTTTTGGGAGTGTAAATTGGTGGGATGACTTGTGAGGTAGGAGAGGTGCAAAAATGAAACCCTAAACAACAAGAAGCAGTGGGAATATAATAAGGAGGTGGCTGGCTCTCCTCGGGTGTCGGCTCACCGTGATTTGACACCAAACACAGTGGAGCCCAGTCAGACCCTGGTAACACTTAATGGTTTTGTGACACTTGTCACACTTGGTGGGGCAGTTCCCTTCCACCCAGAAATGATGCATTACCTGCAGAGAAAAGGAGAGATAGCACACAGAGAGGGAAAAAAGTGAGAAAAGAAACATGGTGCAGAAAAACAAGATATATACAAAAGCACAAGTGACACAACAATTAAAGAGAGCAAGGAGGAAGGGAAAAACAAGCAAGAAGGAACAAGAAGGAAACAAGAAGGAAAAACAGAGAGTGAGGAGGAGAAAGCAAAGCAAACAGTGCTGTCTGCATCCCCGTCTCTAAACTAGGTTTATCCTGGTAATTAGAAATGCTTAGTAGCAGATTGAGTTGTTGCAATTCCATGAGAGGAAGAGAAGCCCTTATCCTAAGCTCCACGGAGCACTGCTGATCCAAGCGTGCCGACTGGTAAACACTCCAATTGGACGTACCTCTGTGTTTTTCTTGGACTTGACATAGGTTTTGATGCAAGACAGCGGAGCGCGAGCCACACAGCGCTCGTGGACTGTGTACTTGCAGACTGGAGCAAAAAACAAAACACAAAAACATTGTTTTGAATGAGCAAAAGAACAAAGAAGAACTTCTCTTTTGTTGTAAAGTATGTACACTAGGGTTTGAGTTATGTGTTTGTTCATCTTTTTCTAACTCAGTAAAGGGTGCACTGTAGGAGGCTGAAACACGTGCAGGTCTTATCCTTTTAAAATAAAAAGTCTCTGTTAAACTGTTTACTTCTCCTTTATCTCCACCTGTCCTGTGTTTTAGACAATCATGTGGCACTAAATCAAAATTATTAGACATTTACTTTTTGATGTCAGTTGTTTTATGTAAATATCCTTATCACTACCTTTCATGCATGAAAGGCCACGCAGATCTTACAGATCTTGCAATGTTACATTTCATCTTTTTAAACAGATAAGTGCATCTGTCAAACCTGTAAAACTGACTGAATTACTCACATGAGCAGCAGAGACCCTGCTTCCCCAGTCCAATTAACATGTTGAGACACAGGTTACAGTAGGCTGGCTTATTGAAGTGCTTCAGTCTCCACACGTGCTGCCCATCATCTTTTACGTTCTGCAGCAACAGAAACAGGTGCAACCATTAACTGATGGAACAGTCAACGAGTCACTAATCCACTGCTGTATCACATGGCTTCATATTCAGGCTGGACAATCACCAGTTAATCATCTGATTGACTAAATTTGTTCCTTTTATCGCAAGTTGAATTCTGTACAAAAGCACTTTGTAGTTGATTTTGTTCTTCTGGATGCAGCGTTTTCAGTGGGAGAAACATTTCATCACTTACCCAAGTGACTTCTTCAGTCTCAGCTGATTTGTGAAACAGCTGCAATCAAGAGATGAGATAAGAGTCCATCTTTCACCATCTCAGGCCCCCTCCTCGGTTCAGCCACCGTTGTTTCCTTTTCACATAAATGGCCTCCTTGACTCTATGCTCAAACCAGCCTTCCTCCCTGTGCACATCTTCATCACTGAATGAGTGGCCTGACAGGGTAGCTCCTCCATGTTGCGCTGTGTTTGGTTTCCTCTTGAACTTCATCGTGTACACCATATCGCTCTGTTTCAGGTAGGAAACTGGGTCTTTGCGGTGGATGAATCTTTGGAGTTTTTTGGTCTTTAAAAGTCATTGAGACTGTTTTGAAAAAATGTGTCTCGGCTGTTCCGAAACTCCTGATGCATAACGGATCGCCAATGGTTCTTGCTTAGGCAGCATTTTTCCGTCTTCTCTCCTGGATTGCCTGGAGTGTTCTCCAAGCCTCTTCCCAGCTTCCCATGCCCAGCTGGGATAACCACATTTACTCAGGGCTTCTTTGATATGATGTTCTTCTGCTTCCCAGTCCGCTGGGATGCTGTTCACTCGCTTACAGCTTTGATTGCAGCCATTCTCCAACTCTCTGTGAACAGTTCTCATGGCCACAAATCAATGGCGATGACAATTTGCATATTAATGATCATGAAACTACCCTCATGGCTCATTCTTAGGAAATGGTGCTAGATTCCGTCATTATGTATTTGTAGTGCTTATAAAATTTGGGAAACATGCAGTTAGCTGAGACTGAAGAAGTCACTTGATGAGTGATGAAACGTTTCTCCCACTGAAAACACTGAATTCAGATTAACAGAATCAACTTTTGGGGGGATTTCATCAAGACAAAGCATTTTGATTTTCTTTGTATATTATTCTAGGTCAAGCAGTCTAAATTCAGTAAGGTCAGAAGGCATGATTTTCTGTTACGCTTTTGTAGTAATATTCATTCATAAAAAAGGATACGTGGTAAGTTTTTATTAAAAGGTAGTCAAATGCTTCCACCTAGTGGAAAATGAGTGAACTGAAAAGTCCAGCTAATGCTGTAGCTCTTTGGGAATTAAACTATGCTATGTTTTTACATTTACAACTTAAATAGTCAACGTTAAATTGGTTCTGTGCCTAGCTTCATCCCTCGAGTTATGTGCCTTACTGTACAGCTTGCTGTATCAAACAAAAAGTGTTCGTCTGGGCTAGAAATGAGTGAAAAAGCAGCCAATTTCTAAAGACTTGGAGAATTTTAGTTTTAGCATAGTACTGTACTAGCATAGCACTGTGCATCTAAGAAAGCTTTGGGCTTCTCAGTATTAGCACCAAATGTGACTCTCTCTGTGGACTCACTGTCTCCAGGCCCAGCAAGACTAGCAGGGGGATGGTGGTCATCCCTCCCTGGATCCACTCTTCCAGTGATACAGTACCATCGTGATCGTAGTCAATCTCCTGCATCATTTCCTGAAGGATCTACAGTAAAAACAACAACAACAAAAAAAAACATATTGAGTTGAGTACACATGATTGTCTCAGGCTAGTAAGCAATATTTTCATGCATACTCTATTTCTCAAGCAACATAGGGTATGAATATACTCCTTACTGGTTTCAGCTCAGTCACATCCCATTCCAGGTACTCTGCGACATGCATCATCTGGGAGACAATGTGCTCTAACTCCTGCGGCGACACCACAGACGGTCATTATAGGCACAAAAACACTGTGTTTACCTTTCTGTATGTCGCAGCCTTAAGTTAATGTCACTAAATTTCTTTGGCATGAATAGACTGATGAACAGCTCGTAATAGCAGGTTGGAAATGTCATTCTTCTGCAGAGAAGAGTTGCACACAGCAAAAACAAAGGCAGTGTGGGAAGCACTCTGAAGCTGAAGGTTTAATTACAATGGTTGGTTTTTGGGGGCAGAGGCGGGTGATGTTATTATCTAGTACCACACTGAATCACTATGATGCACTTAGGATATCTTTAAAAACTAGAGTGTATGAGTGTAAATGAAGAGTTCATACTGTTTTTTCATTTTCTCTTAAATTCTGAGTATGAGTTGGGTCCCACTGAATGGCTATCTCTGCCTACATTTGTATTCTCTCTGCCCTCTCATTAGTCCTCTGTTTTCTATTATGCTTTCTATCTGCCGTCCAATAATGGGTGAGAGATGACTAATAATTGAATACGTTACCAAACCCACTCCACCTTCTCTATCTCCCTTTTAACCCTTTAATTTAAACCCCCACCCCCTCCTACACACTCTGGACAGATAATGAGCAGTGCTCTTTCATTCATAACTATGTCCAATCCACAGATTTTACTCATCCCTGTTTTTCTCCATTACTCTTCCCATTTCATCCATTAATTTACTTAATTTATTTAAATGATTTTGTTGATGGAGAAACAGACATACAGAGAAATAGAATCTGATGGACAGAAATGATTAAAAAAAATGGAGATTAACTGATAACATTTAGAAAAAAAGATCAAGGGAGAAGAACTGAAGAAGAAAATACAGAGATATTAGAAAGATAATCAGCAAAAAACGTTATCTTACGTTTACAAAAGACAGCTTGCAAATCATATAGTCTATTATTATGAATCCACCCTTGAAACCATCGACTATCATCTGATGATAGTTTAGCTGTTAAATATTATAATTTTTTATTTAAAAAGTTATCTAAGTGGTGAACAGAGCTGGATATCTGTTACCTGACAGAAAAAAAGTCTCAGAAACCCTGAAAAACTGAAAATCTATGTCATCGGACAAGCCACTGGATTGCTTAAATGCTCACTGACCACTTTATGACAGTAGATATTCCTTGTTAGTACTAGTTTGGACCACTTTTTGTTTCCAGAATTAACTTTATTCTTCATGTCATAAATCCAACAAAGGGGCTGGAAACATCCCTCAGAGACTTTGCTGCATATTGACACGATAGTATCATACAGTTGCTGCAAATCCATGATAGGAATTTCCCATTCCACCACATTCCAAGGGTGTTCTATAGGATCTGGTGACTGTGGAGGCAATTTAAGTACAGTGAACTCATTGTCATGTTCAAGAAGCCAGGTAACATTTTCCCAGTGTTTGGTTTGATGGATGGATGGATGAATGGATGGATGGAGACTTTTATTTGTCACATGCAAAGTTTACACCTGCAGTGAAATAGGACCCCTCCAACCATGCATCCAAAGCACAGACATCACATGGGAAGATAGGTCTAATTTTGTTGAGCCCGTGTGAATTTCAGCCTCAGATTCCTGTTCTTAGCCAAGTTAGTGTTGCCTTCCTATTACAACAAACTAATCCGGCCATTCTCCACTGACCTCTGGCATCAACAAGCCATTTCTCCCCATATAATTGCTGGATTTTTTTCTGTTTCTCTCATATGGGTTTTCTCTATAAACTCATCTGCTTATGTGGGTAAATCACAGTAGCCAGTCAGCCATTTGTCAGTCAAGAATACTAATTGGCAAGTGGAACTTGAGCTTATATAATGTTGCATATATAATATTATCAATGCCATAAAAGCTCATAAAAAAACAATAACAAAACCATTTTGCTCATTAAAAACTAAAGTATTCTGAGGTAGGATCCTGATTTTGTAAATCAAAACAAACACTCCAAAAGGGAAATATTTACCGAGCTGTCCAAGGAGCCATTTCCATCTGTGTCGTAGAGTCGAAACATGACTATGGAGACAAAAAGAAAATGTCAGCTTATTGTAGTAACATCCTGGATTCTCCAAAGTTTCTCCGCCTTTCAGGTCAGTATTTAGTGCCACTCTAGCTTTGGCTACACTCTTCAGTGCCAATATCACGTCAGTGTACGCAGAGGAAAACCAAAGTCTTTATCTCAGCAGCTGTCTCATCAGCCTCTGAAGCTGCAACTTTAAGTGTCCCCCAATTACCATTTAAAAGTGTCACCATGGAAACGGACAGCTCCTAAATCACAGATGTGATTGATCATCTCTTAACGTCAGTAATTTTATGGCGCTGTGACAAAATCTTGAATCATTCCTCACTTCTTTATATTTTTGTGTCAAAAAGCAAGTCTTTTTTTTGTGATTTAAACCAATAATATTTCTGACCTTTATTTTTTGGTTAGTCTTGCTCTTATTTTCAGTCTGGTTCTTTGCACCTTACAGGGGAATGTATTGGACTAGTTGAACCATGATCTGTGGATCATTCAAGCATAAAAAGACCCCTTACCACCCCCCCAGGGGAGCACATAGCAGAAAATTTAGCAACTTTGTTACTAGTAGTCTGTCTACTGTTACAATTTGTTTAGTTGACTATTTAAAAAGTTTAAAAGATAGCACAGTCTGATAGGCAAAATAGTGTTTTTGTTTTTTTGAATCCCCGAAGAGTTGAACGCGTATTTCGAGACGATGTGCAGTGTGTCCTTAAAAACCGTAGGGAAACTGAGCAAGTAGTGGACAGAAAAGTAGCAGGCCTAAAATCCTATTTACAGCAGATGAGCATATAAACAGTATCTGAAAACCTGACACAGGACCCGGGAGAAGGAAAGGAAATGGTGAGAAAAGCCTGGGGTATGTCAAATTACATAAGAACTGGACTGAAAATCAGTGGCAGCAGGCCTAATGGAGTGACGAATTTAAATTTGAATATCTACAGTCATGTGTAAAACATGGTGGAGGCTGTGTCATGGTTTGGGGCCTGCATTTCAATCAGTGGTGTTGGGGATATTGTCGGAATTAATGAAATTATGAACACAGAAAGGTATCAGCAGATTATGATTCACATTGGAATTAGGCCTGCTGCATATCATATTGCCTGTTAGAAATTTTTACCTGATGCAAAACTGTCATATTGCAATGTTGTTGCAATAGCAACAGAGTCAGAACTGCATGTAAACCTTCAATGATGATTTAGTACCTAAAATGCTTCATCAAACTGCAACAAAGTGAAGTATTTTGCTAAATATGCAAGAAAACTTCCAGCTAAAGGTGGGAACCGCAAACTTGTTTCACAACTTGAGGCAAAAACACCTTACACATAGCATATGTGCATATGTGCATCTCTTGCAGAGTTATATAAAGTTTTAAGCACTTCTCTACTTTTAATTTTCCAGGAAAAATACTAGCTAGACGTCTTTGGTGTTTGCACCTGAAAGGAGCCCAGACCTTATTTGCTTATTGAAGCAGTGGGGGAACATCTTGACAGGGAACAGCACAAAAGCCAGCATCACCCAAAGACTTTTGTAATATCCTCCAAGAAGTTTGAAGAACTACTTAAAAGCTTGTCCAACATCAAAGCCAAGGGTGGCTATTTTCAAGCTAGTTATAATTGCACAAACTCTGTTTTTTTGCCTTACTATAGTATTTCCATGTATTTCTGTGTGTTTGCAGTTTTTTCGCCGCTAAAACTATTTCTAATGTTCCTTGCAAAATATAATGATATGAATGGTTTTGCACAGTACTATAAGTCCTGCTGAGCTGTGACAACAACATCAACAGGAAATGGCTGTGCACACTGTTTCAGGCTAATGCCTATAAATAGAAAAAAAACACTGCCCCACCTCCAGCCTGGCTTGGGTGCAGCACATCGTGGCTACTGACATCATCACTAAAGAGTTGATGTCACATGGCAGCTTGTCAGGCCACTAACAAGGAGCTAATTGCCAGTTTCCAGGGAAACAGAGGTGATGGTGGTGGCTGATCCTGGTGTCTGCTGTTGGGTGGAGGTTGAGGGTGTTAGAAGGGGGTGACTGTAGTGATCAAAGAGGACCCAAAAGTAAAGAGAGCGAAAAAGGTGTTGACATGATACCATGTAGTACAAATGGGCTGAAATAAGAAAAGAAATTTCTTTCAAACATACAAATCTTTAAAATAATTGTGACTGCAAATAAGTTCAAATGTATCTTCACTCAAACCCAGCTGTTTCCTGATTACTATTCAGGTCATTGTTATCATCTAAAAGAAAAATGAGAACTACATTTTATGGACTTTGGTGAGGCCAGTTAAAACTGTAAACAGGGATCAAACATAAATAACGGCAGTGTGACAGTTGTAAGTGAAACTTGATATGTGTCCCAGGAGGTCTGCATTGAAAATAAATAAATAATTTTTAAAAAGTTAATTAATAAAAAACTTACTCACCTTTAACAAACTGCCAAAATTAATTTTCCCCCACAGAAACAGCTTTAATAAGCCACAACTTGATTAAGTTTGCATCCACATTTAGTAGAAAGTGTGGGTGCATTGCTGTATATGTGTACTACTGCCCCCTGTTTATTAGTGGAATAATGTTACTACAAACCCTTCACTACACATTTTATTTCAGAAATAAATATTAGGTATAAATAATTAAATGATATAAACTACCTTTTATTTAAAAATCAACAATAAAAAGAAAAAACGGTATTGTAAGTTTTTGTTAGTTTTGACCTTTAATCATTTTGTTATCATAAGAAGTGTTTTCTTAAAGTTTTTAATGGCCTGTAGCAAAAATACCTGAAAGTGGGAATTTTTAAATTTATTTTTATTGTCTTTCTCATTTTTATTTGTACATTTACATGCAATTTGTATTTTTTTAAAGCTATTTTAATTTTTAATGAACCTGATGTAAATAAAGCAGCACATATGTGTCTAAGAACCACTTTAAATCTGTGCTGTGCCTTTTCAAACAGTCCAGAAGAGGGAGCCATCCTCTACCGAAATAACATGTTAAAGCCCACAGCGGTTTACAGGGACAGGGTGCAGCAATGACACATCACCCGTAGTTAATTCCATAATGTGTTCCCAGTCACAGGTACCATCTGCTGAATTATTTAATAATCCCCTTTGCTTAATGGGAGCAACATTATTCGATAATTTAGCAGAAGCATGAGCATTATAGCAACACAGAAAAAACGGCTGCTGTCCAATTGAGAAAACTTTGTGAATAATATATGCAATGACTGCAATTAAGAGGTGTGTCAATAGACTGCCAAAATGAGGTATCAAACACCTGTTGGTGAAGCTTTATGGGAGCTCAGAAGATCACTTTAAAAGAAGGTGATCTGCATTAAGACAGAAAGTGGAGATGCAGAAAAAAAGATTGATTTTTACATTTATAATAAAATAGGCATTTAGGCTGTGGCCAGATTAGAACCTCTGAGTTTAGAAAACCCAAAATGTTAATGGCTGATAAGACTGGCTGCAAGAGGAAACATTTTACCTTAATTCGTTTTAAGTAAAGAATAATGCAATAAGAAAAAAAATTCGGTTGAATGCACTTCTTAATTACCAAAAACATCTCAGGAAAGTCTGACTCACTCAGATAAAATGCTGAGAAAAAAAAGCAAACCAAACAAAGAAACCAGCAGGTACAAAGTTATTAAGGAAATATTTTGACTGCAACAAGACAGTTTGAGTTGAGTATTTTACTAATTGTTGAGCATCATTTATAATAAAGGGAACTAACTGCTAATTTCCAATTCCATAATTTTATTCTTGGACTCTAATCAAGGAGTTTTGGATGATTCGATCCATCCAATTTCTTACAGAACCAGTTTTAGCTTCTTTCTTCCTTCTTCCGACCCAACTTTCTTGTCATCGGCCAACCAAACAAAAAGTTTGAACAGCAGGTGGGTTTCTGTTAGTAGATTATATATACATTAGAGTAAAAAGTTTAGAAACAGCTTCTCATTTAATGTTTTTTCTTTATTTTTACTACTTTATACATTGTAGACACATACTGAAGACATCAGATATATGAAGCAATTTATATGGAATTATGTAAAGAAAAATGTCAAGAAATTATGTCAAGAAAAATTTTATAAATAACTCTAAATATGTTTTATATTTTGGATTCCTCAAAGTAGTCTCCCTTTGCTTTGTTGACATCAGTTGTGTTGTACAGAAGTCAGGTTAGTACACAGCTGAGAGCCCTATTTGACAACTGATAGAATTCATATTATGGCAAGAACCAATCAGCTAAGTAAAGAGAAACGACAGTCCATCATTACTTTAAGAACTGAAGGTCAGTCAGTCTGGAAAATTGCTAAAAATTTGAATGTGTCTCCAAGTGGAGTCGTAAAAACCATCAAGCGCTAAGACGAAACTGGCTCACATGAGGACCACCCCCAGAAAGGAAGATCAAGAATCATCTCTGCTGCAGAGGATAAATTCATCCGAGTCACCATCCCCAGAAATTGCAAGTTAACAGCACCTCAGATTAGAGCACAGATACAGTGGCTTGCAAAAGTATTCGGCCACCTTGAACTTTCCCACATTTTGTCACATTACAGCCACAAACATGAATCAATTTTATTGGAATTCCCCGTGAAAGACCAACACAAAGTGGTGTACACGTGAGAAGTGGAACGAAAATCATACATGATTCCAAACATTTTTTACAAATAAATAACTGAAAAGTGGGGTGTGCGTAATTATTCAGCCCCCTTTGGTCTGAGTGCAGTCAGTTGCCCATAGACATTGCCTGATGAGTGCTAATGACTAGATAGAGTGCACCTGTGTGTAATCTAATGTCAGTACAAATACAGCTGCTCTGTGACGGCCTCAGAGGTTGTCTAAGAGAATATTGGGAGCAACAACACCATGAAGTCCAAAGAACACACCAGACAGGTCAGGGATAAAATTATTGAGAAATTTAAAGCAGGCTTAGGCTACAAAAAGATTTCCCAAGCCTTGAACATCCCACGGAGCACTGTTCAAGCGATCATTCAGAAATGGAAGGAGTATAGCACAACTGTAAACCTACCAAGACAAGGCCGTCCACCTACAGTGGGGCAAAAAAGTATTTAGTCAGCCACCGATTGTGCAAATTCCTCCACTTAAAATGATGACAGAGGTCAGTAATTTGCACCAGAGGTACACTTCAACTGTGAGAGACAGAATGTGAAAAAAAAAATCCATGAATCCACATGGTAGGATTTGTAAAGAATTTATTCGTAAATCAGGGTGGAAAATAAGTATTTGGTCAATAACAAAAATACAACTCAATACTTTGTAACATAACCTTTGTTGGCAATAACAGAGGTCAAACGTTTACTATAGGTCTTTACCAGGTTTGCACACACAGTAGCTGGTATTTTGGCCCATTCCTCCATGCAGATCTTCTCGAGAGCAGTGATGTTTTGGGGCTGTCGCCGAGCAACACGGACTTTCAACTCCCGCCACAGATTTTCTATGGGGTTGAGGTCTGGAGACTGGCTAGGCCACTCCAGGACTTTCAAATGCTTCTTACGGAGCCACTCCTTTGTTGCCCGGGCGGTGTGTTTTGGATCATTGTCATGTTGGAAGACCCAGCCTCGTTTCATCTTCAAAGTTCTCACTGATGGAAGGAGGTTTTGGCTCAAAATCTCACGATACATGGCCCCATTCATTCTGTCCTTAACACGGATCAGTCGTCCTGTCCCCTTGGCAGAAAAACAGCCCCATAGCATGATGTTTCCACCCCCATGCTTCACAGTAGGTATGGTGTTCTTGGGATGCAACTCAGTATTCGTCTTCCTCCAAACACGACGAGTTGAGTTTATACCAAAAAGTTCTACTTTGGTTTCATCTGACCACATGACATTCTCCCAATCCTCTGCTGTATCATCCATGTGCTCTCTGGCAAACTTCAGACGGGCCTGGACATGCACTGGCTTCAGCAGCGGAACACGTCTGGCACTGTGGGATTTGATTCCCTGCCGTTATAGTGTGTTACTGATGGTGACCTTTGTTACTTTGGTCCCAGCTCTCTGCAGGTCATTCACCAGGTCCCCCCGTGTGGTTCTGGGATCTTTGCTCACCGTTCTCATGATCATTTTGACCCCACGGGATGAGCTCTTGCGTGGAGCCCCAGATCGAGGGAGATTATCAGTGGTCTTGTATGTCTTCCATTTTCTGATGATTGCTCCCACAGTTGATTTTTTCACACCAAGCTGCTTGCCTACTTACATACTTTTCCTGGTGTCCTTCGAAAGCTCTTTGGTCTTGGCCATGGTGGAGTTTGGAGTCTGACTGTTTGAGGCTGTGGACAGGTGTCTTTTATACAGATGATGAGTTCAAACAGGTGCCATTCATATAGGTAACGAGTGGGGAACAGAAAAGCTTCTTACAGAAGACGTTACAGGTCTGTGAGAGCCAGAGATTTTCCTTGTTTGAGGTGACCAAATACTTATTTTCCACCCTAATTTACGAATAAATTCTTTACAAATCCTACCATGTGAATTCATGGATTTTTTTTTCACATTCTGTCTCTCACAGTTGAAGTGTACCTCTGGTGCAAATTACTGACCTCTGTCATCATTTTAAGTGGGGGAACTTGCACAATCGGTGGCTGACTAAATACTTTTTTGCCCCACTGTAAACTCACAGGCCGAACAAGGAGAGCGCTGATCAGAAATGCAGCCAAGAGGCCCATGGTGACTCTGGACGAGCTGCAGAGATCTACAGCTCAGGTGGGGGAATCTGTCCATAGGACAACTATTAGTCGTGCACTGCACAAAGTTGGCCTTTATGGAAGAGTGGCAAGAAGAAAGCCATTGTTAACAGAAACCCATAAGAAGTCCCATTTGCAGTTTGCCACAAGCCATGTGGGGACACAGCAAACATGTGGAAGAAGGTGCTCTGGTCAGATGAGACCAAAATGGAACTTTTTGGCCAAAATGCAAAACGCTGTGTGTGGAGGAAAACTAACACTGCACATCACTCTGAACACACCATCCCCACTGTCAAATATGGTGGTGGCAGCATCATGCTCTGGGGGGGCTTCTCTTCAGCGGGGACAGGGAAGCTGGTCAGAGTTGATGGGAAGATGGATGGAGCCAAATACAGGGCAACCTTGGAAGAAAACCTCTTGCAGTCTGCAAAAGACTTGAGACTGGGG
The DNA here is from genome assembly GCF_964374335.1 of Astatotilapia calliptera. Classification (NCBI taxonomy): domain Eukaryota; kingdom Metazoa; phylum Chordata; class Actinopteri; order Cichliformes; family Cichlidae; genus Astatotilapia; species Astatotilapia calliptera. Next base: position 33,259,607 of record NC_137432.1, on the reverse strand, counting down.
CGGAGGTTCACCTTCCAGCAGGACAACGACCCTAAACATAAAGCCAGGGCAACAATGGAATGGCTTAAAACAAAACATATCCATGTGTTAGAATGGCCCAGTCAAAGTCCAGATCTAAATCCAATCGAGAATCTGTGGCAAGATCTGAAAACTGCTGTTCACAAACGCTGTCCATCTAATCTGACTGAGCTGGAGCTGTTTTGCAAAGAAGAATGGGCAAAGATTTCAGTCTCTAGATGTGCAAAGCTGGTAGAGACAGACCCTAAAAGACTGGCAGCTGTAACTGCAGCAAAAGGTGGTTCTACAAAGTATTGCCTCAGGGGGCAGAATAATTGCACACACCCCACTTTTCAGTTATTTATTTGTAAAAAATGTTTGGAATCATGAATGATTTTCGTTCCACTTCTCACATGTGCACCACTTTGTGTTGGTCCTTCACGGGGAATTCCAATAAAATTGATTCATGTTTGTGGCTGTAATGTGACAAAATGTGGAAAAATTCAAGGGGGCTGAATACTTTTGCAAGCCATTGTAAATGCAAGACAGAGTTCCCGTAGCAGGCATGTTTCTACATCAATTGTTCAAAGGAGACTGCGTGAATCAGGCCGTTTTTGTCAAATAGCTGCTATTAAACTACTGCTAAGAAAAAGCAACAAACTGAAGAGATTTGTTTGGGCCAAGAAACCCAAGGAATGGACATTCGACCAGTGGAAATCTGTGCTTTGGTCTGATGAGTCCAAATTTGAGATCTTGTTGGAAAACCATTTCAATTGACTACCTCATGAAGCAAAGTTTTTATCACTCAAATTATACTTCAAAGTAGTTTAAAAGAAATTGGACTATATACAGACAAACTCCTACTGGATACAAAAAAATAAAAAAAATAAAGCTGCACTGAATCCTCACCAAAACATGAATGGGTCTATATGAACATTTACTATTGCAACAGGAAATATATTACATTAAAAAAAATCTTCTTTGGGTATTCGTTAAAAAAAGTCTACCACTGAAATATTTTTAGATTTAAGAATTCCACAAATCTTTCATCAAAGCCCAAACAGAAAAAGAAAATGTGAAAAACTGGCTGAGCTAAACATCCATAGGCAAGTCAAGGACCGAGAGCTTTTCAGAGCACAATCACAGCTTGAGAACAAAGGTCAACATTTTTCAAACCTTTACTGAAGGTTCTTTTTAAGGTTGTCCCCACACTTAAAAAAGCACATTCAGAAGGAACCACTTCACACTGTTACGAGTCTTTTTCTAGATCTCATTCAGTTCACAGAGATGTGTTTTAACACTGGTTATTTTTTGACCATGAGTTATTTTTTTGACCAAAGAGTCACAGTTTCTTAACAGAAAGGTTGGTACATATGAGGCATGTGTGGTTTATTATTATTTTGCTAATAAGCACACACTAGAGCATGCATCCACAGACAAAGAGATATCGCTTTGCCAGGAGTCACTGCCTTGCTCCCTCTCACTCTCTTGTCTTTTTCACTGGGCTTCAGTTTGACCTTATTTGGCCTGAAAAACTGCTTTTCACCCACTGAGCTCTAACAACCAGTGACATTTCTTCTGCCTACTGGTACCTCAGTTGTTTGGCATCTGCATTTTATCTTTTTATTTGTATATTCAAGGTTCCCAGTGTTTTTTGCATATTGCATAGTGTTAGGAGAAGTACAATCACTATCTGCACATTACTGCTGATGTTTACTGCATATTAACATAGGCCCCAGACATGTGACATAGGATGATACTCACATTCAAGCTTGTCCTCAGGACGCCCACCCTCTAGCAAGGAGAGGTAACACACAATGTCCTTAAGCTGCACTGTATCTAGGGGCCTGGGCAGAGTAGGGGTCTTCAGAGGGGTGGAGTTGCCTTTGATCAGCTTTAGTCCTGCAGGACCAACACATGAAAGGTTAAAACATCCTTTATGCCACCTCTAATGTTAGCCCAATAAGCTACTGGGTTTGGATCAGAGGTGTGGACTCGAGTCACATGACTTGGACTCGAGTCAGACTCGAGTCATTAATTTTATGACTTTAGACTTGACTTGAAAAAATGTTCTAAGACTTGTGACTTGACTTGGACTTTTACACCAATGACTTGGGACTTGAATTGGACTTGAACCGGTTTACTTGAAAAGACTTGATATTTTACCCCAAATATAAAATTTAACATGCATATTATATAGAGATTGAAAATGTGACGTCATTCACGGGTAGAACCGCAAAGGATTCTGGGAACTCGTGGCAAGAGGTACTAGCGCACACAGACTTTCAATTGAAATCAGTTATACAGCGATAAAAAGAAACACAAAAATGTCAAGAAGCTGTTGTATTATTAACTGCAATAGCCGGTCGCATGACAGCCACGGGAAGCCGACGGGTAAAGAGATCGGTTGTTATCGGATTACGTCGTTGAAGAGAAATTGTTCGAGCCATGTTTCCGAAGTAACAAAGACGCGACGGATGGCCTGGATTGCAGCCATTCAAAGACCAAATATAACGTCCCAGAACACTCCAGCTCACAGGTTAGTCTGCTCCAAGCATTTACACGAAGGTCAGTGTTTTTTAGTAGTTAATACGTCATTTTTCATAAAATAATTGGTGATATAGGTTACAAGCAAGTCTGGCGCTGAACAGAAATTGTCGCGCTATGCTCCTTTATTTATTGTGCATAAATAGTGAATTGTCCTGACACAATATTGCGTTTCGCTTCTGTTATTATGGTACATTGACAAAAACATATACTTTTATTCACAGGATAAAACAGGTTTTTTGTATCACTAATTGCCCAGTACGATTACAGCATACAGTATTGTTGTCACTGCTACATTTCTGTGATGCTACCAGAAATTATTTCCACTACTAATTAATTACCGTTGAGCTCAAAGGTTATATTAATAAACGGTTAACGAATGTGTATTTATGAGACGATTTGTGAGACTGGTAAACTTATGATACGTACGATGGTCTTTCGTTCTACACGGTGCATTTCAAGGTCCTGCACCCATCCGTCGGTAAACTGTACCTGGGCTTGTTGCAGTGACCTGAAGTTACTAAACTTCATGAGTGTATGCACTCACTCCAAGAAGCGTATAATTATAAATATGCATATAAATATGCTAAGATGAGATAGCTGACTTCATCTAACTAGCAAATGTTGTCCAGGCTACGTTGGTGATGCAGTTTTTTTTTAATGTGTATGATATTTTTGTCATGCGATTTTAAAGCCGGTCCTACAACCGCATCCAAGAATAACATGCAGCTTATCTCAGAACTGTCGGTGAAAATTATTCTTGGAGCTAGGTTTACTTGAGCTGCATTTTAAAGAGGTGCAATTTCACAATTTGTGTATATTTTCTAAGTTCACTATTTTGTCATGTGTTGAGAAAAACACAGATTTAAAAATTACATGGTCTAATATTTACATTTAGCATAACTGCAACATGCTTTTTTTCGTTTTTTTGAATGACTCGAAAGGACTTGAAATTCAAAGTTTCAGACTTGTGACTTGACTCGGACTTTTACACCAGTGACTTGAGACTCGACTCTGACTTGCCTGACATTACTTGAGACTTGACTTGAGACTTGAGGATAAAGACTTGAGACTTACTTGAGACTTGCAAAACAATGACTTGGTCCCACCTCTGGTTTGGATGTCTGATATCAGTCATATATAGTCAGAACAATCTGCATGTGTATGGTGTCTAGGGATGACAATACTTCAGCCCTATCACATTGTGTTTAATGGTCCAAATCAATATACTTATTATTTACAGCCTCATAATTTGGCATAAAATGAACAAATTGACACATATTTTCATGCTCTACATTGCTGCAACTCTGCTGTTTACTCTGCTTTAGCTCTTGTCCTTTTAAGGTCCCACTCTCCTTTGAAAGGTCAGCTGGTCCACTGAAGATGAGACTATAGTGGTTATATACATAAAGGTTAATGCCACTGTGACAGCCTCTCATTTGTGAGTATTGGAGAACTAAGCTGCTCAGTGAAAATGCTGTAAACGTCACAATATAGTACATAACACGTACATTACAGTCAAGTACAACACGTAGAAAAACCCAATCAGCTGTTTTGTTTGTTTGTCTTTTGTTTGTTTCTTTCTTGTTGTTTTTAAGCTGTAACACTGGGATTTTAGCTGTGCAGAGAAGCAGGTTATAAATGTTTTGAAAGGGGCAGCTGTTTTACATTAGTCTTAATGGGTTGTGTTTCATTCAATATTCCGTGTTTGTACCACAGTGTGACAACAAAAAGAGAAAAATATGCAAATGAGAACAGATTTACTTGAAATTTGTCAGTGTTAAAATGCAGTGTGAGCAGAGAGGGTAGGGCAGAGGCAAACACTTAGTAGTGTTAGCTACATTATCAATTCACTGTGCTCACATAAAATAAAATAAAGCAAACAGAAAACATAAATAGATAATGTTTCTCTTGTTATGGGAAAACTAAAGCTCAAAATAAAGCCTACAGGAGTGAGTAACATCTGTACTCCTACTCTGTAGGAGTATGTAGAAAAACCAGCTTTACAAAATTAAAACACACAACATCAAATCAAAGATTAAAAAACTAAAAAATTTAAACACTAAGATTAAATCTTAGAAACCATTTTCACATCAATAAAGACATGCAAGACTCAAATGCAAAGTCAAAACAGCACAAAATAATAACCTAATAACCTAAACTAAATGTAATAGTTAAAGAAGTAAAATGACAAAATGTCAGATTGTGCTGAGACATGAATTCTACTGTCTCTCCAATTCTACTGTCTCCCAGGCCATGAAGGGCCTTTAAAGTAATAACAAAATCTTAATGTCACTTTGAAAACAAATTTTTAGGGGTCTTTCTATTGCATTTTTAATTTACTGACTGATTTCTGATTGATACCAGTTTAAATAGTGTTACAATGGCCTAACTGAGAGGGAAAATCAATCATGACAAATGAGTGCCATTAAAAGTTAATACTTAGCAAAATTCCTCAGACGGCAGTAGCAGTAGCGAGATTGGGTAACTTTAACAATAATGATTCCATAACGACCTCACATTCATCCCATGGGTGGATAAATGTCATAGGTCATGACACACAATGAACTGAAGAGAATACTGGGTTTTTTAAGTGACCATAAATAGAGAAGTTCTGTTGTTTAAGAGAAAACGGATACATTAGAAAAATATGTCCTTTATAAGTGCAAGAAAAGGTCCGCTATTAATGACACAAATTAGGGCAACCGTCTACCAAATGAACTGTGAAGACTAAGCTTTAAATTTACTGGACCTGAAAACAGGAATTTGGGTTTGGTTTCTCATTAATGTCTGAGTTTCTTCTTTAAAACATATCACTTGCTTCATTCTGTGTCATTAGATGGACACAAAGGGTGATGGGAGGGCTTATAGCTAGCATGCTGGATCAATAAGGGCGAATCGAAACACTCGCACAGGCTGCACTGATCCAGTTTCACACAGCCTCGTAATTGGGGCAAACAATGTGATCAAATGCTGCATGTGCAAAAGATCATGATATGAATAATCTAAGTTAATGGCCTTAGGTAAACTATATTTCTTGTTATTTTTCTAAGTTTTTTTATTCTGTGGACAGCTTTTGTCCTGATTGAGTTAAACTTACATTTAATACATGAGTAAATACAGTAACCTGTTAAGATTCTTTAAACCTTTGAATCAAACCAATTACCAGGCTGTGTATTCAAACTATATTAGGATATTATGTTCACTCTTTATGATTATTAATTTACTTACTAATGCACTACCAGCTAACCAAGTATTACTTTCAAGAAAAAAATAATGCCTCTATGTAAGGCTACAAATGAATTTATAGAATGGCAGTTATAGAAACCTCATTGTTTTGCTGTAAATGTACTCCAGTACTCCTCAATCTCCACAAGGAAAGTTTTCAATTTCCAGTCACAGAATAAGACTAGTAACTGGAGAACATTTTTTTATATAACCTTTCTATAATAAACTCATTTTTTCCTGTGGTTCAATGGCAGAAACACGTCTAAATCTGGGAGGCAATTCCATTATTTTAACTGTGCTTCAAATCAAATGTAACAACTAAAGCCCACACACATCATCACACATCATTTTTAGTTATTGTTATTTAAGTTCACAGTAATTAGGAACAATACAATGTTTTTGGAGGAAACCTAGTTATGAAAATTTTACATTTAATCAAGCCTACACAAACATTTGCTACACATTATTTACATAGTTTTAACAGAAATTTGTGAATAGCTCTACTACAAGGTTATCTTTCCCAAAGCTGGGAGTCATGACAATTCTGAGTTTGTTTTGTAATTATTGTTAGGACACTTAGAATGAGGTCCGGTTGTACTTTATCTGAAGCTGACATTTCACACAGATGGTGCAGCTGTCTTGTTTCATGAAACAAAGCTGATGTTTTTGTTAGACAACCCATTATTCCAAAAAGTTCTCCACTTAAATAACAATATACACTTACAACTAATGTCTTAGATATGATTTTCCATCTATGCATTATGCCAGAAAAGGTATCCTCCAAAAACAGAGTGCTTATGACAGATTTGTTCACTGCATGTAAAAAGAAAAGAAGCTATATCTTAAAAATGGTTGAATGTATTCAAAAAAATTCAGAATATTTGGTACCAGAAATGTTATGTTTTAACTGAATCTCTTGGTTTGGGCTTTATCTATTTTATTGTATTTATTTTTATTTATTTATCTACTCATTCTCACACACACACACACACACACACACACACACACACACACACACACACACACACACACACACACACACACACACACACACACACACACACGAAAGTTCATTATTAATATTGTTGTTAACATTGCTATTAAGTTTATATATGTTTCATGTATTTGTTCTTATAAGGCAGACAAACAGATGTTTAAACACCTTTTTTATTTATTATGGGAAGAGAAAATATTTTTCCCTCATTTTCTTTTATTTATTTTTAAACCTTGAGTGATCTGCTTAAGTTTTCCTTTTGGACCTATTATACATGAAGTAAAGCTGAACCAGGAGATTAGCCAACTCAAGCTCTGGCAGTATAGTCAATAGCTAGTTCACATACACACTGTTCTCACTGCTTAGTCACCTTGTGTGTCATGATATCACACTGGAGAAATATACCACAATAAACTGAACATTATGGTTATACAAGTTTATTGTTCAGTTTATGAAAACCATAAATTAAGATTACATTTTGTATTTTGACATTTTTATTGAGGATTTATTAAAGGCCGCCAATATTAGAAGTGTAATAAAAACAATACCAAGACAGTTTTGCCCAACTTACTCTGAGTTTATTGTCTCAAAAATTCTAATCATCCACCCCAACCTCCTTCCTCTGTGGACAATGAAACTTCATAAAAACCTTATCTAATGAGAGCTAGAGAGCCTGGTCACTTGAAGATAAAACACATGTTGCTTTTTAGCACTCAGTGACACGAGACAGACTTTATTATTAATTATCTGAGCTGGTAGGCAGTCAAGGAGGTGTCAAAGCCAAGTGGCAGTGCAGGAGATGCTGTCTGAACGAGGACTGATCTGAAGTGTTAAGTATTATTTTAATATCAGTTAGTCATTACCACACACAAATGAGACATTAGTATATTGCTATAAACAAACAAAACTATTGCCAAGTCAATTGGCAGCTTCTACACTACAATTTACACTGAGTGCCATCGGGCTGGACTTGGCATTAAATTGAATAAATTGTCCAATGGCACAAAACAGAAACAGTGACGGCGCCATTTTTTTTCACACAGCAAAGGAAGAGTAAAGTGATTCATTCTCTACGATGACAATAACAATCCCCAAAAGAAGCGCAGTGAAGGATGAGAATAACTGACATATTGGCTGAACCTTAGCAACACAAGTGGGGATGTTTTCTTATACACATCACTGACTATAAAACACCAACATGCTGTGTTTATGAACTGAGGGCATGTTAGGGAAAGAATTTCTTTTCTACACTTACCAGAGACTCGAGGTTTGTCAGAAGATGAGGGACTGGGTTTGGGTCCTTTGTTGCTAAACGACATGTAAAGGTGTTGACAGAACTCTTCAGGGAGTTCACTCTCCAGGAATGTTTGCATAAAGACCTTAAAGCCCTGGAAGTCAATCTCCTAAAACAAAATAAAAATAAGAGCGCTAGTTGTTGAATTCAGGTTTGAGTGAAATGCCGAGGATTTTCAGTATCATGTTTTCAATATTTTGCAAAATGTTGCACATTTTTGTACTTGGCTATGTCTGAATTGTTTTGGGTTTTAGCTTCTTTTATTTACTGCACTATGTGTGGCCTACATACAGATGCCTTTTTATGCAGCTTTGATGACAACTGTTTTTGTTTTGTTGTGTTTTGCTAGCTGTATCAATTTGCAAGTTGTGTTCAGACAGATACAACAGTGAGCCTATTTTTTTAATGTCATTTTGCTCACGCACATGGTTATTGCCAGATTGTGGTAAACACTTTAAGGGTTTAATATTTTCCTGCAATAGGTTGCATTGCCTCTAGAAGTTTCTACAATCCTTAAGAGAGTTCAATTATTTAGTGATTAGAGAAACTAGAAAAACACAGACAATAAATGAAAAATAAATCAAGAGGAAGAGACAGCAGATACCTGGCTGAGAATTTCCTGCTTCTACACTCCGCAGCATTGAAGAAAGAAAGAATCGCGACATATTCATGGAAGTATCACATGGTTATGTCATTTAAAATGCACAAAATAAGCACATCACATATTTACACACATTTTGAAAATGCAGTTATGTAGTTGTGATTATCTGTTATTGAATTAGAGATTTGTGAACTGTTATGATGCAGCAATTAGTAGTTGAGTATTTTTTTTTTTAGTTGCGTTCTTAATTATTGTTTTATCTTTAAAATGTATGCATGTTTAAAATCTCTCTAAATCACTTACTCATGTTTTCGGAAAGAAATGCTGAAGTGTGATATATGCTTGCTGTTGGCATTTCCTGAGTCAATAGACTATAAACTATGTGTTATATAATCCAGTATAAACTGAACATACCTCTTCTGGATTGTATTTAGCCAACACACCATCTCCATGGAACTCCTGCAGCACATCCTTCAGCTTCTTGGTTGAGTCTATGAGAAAACATTCAGACATGCTTTATTTGTGTTATGTTTTATATATGATTGATATCTACATAATTCAGTTATATTATATAGTTCAAAGTACTTTGCATTTTCTGGTTTTTAATTTATAAAAACAAATGTGGGTTCATGGAGTTACCCTATCTGCAGTAGGTGTCATTTTTTTCTGTACCCATGCAGGTGTGGATGCACCTGTAAGTGCTATAGAGGCATGCACGTCATGCACTCAGTATTGCTGATTTAACTTGGATGCAGCATTTTGATGCCTACAGGGAGACACACCTCCATATGTGAGTCAGACCTGTGAAGATGTATTCTGCTCTACCAACTGTAAAGGTCAGACCATGAATGAAACCTGACTTAATATCTTTTAGATCATTTTGTATATTAACCATTATTCAGGGCTTCATTAAATATATCATCCACATTTAGTACAACTACAAACCAGCCATGGCCTTTAACAGGACACGTAAACAGGCATGGCAGACATTTGTAAAAGTACCTCAAGTTCAAATACAGGGCAGGAGTTGAAAACACCAACCGGGGATAACAACTAGATAAAACAGAATTGTGAACACATGTAAAGGTCACAATAACATACTAAAACAAATACAATACCAAATAACTATTTTCAGCAGGGAAGAGATGGACCATTAATGAAATATGCAGGCTGCTTGCAAAGTGAATTAGTACTTAGATAAAGGAAAATGCATCAGGTTAATTCCCCTAAGATGTAAAAAATGTGGTAAATTACAAGTTCTGGGAAAAAGTATTCACTTGAAATAAAATAATACACAAACATAATACACTTAACTTGTATAAGGTACTACTTCTAAGGCAGACAGAAGAATAAAATAGCCCTGAATAATTTTCATTTTTATTTTTTATTTTTGGTAGATACATCTTTAGCATTTTTAAAAAATACTTCTCATTTATGATGTAAGCGCTATATTTTGTCGTGACATGGAAAAATAAATCCTGAACACTCAGTTTATAGTTGTAGCAAATTAACAGCTAGAAAACTACAAGTGTGAATATTTTATATACAGTATGATCTAATTTTATTGTTAGAGGTAGAGTGTACAGGATTTAAATATACCAAAACCTTTGTATTCCTTCTAGTCCATATGAACAGCTGGTGTATTTGTATAGCCAAATTACTGTATCTTTCAAGTTAAGGGAAAACTAAGCAAATATTTACTGCTCATTACTTATTAATAACCAATCTCTATACACCCACTGGCTGAGATGCAGATGTTTGTCTAGCATTGATGATTGAGGCGGTGCCTCGGTGTGGTTGTTGCTCGGACCTCAGCTGCAGCTGTGATTTCATCCTTCTGCTGCTCTTTTTCTGCTGGATAATTTTAATTCCACTACCAATTCAACCTGCAGCATTTCTGTGACAGATGTGCCACTGCTACTGCATGCAGGTATTGTTACAGCCAGTGCAGACTAATGTGTGACAGTCAGACTCAGCATAGGCAGTTGGGGGACAAGGTGGGTGAATGTAGTAAATGTGAATATGAATACAGTATATCTGCTCTATTTATCTCTCTAAAAGCAGTCGTACACAGACAGCTGAAGGTGTGCCCACTTTAACTGTGGTCACAGTCGCGTGTAGCATATATTACATGATAATACAACTCGATATGGGTAAATATTAAATGTAAACATTATGTAAAGTTAAAAATCTGAATTGAACCACACAAAAATGATATAACTATTGTCATTTCCCTGAAAGAGACAAAATGCCAAAGACTGCTGTGACTAAAAAACAGACTGAAATCACCACAGTGGCTCATTATTTTCACTCTCTGTTTAAGCACTCAGCACTGGACAAAAATAACTTCATCAGGCAGAGATTTGCTGTGATAATTACTGCATGCTACAGAGAGTTTATGAGCCCTACTGCTGAATCAATTTGCTGCACCACAGATACCAGGTTCTAATGTTAGTGAAGTTAATTTTCTCACATTTCTCTCTAAGCACAAGTTGGTGTGTGCACATTACAAATTACATTAAGAAGCTTGTTTAAGTTTGTGCTTCACGTATGGTATCTTTCTGCTCTCTTTATACAAATGAAAAAGGCCTGTGAGGGATATTTTTTATGTTGATAAGTAATTACTGTTTAATTACTGTTTTTCATCGTCACCAACAGATAAATATGCACTGGCCATTGGTCAAGATGGCCTACTGAAATTCAAACTGAGTATCAGAATGGTGACTAGAGATGATTTAAGGGACTTTGTGCACAGCATGATTGTTGGCATCAGGTGGTGGATCTGAGTGTTTTAGAAACTGCTGATCTGCTGGGAGTTTTCAACACAACCATCCCTACGGTTTACAATAAAGAGCCCAAAAAGAAGAAATTATCCAGTAAATAGCAGCCCTCTGTGCAAAAATGGTTTGTTGATGTCAGAAGTCAGAGGAGAATCAGCAGACATGCTTCGAGCAAGGCAATCCTTACTCAAAAAACCACTTGTTACAACCAAGGAATGCAGAAGACCATCTCTAGATGCACAACATATCAAAAAAACTGAAGCAGGTCACAGCAGCAGAGGACCACACTGAGTGCCACTTCTGTTAGCTTAAAAACATGAAGCTGCGGTTATAATTCACATAATTCACTTTTTGTCTTGATTTCTGTTGCACCACTGGAATGGTAGGGTTACAATTGGGTGCAAACAATAAGACAGCATGAATGGTACCAGTGGTTACTGGTGGTAGTGATGTAATAATGTGGTTGTGTAATAATAATGTAAAAACACGTTGTGCCCCTTAGTACTAGTGGAGCATCAACAAACACCACAGGCCACCTGAGTATTGGCGCTGACCATTTCTATGTTGCAAAGTGAAAATCTGGTTTCTGGAACCTGACGGTGAGTTCACTACATTGTCAGCAGATCTTAATCTACTAGAGCAGCTCAGGGTGTGCTGAAACAGGAGATTTACATCAAGGATTTGCAGCAATAGTGTGGTGTTATCATGCCGATATGCACCAATGTCTGAGGAATGTTTCCAGCACCTTGTTGAATCTGTACCATGAATAATTAGAACAGTTCTCAAGGTAAAATGGGCTCCAATCCAGTTCCAACAGGGCATAACTGAAGTGTCCAGTGAACATATGTTTGTCTGCTTGTGTGTTTGAGCTGAATAAATGTTTCTAGAACTAAAATCCCAACCTGCTATGAGGTAAATCCAGCAGCCCGGGAAGCTGAGGTTATGCTGCTGTTTATGAAACCGAACAGCATGCCCCAGATTTATAATCATCTGATCTGTTGAGAGGTTAGCCTTGCAGTTAAGGAAGGGAAATAAAGCAAATAAGAATAAACCTGTATAAAAAGAATTTGATAGAAAAAAAACGTATTTCAGAGAATCAGACCTTAAATAGATGTAGTCTGCTATAGAGCCACCAGTTACTATACAAGAGCTTGGACCTTATTTACCACACTGCAGATTCTGAAGAAAAGACATGTCCAAAAATCTATGTGTTATTGCTAATAATAGCAGGTATTCTGTCTCTATTTGCATTTGCATTTGAGCTCTCTTCCCCTCTCGACAGCAATTTGTCACCTCCTGCACTAATAGCTTTGGATCTTTGATTTTCTCAGGACGCATTTTACCAATACAGACTAGAAATAAACAACCCACACTGAACTGACTGTGTGTCATCATTATTGACCATCTTTATGAGCACACCAACTACGCAAAACCATTACCGAGCAGAGTGATTATGTATCCACTGCCTGTTACATTCAGCAGGCACAGCTGAATTACAGTGTGTTTTCTCTATCAGGATAATGATTTAACCATTCTGTGCCACACAATAATGAGGAACAACAGAACAGAAATGTAATGTTTTTGAGGCTCATAAACACTCTGAGGATTTTTTTTTTACCTTCTTTGGTAAATAATTGCCCTTCTGTTAAACAGCTCACTGCAACATAACTTGCATTAGTAAATCTATTATATGGATAGAAGCTCTTAATTGTTGTGAGCCAGATCTTAGGTGCCTGCCTCAGCACACGGCCATTAAATCGTTATGAAAGTGTGAACTCCTCACTTTAATGAGAATGAAGGGTGAGATGCAGTACAAGGGAGATAAAAGTAGAGATTAAAAAGGAAGGCGAGGGGATGTGATGTCCATTGTTATAGCTCAGATAAAGGGATATTTTAATAACCTGTAGCTGCAGAGGGCACAAAGAATCGCCCCAAGCTCATTGAAACATAATTATCCAGAAATTGTCTTCCACACACACACATCCACGTGCATGTGCCTCCACACATGTGTAGATAATTGCCCATTATGACCACTATGTGTCTCTTTTTTTATTATACTTCTTCCCTTCTCCCCTTTCTTCTATTTTGAATGATTCAAACCCAAAATATTTGCAAAACACGTAAAAACCCCACCATAATGCACTATGTGCCAAAAAGAAGAGGAGCGTTTCACAGAATGAAGAACAATGTTGTTTTAAACCAAGTGAGAAGCTGGTACAAGAGCTAAAGAGATGGAAAGCATTAATTATTAAGATTCAAACTAAGAGCAAATGAAATAAAAAATTGTTTCAAATGACTAAAAGATGTCTTGTTTGGGACTGAAAATAACTGACATATGAAACATCTACTGTGACGTTACACAAGGACACTACAAAAACACCACTTAGGTTGTAGAAACACTGAATACGTAACAACTATTCTTCTCCACAGCTAGTTCCATAATTTGTCTCACTTTAAACGATTTACTGTGACTGGTGTTCGTATCTCCAGCGTCTGTCCAAAACTATGCGTGGGTGGTGCACGTCGTCCTGCAGCATGCCAGGTATCATCATATTTTCCATTCCTGGTACCATTTCAAATGATGAAATGTGTCAACATGTTGGAGCGTAACATAAACTCCAGGAATCCAGAGCGCAGCCTGGTGAGCAGGGAAGCCAACTGTTGGGCTGCAAATGAATCAATCATAGCTCGCCACAAAGATTAAACGCTTCAGCAGCTTCAGTTTTCTACATCAGCAAGACAAGTTAGAGCAGGCAATTACAACGTCAAGATTATATAATTAGAACAACTGATGTTAACCACAGCGACTCTAACTGCACTGCAGTTTACATTAACAGACACACTGTTGTTGTTACCGTGGTGGTTTGATGCTACTGGAGAGAATATGTGTTTGTGCGTAGTGCACGGGAACGTCTGGGTTTTGCTTCCATTTATGAGGAGGATTACGGAAGGCATGATGCTGAAATCCTGCCAGCTTTCCAAGAACTTCCAGTGACGAAGTGAAAACTTGCCTCAACTCAAAACTCACGTGTGAATTGGAGAAAATTAAATAAACAAAGCAGTGACACGAGTTAATGAGGAGATACTTAAACATATTTGTTTTGCTTTTGTAGCAGAGAGTTCGAGCAGAATACGTCATCTATTTCCTTTTTTGTGGAGGGATCAGTCTAGGATATGTTTATCCTAACAGCTTTAATGTTTCAGCCTGTTAGCAAACAGGATAGCCATTTTTTTGTTGTTGCAGAGGTTAAATTCTCGTCTTTTTTATATAAGGAAAACTATGTCGACCTGTTGCCAATTAGAACCTAACTAAGAGTGACTTAAATTCATTACAAAACACATTTACTTGAATATGAAAGGCACGTAGAGTAAATTACTATTAGAACCTTATTTCTAAACAACAAAAGTGATATTCCTCAAGAGCAGGTTTCCTTCTTTTTTTTTTTTAATCTTTAAAGGCCTCAACCACTCAGGGAACAAAACATTCATTGCCTTAGTTATTGCAGACTAAGCTTTGCTTTCAATTCCAGCCTGCCATGTCATAAATAATAGGAGGGCAACACAAAGACCTGATGTTATAACAGCTGACATGTAACCTGTAGATGCTGATTTGAGTCCTTGTTCAATTGGTGGGTTCTCCTCTCTCAGGATTGTTTTATTTATTTTTTTTATTTATTTTTTTATTTTCTTGTTGTTATGATGCTCATTCACTGCCAGGGTAGTACACAAGTAAAAATATCCTTTTATAAAAAGAATAAAATGCGCAACACACATCTACTGGAAAAGTAAATGCAGTCACACAGTCGTAGGCTCTGTCTCAGTGCCATGCAGCCTGTGAGAAAAGAAGCACTAATGGAAAAGTCTCCTATGGACTTAGCAGAAGCAAAATACTCATTTTCCAAACTGCAGAAAAAAAAACATGATGTGATGATCTACCCTTATGTTAAAGTGCGTGGGTTAACTAAGGGAGAAGAGCACCTCTGTGTGTTAACTGATTGCATTTAAAGGCTGTGCAATAGGAGACTTTGGAGGTGGGCTGTAATCTGTCTTTCCAATCAGAAGTGTTTTCTGTGCTTTTTTTTCAATTGGCTGTGCAGGAAGATGGTTTGGGTGGGATTAGCTCAACTCTGTCCATAACTAAAACTGGCCTAGTGAGTGATCGGGCTTTTCTCAGTTTCAGTGCTCTCCCTGTGATACACCCTGAGGTAAACGAAATGTGGCAGTAACAGCATGCTGATTCCAAATATAGAGTGCAGGCTTTTCAATTTAAAACGATTCTGGTTCACTAAGACAAACATGGTGGTAAAAACAAAACTGGGAGGTGCATGCATTTCATGAAACTGTAATTTTGCATGCATATCCATTTTGTCTGTAAGGAAAAACATTTCTAAGCATAAAGTGCAGAATGAGGCCCAGTCTTATTGTATAGATCCCAGTAAGAGAACAATATTCTCCAGAATGCTGGGATGAGAAATTACAGGAAATGTCCGTGTATACTTACCGGCTCAGTTATCTAATCCCAAGTATCTCTTTTATTTAAAAAAATCTGCTGATGAAAAGTCAATTGCAGTTTTCTGCTTCTTCACAATAAATGTTTTCACTCATCTGCTCAAAGACCAAGGTCAGCATTAAGCTTCAATCAAAACAATGAAACATTTTCATATTCCTATCCTCCTCTGATTATACATGACGTATCTACAGAGAAGCATGTTTCATGCTGACCTGAACAGAGAAGTGTTTTAATGGCAACTCTAGATCTCAGTATCACACAGAGGAGTCACCGTGCATGACTTCAACATTTCAACTATTTATCGTTTGGATCAGAACATCAAGAAACTTGTTGATTTAACTTCTGTCCGAATGTAGGCTGAAAACACAGTTTACACAAACTAGTTTAAAAGATGGATCTGTGTATATAACTTAAACCTGTAGGTGATCTACAGTTTATTAAGATGTCACCAAATAGATTTTCACCTTAAATCCTGCACTCAGAATGTAGACAAAACTTTATACTTTCAGGACAAAAAATTAATAAGGAGTAGTATGATGTAAACAAATCTGCTTGCTAAAGAAAAACAGAAGAAAAGGTGAGAGGGAATAATAATGACTGTTTGGTGACACGGTGTTTGTGAGACTGCACATAAGTCCATCTCCTTTGCCTATCCCTTAGTTTAATTCTCATAACCCTCTCTGGTTAGACAAAGAACTAAATAAACCAGACACAAACCAGACAATGAATCTGGCTTTAAGCATTCCCAAGAAAGCATATTGGTGTATTTCTACTACAAAACATGGAAAAAGTACACAGTAGATATCAAGTTACCAACATTTGATCAAGAGACTGAAGTTCCAGTCTCCTACTGTTAGGTTAAATCATCACAAATACTTTGTAATAATTGACTCTCAAGACTGTGATTATGAAAAGAAAAAAAAATAATGAAACAAAATTCATCCTTTCAGAAGAATCTAAGCAAATTTTCTGAGGTTACCATGGTTCTGAAGTCTGGTCATAGACTGTCATGTCGTGACACATTAAGGCTGAGCATTTTTGCTGTTGAAATTGGATGTGATGAGTAAAAGGTTGATCTGACTGACAAACAGAGGGGCTCTGCATGTTTTTCTTCCTTTTTGGCTCTAACTGGGATTTACAAAATTCATGTTGTATTTATTAACACATGCAACTAATGACTGAGCTCAGAATTACTGAGGCATCGAGGATGACAAACAGTCATTGTCCTATAGACTTCCATATGACCAAGCTTCTTTTTTGGAACTAGAGGAGTCATCTTCCTGCTGGCCATTAGAAAGATTCCAGGTTTAAGGCACTGGTTTGTCTTTTCAGACCTTGAAGCTGTATTCCTGTGCTGTGGTCAATCCTGTGTGCAGTTTTGACTTCTCCCTGTTCCTGGTATTCTAAATACATGCATGTTAGATTGATTGGTGACTCTAAATTGGACACTTATGTAAGGCAGATAAAGTGGTTTGCGCTGTGAAAGTACTTTGAATGGTCAGTAAGACTAGAAGACACCAGTTGCAAGTCCAACTTTTGTATACAATATACATTTTAGGCTGCAGTTTAAGGACACAGATATCAACCAGACTGTGTAATGTCACCTCTTATTGTCCCTGAAGAAAAAGCACAGCTTCCTTAACACAGTCAGATGCAAACTGAGAGTACCTCCTCTACTCACACTGAGTGTATTCCTGTAGCAAGGCGAATTCAGCTGGGGTCAGTGTGACCCATTTGTCCTGGCTGCTCATTGTGTTCAGGCCACGTCTCTATATCCACCGTGCATTCCCCGTGCAGCAACACACAGCAGGGAGTCTCACACTGGAACACAACAAGACATCAAAATCAGCCCGATTCACCCCCACAGACATCTTTTCTTTACATAATGTCAGTACAAAAAGCAAAGCTGGTAAGACGCAACAGCTTTGTTGCTGAATAAGACACAACAGGATTACATATATTCTCCAATTAGCTGGAGAAAGCAAACATTTGCTGGCACATTTTAAAGCAATAAAGAAATAGATACATTATTTTTCCTCTGATAATCAGAGCACATTTTTTCTTCCTGCCTGTTCCTCCTTCTGCAGCTGCCATCTCAACTAAAATGTCCCTCTTCCTCTGCTGGATCTTGGTGTTTCAAGCATTGAGATTCGTGTTTGTTAGCCAGAGCAGGATGAATAATTTAAAGTTTAAGACATGTTGGTACAAAATACACTAAAAAATGTGATCTTTTTATACATAGAAACAAGTCCCAACACTAAAAAACAAACAAGTGATATCTAGTCCCATGTATTCACAATTCAATTTATGAAAATTAAAAACTATCAACCCAGGAAGTGTAATATTTGTGTTATACATAATGTCACAACTCAAATATTGCAGTATATTCCTGCCTATCGTTGCTTTGGTGGTTTTGGTCCTTGTACTTGGAATATGCATTTCAATAAAGAGATTACAAAAAATAAAGCCAGTTATAAAAATACATAATTCGACCATGGGTGTGATTGTATGTGCAGCGCTGCAGGAAAGAAAATAAGCCCTGAATCTAAAGTCAGCTCATCTGTTTTGCTTAAATGGTTACATCACGAAATGTCTGCAACAAGTGGAGGGATCCTTGTATTTAAAAAAAAAATCCTAATTTGGACATTAAAAGATTAGAGATCCGCCTTGGTGCTGCTTCAAAACATCATCCTGAGTGGTTGCTATGAAGACAACGTGATCAAGTTCAGGCTAAATGGGTTTTTGTAGGCAGGTACTTCCATTTTTGAGCAGAGTCCAACATCCAGGGTTTCACTGGAGGTAAATTAAGTAGCGTCAATGTTTGTGCTTCACCAGTACTTTTGTCTGCATTATAACAGCTTTTAAAGCATGATGTCAAACAAAACGTGTCAGACTCTGTGGCTGATGTAAAGCATTGTGCTCCACTTAGCAAAGGCAAAACACAGAACATCAATCACATGTAAAACAAAGGTGTTCAAACATTAATTTCAGGTTTGACAGGAGAGTATTAAGGATTAGATATCGTATCAGAGAATGGATAACATGCCTCGCTGATTTTTGCCCTTTAATTAAAGTAAATACTGAATTGCCACGCAATGCAAACACATCTCTGAAGTAGTACCAATTCAGCCAAAATCACAGCTCTGCTGTTCAGATCCACATGACCTTGCTTTCCCTTTTATTTTTGTGGAACGAATGTGGATGCAGTTGGATGTTTCTGTAGGTGTCACTCAGGCATCTGTGTGGGTGTGTGTATGTGCGCGTGTGTTTCACATTGCCTGTGAAGCATTTGACCCAATAACTGGGAACTGAAAATCTGGATCAACAAGTGTTCATTCATGTGGAGAATAACTGTGTGTGTGTGTTTGTACGCTTGTGTATATTTAATATACAATAATGTGCTTGGTATGAGGTATGAATTTGTGTACTTTAGTTTGAAATCATATCTAAGATCGTGTGTGTGTGTGTGTGTGTGTGTGTGTGTGTGTGTGTGTGTGTGTGTGTGTGTGTGTGTGTGTGTGTGTGTGTGTAAATACGCATGTGAATGAATGTTCAGAAAGCTTGTGCCACAGTTACTCTGAAGAGGTGATAGGCTAAATCAAGCCTATATACTTAATTGAGTGTCTTTATTATTATATGCACTATATAGCCAAGATAAAGCAACACAATATGAAGCCACCGGTGCTGCTGCCTTAACACACTGCGTGCGTGGGAATCAGCCTCCCTCACATAAACTTTGATCTGCCTCTGGAGCTTAAACTAGAAACGCTCTGCACTGTCTTTCTTAATGTTTTGCACAGGCAGCAAAAAAAAGAAAAGGAGCTGATGGGAAATCTTGTTGTTTATATCAGATCTCCACTGAGTCTAATTCCAGCACAGAGATACAATCTCAAATATAGTACTGGTGTGTGCAGTACGTTCCTGCTTCGCACTGCACTGTAATCATCCTCCTTTTCGGCGTTGCCTGACTGCAGTGCATCCCCACAAAAACACTCAGCTGGCATCCTCTGAACAAAACCCAGCTCTGCAAATGTTATCAGATAAGCTTCATTATCAGTTAGTAGTGCAGTGAGGAGATAACATGTAGAACCATGTGTTACACACGACTTGGAGAAGATCTTAGCTCAGACACCACTAATGCTTTGACACAGAGAATCAGTAGGTAGTGGCCACTGCGACATGCAACACAGGGAATCAGATGAGAATTCAACATGCCTCGCTCACCTGCTGCAGATCTGGAGTTAATCACCAAGACAGATGAGGGAGGAGTCCTTTTGGGCAGGCGTTTTCAGATGCAGCTCCTCACTCACATTCCTGCCGTGCCCTCCTCTTGATCTTCTCTTAGCTGCAAGGCAAGGTGGGTGTTGTGCAATTAGATGGAGTGGAAGAGTGTGTATCTGTGTAAGAAAAAGAGGAAGGAAGGAGCAGCAGCAGCCCTCTCTGCTTCCTGTCAGTGTATGAGTATGTGGATGGGTTAGTGTTTGTTTTTCTCTGAGGCAGAGTCTGGTCAGAGCAGCATCACAGGGGATGTGGGGTGGTGAGAGAGAGAGAGCGAGAGAGAGAGAGGATGAGGGAGAGTAAAATCATCCAGCGCTGCTCTGCCTGCAATGATCAGTTTCCATACTCCCGCTCGCTCACGTCACATCCCTCCATCCCTCCCCTCTACTGCTCTGTTATTCACCTTCCCCTCCCTCCCCTGAAAACCCGGAGGTCCTATGCTCTCTCGCTTTCACTCTGGCTTTCTCATTTCCCTCCCTACTACTCCCCAATTCTCTCCTCCTTTCAAGCTATCTTCACTCTGGTCACTGTGTCACACATCAGCCGACCACATTAGCATTCCAAACGGCAGGCAGTAAGTGCAGCAACCTGTAGGATGTTCTCTCCAGAGGGCTGAAAAAAGGTGGGAAAACTAGAAAGATGAAGACAGAGATGTGAGAGAGGGTGAAGGGTGAAGCACAAGTTGAGAATGAAAGACGAAAAAGGGTGACAAATAGAGTGGAAATAGAAAATGACAGAGATGATGCACAGGAGGTGGAGGAGGTGGTGGAGGAGGAGGGCACGCTTTTTGTGAGCAATTTTTTCCATTCTCTTCTCCCATTTTTGCACAGAGGACACACAAACATAACATCAAACAGATATGAAAGCTCGTTTTCAGTACCCATCAAAAGAGTATAGTCAATAATGAGAATATTTGTGATTTTTAGAATAGCTTGTTAAATGTAGCTGATCTATAAATATATGGACCTAACACTGGTGGTTATAAATCCATTTGTAGTTATTAATTTGAAGCTATAGACACACAAAACAGTTACGAGATGCTTCAACCACAGTGTAATTTTAATATATGTATAGAAAAAAACAGTATAGGTTATGTTGATATGCAACAATAAGCACAGCAACAATATTAACAACAATACCAAAAACAACATGAGATGAGGTATATTATGAGCATCAGATGTCTAACTGACTAGTGGCTCAGAAACCCATCATGTCAAAGTGCTTGGCATTAAAGAACATATCCACCCTTCCTCTACCCCTGTGTAGCGTAAGCCTACAAAGCTTATAGATCCAGAGAGAATGCCATCACCATGGCTCTCCATGTCACACTGACCTATCTTAAACAGAAGAGGGCATAGTATGTGAGGATGCTTTGTATTGACTAAAGCTCTGCATTAGCTGATAGGTTTCAATAACTTCCTATTTGTGTGAATCAAGGATTTCCTGTCTTACCACCACCACAGTCAGATTTACTGGAACATCTACGTACAAATGCAGCCCACTTCTCCCCACACAGCCTGAACACAAAACAATCATTAAAACTGAATATGTCACAATAGCACTGGGACTAACTTTAAACATGAATTAGAAAGCCTACAGAGATTAAACCAGGATGGTGTAAAAGCTCAATTTGTTACTGAGCATCGATGAAACAAAGAAATCACAGACTGCAAGAACCTCTCCCTGCTAAACATTAAAAGAAGGTAGATAGGTGGGTTACCAGTATAAGCTGCATATATGTATAAAAGTCGTAACCACCATGACATCGGCTTCTGGTTTCTGGCTATAAACAGTAAACAACGTCTGTGTCTGAAAATGTATTCAGAAAAAGCAATCTATCTGAAGGCTTAACTGGTGGTGAAAGCACTTACAAAAAGACTGATGGTCCTATAAAAGTTTCTCATGTGATGTCATAAACAAATAACCCAAGAGTTGTCTGCCAAACAGGATGTGATATAATCACTAGTTGCTAGGGAAAAATCTGTAATCCCTGACCGATTGCCAAGTATTTCCTGCGGGTTGCTGAAATTGTCTGCAAAGACGTTGCTGTATCAAAAACCTCCTTGTATTTGCTTTGGTCACGAGCAGACTGTCACAGTTGCCTGTAGTTTGCATTGAAAAAAACTGACATGTCTGCAAACACTCACTTACTACTTGCCAAGCGGTAATAAAGCTTAAAAAAGTGCAATGCAAATTTTTACCTTAAATTCACGAATTCTCGATTTCTGGATTACATCACCTTTTTTTTTTTTAAAGTGATGCAATCCAGAAACAGTTATATAAGAAATTCTCCAAAAGTCACCAACACGCCACCACACAGTTAGAAGGTCCAGTTCAGTAACTCAAGCCTTGACAGCCAATGGCTATTGGCTCCACATACTTTTGTTTCTAGTTGTACAAAAATTTTAACTTCATTTTTACTCAAGCTAGATGCTTTAACATGGGAGTCTGACTTGCTTTTGGAGTGTCAAGTGGCCATTTGAGGAGCTGTAGATGTTTTAAGATAAGATAAGATAACCTTTATTAGTCCCACACGTGGGAAATTTGTTTTGTCACAGCAGGAAGTGGACAGTGCAAAAGTTATGAAGCAAAAATTAGAATACAATAAGAATAAATACAGTACACAACTGTACAGAATAAAATAAAATACTATATACAGTAGAATAAAATAGAATAAAATATACAATAAGATAAAAATAGAATACAAATGCTATATACAACTGAGTAAAAATACAACGATGCCAGAAAAGATTATTGCACTTAGTGTTATTGCACATGTGTGGATGTGCCATTAGCACTGGTGCAGTTTCTATCTTGAAGATTCACAGAAATCTTGCATGGTTAATCAGTCCTGCCTGCCTGGCCACTTAGGAACTATTTGGTGAGCTATTTTTTACCACTTTTCTACATAGTGTACTGGATGCATCACAGGATGGCATACCAACTTATAACAGCACACAGGAGAATTTTCCTGAGAGCGATAAACTATCCTGAGAAAAATAAAGGTTTCGCCTCACTGGGAATAAACTGCTTTGGCTTTCAAACAGTCATATTTCTAAGATTAAAATAATGCTTCCTTTTGTGGCTGTATTTAAAAAAGAGGGACAGCTTCCTTAGGTGATGGGTGTTCATCCTTCATTAATATTCAAAACACAGTCATTGACATTTTAGACATTTGAGCTGATACTCCTATTCAAAGAGATGCATGCTGAGTGCTCACATACAAATTAGCTCAATTTGGCCTCAGTTGAAGCAATCAATAGTAATGAAGTCAGAGGGTTAAAGCCACACCACTAACATATGAAATGTAAGAAATCTCCCCAGTGGCACAGAATGACACAAATTGGCACAAATTTAACCGAAATCAAGTTTCAGTGTTGGTTTGATGCAGGAAATGTCTATCGTAAGAATGAGTCACATTTAACCCTTTCAGCCACACTAAGTGCTTTTGTAGTCTGAGCTCAACTGACAGCTGGCTTTTCACTATAGCTTAAATTGTGGTAGTTATAAAGATTTGACGTTGCTCCTTTTTATGATATTTCAGATGATGAAGGGTGTCTTCCAACTTTGATTTTGGGGCCTGGATTAAAAGATAAGTGCCAAACGCATAAACACAGGTGTTTAAGTGTGCAGCAGAATTGTTTTGTGCTATGTTCACAACAAAACACTTCTGCAGTAGACATGAAGGTGACTCAGCAACAGTTCTTGCCCTGCAGTTCTGCTTTTCACTCAATGTTGTGCAGAGAAAAAGACTTGAGAGTAATAAGCATTTCACTTCTTGGAACAAACCTAATATATCCTATTCAGTTACCAGCCCACCTTTAGATAACCTGTACATTGAAACCTTTTATGTAACCTCCCACCTACTGGAAGCAGCATTTAATCCAACCCACAAGCCTCAGCATGAATTGAGTTTCATAAAAGGTTGCTGAACAATGACCCAGATATTGGCAGTGTGGCAGTGGCGCCTCCAGGCTATCTGGGTAGGTCATGTGGGCGTTTACATTTGTGTCAGAGTGGCAGAGCCAGTTGAAATATTGACATGTCCTTCACATGTGACTAGCAATGACTAACTACAAGACATCTGCTTCTCAGAGTGATGTGCAGCCAGGATCTGGCCGATTTTACTGTATAATTTGAGTATAATTAAGTTCATTCTAAAACAAAGAAATCTATTATAGGAAAAACATAATTACATAAGTGTCACTATTAAAGTTTATTTACACAAAGCAAACTTTAAGCAGCGAGCTGTAAGGAGACACTGCTCTTATCAGCTTGTAAAGCTGTAATGATGAACATGTTGGCCAAATTGCTGCGTCTGCTTCCTCTTTGCATATCAGGCAAACACAAGCTTTTAAATGTCAGTACTTACTGCCTCCGGCTTGGTATCCAACAACTCCTCAGTGAAATGTCTGGCCATTTAGATGCTAAACGTTCCGCTGTCTTTACCAGCTAGCTGATTACTAAGTTTGCTGCGGTGCTTGGCAGGTTCATCAAAGAATTTTTAGTGTAGTTTCAAATTAGACTATAGGGAGTGGGACGTGTCAGACCGAACCAAAACAGAACATTAAAAAGAAAAAAAATCTATGAACAAAGGCCTGTTCTCAAACCAGTCATACTGATTCTGCAAAATATTAATGAATCCAAACACAAATACACACAAATACAAGTGAGGCCTGCTCTACAAAGGTGGTTTCGTTTACCCTAACATTACCAGTTGGGCTAACCAAGTAAAATATTTT
The DNA here is from genome assembly GCF_964374335.1 of Astatotilapia calliptera. NCBI lineage: Eukaryota > Metazoa > Chordata > Actinopteri > Cichliformes > Cichlidae > Astatotilapia > Astatotilapia calliptera. The sequence continues at coordinate 33,234,636 of NC_137432.1, read as the reverse complement.
ACAAAGTAGTTCAAACTAAAATATATTTTTTTAAATAAATAAATATGTAACACAGACTGAAGGTCTTGTGTGTGAGAGAGAAAAATATTGTATTTAATACACTGTATGAATGTATATGTGCTTTAAATAAGACCTACTGGATTAATAATGTTTAGATTATATAGACCAGGCAGGGAAGTAGGCAGGTTTGTTGAATGTGTGCAGACTTGTCAGAATTATATTTGTATCATCAAGAAAGTGGAGGGACGTGACAGACTGCAACTGTTATTCCAGTAAATGTTTAGATGTGCATAATATTGTTTTAGCAACAGTAAAAAAATAAATATTTATAATATAAATAATTCAAGTAGAGCTGTAGCCTACTGGCATTATGCCAAATATAGATTTTTCAGCACAGCCACTTTATTTTTAGAGCCTAAATATTTTAAAGAGTGGCACCAATTTAGCTCGAGTCAAATTCAGTTCTTTATAAAAAATGAATTATTTGTGAAATTTTTTTTAGAACATTCTGGATCCTGATGACACAAAAGATAGCCCTCAGATGTCACTAAGCTCCAGGAGCAACAGACCTGCATCATTATGAGATCATTATATACATGTGGGGCAGACACAATGGAGGCAGGTTGAATTAGCCTCTCTGCCTCAATGACACCCTTCTGTCTCCAAAAATAGAGTGAAACACAGACAAAAACACACACAGTACACTCAGCTTTCTGTTAGTTTCGTCTTGTCCTGAGTGACAGGATTGGAGCTGGTCTGGGGTGGAAAAAAATCTCTTTGGTTACGTTTAATTCATTTAGTCATTAATTTTTTTGTTTTTATAAAGCCAAATTTAACTGAATGATGAAGAAAGTACACTGAAAAAAATATGTTGTTGGATTTACTTAATTCAATGGTGGACATTTGTTGCACACAGATGTTTTGCTTTGGCAGCAACTTAAACAATTGAATTAAATTAACACAATTTATTCATGTTCAATAAACTTGTGCAATTTGTGTTGATAAAATGTGACTTAAACATGTTTTGATGAAGTAATTTGAGCTCTTGGAATATTTTAATCCTTCACAATTTTCTCACGTTATCCCAACACGATTCAATAACTTTTACCCAATACTACTTGGTCACTTAAATACTACATGTTATCTTCAAATTACATTTTGCTATTATATTCTAGTATCAAATACACAATTTTCAAATGGAGGCCTTATAACAGATTGTATTGTTCTCTTCCAAGATGGTTGCTGGCATCCACCAGTAACCTTTCAAAACAACATGTCTAATTTCACTGCAGTAGGTAAAGAATTAAACTGACATTACTCCTCTACTGAATCTATATAAATCAACAGTTAAATAATGTCAGTTCTTCCGTGTTCTCTGGAATCAATCACAGCAAAGAAATTGGACTGTTTCTTTTGAAAAATGTTGGGAAAGAACAATACAAAACATTCTATTTAAGGCCTCTAACGTCAAGATTCAGTTAAACAACAATTATAACTAAACAATTTGAGGTAATGTTAGTTTCCATTAACATTAAATTAGGTTACTGAATTGGCAAACACCTTCCTATTAACACTACCCATTTTACCCCAATAACTAAAGAAATTAGCACTTGCAGGTCAAAACCTTTATTCAAGAGACGCAAAAATAACATTGATACAGTGACTGTCAAAAATTACAGCACTGATCATACTGTGACATCTTGGTTCAAAACAGCACACTTAGAAATATTCAACGTTCTTTACTTCAACTGAATGAAACTGAAAATACCATTTCACACAACCCATATGGGATATTTAGACTGTATAACTGTTCACGCTACATCTCTTCACTAGTAAAAGAAAGAAAAAATACAAAGAGAAATTTAAAAATGCTGCCAAACAGACAAACAGAACTTGTACAGAGCAAAAGGAAAAACAAACAACAACAAAAAAACGGCTCGTCCTCATGGCAGTTGCAGAGTATATAAAAATGAACCCTGCGATCCGTTCCTGGAATTGAGCTTCAAAAATGCAGCAGAACAAGTGTGAGATTGAAATGTCCTCTCACCTAGAGCTGGTCACCTCACATGCATAACAGTGAGCTTCGTTGCAGGAGCAGTTTTGTCTTAGTTGTGAGCTTTTCTTGAGAGCTGAGTTGCATCCAACTCCATTACCACCCATTGAATCACCTCAAAAGTGTAGCAGAGTTGTGATGGGTAACTCATGTTGAAGGAATAAAAAAGGTCCAAACAGCATGGCTACTGCAAAGGTCACGTTATCCAGATCTTGAAGAACAACATCAGAAAAGTCATTGCCTGCCGCATCCTCTGGAGACAGATGTTCATTGTGGTTTTCTCAATCTGTGCAGTGGCCTCAGTCAAGTCCTGGTTAAACACAAAACATTTCTTTAAGATTCCTTTTTAAACTCATCTCTTTTGAATCTACCAGTTCTAATGTTAGAGTAATTTAAACCAATGCAAGCAACATAGTAAATAGCTATAGCCAAAGAGTGGCCTGCCATGCTGCCATTCATGGTCTAACAGAGTTTCTAAGAGAGGGTGAAAAACATAATAATTTCAAATGCTTTACATTAGTTTTTGTTAGAAAGACACCGGCCCATCAGAAATCCAGGCTATGTCACTCAGAAGATGTTAGAATTTAGACTTTCAGCCCCACAATTTGGTTAGCTGTTGGTCAGTTGGTCATTTTTTCAAACAAAAGCTAATATAAATATTGGTGGGATTTTCCTTTGTTCATTAGAATGACAAATTTAAAGTTTTTTCACACTGATGTGACCCCTAATACAGGGGTGAGGATGGGGCCTCAAGGGCCGGCGGCCGAGTTCACTACCAGGCCTCATGTGAACTTCAAATTATTAAAGAGGACTACTGGTCCTAACCAGTCCAATGAGGATCAAGTGGATAACTAAATGCATTTTTAAATGTTGCAAAGCCACAATCTACCCATAAAACACTCACCATGAACTCCTGCACCAAGATGTTGCAATTGTCTTTCACACAGATGCGGAGCACTTTGATGAGGGACTCCGAGCATTAATGTCATCCTTGACTATTATAACAAAGAAAACAGAGATTTGTGAACTTTTCAGTAGCACAGAAGAAAATGATCCCAGACAAAAACTCTTGACTTTTTAAACCAGTCAACATGCAACACCAGCATCTACAAAGCAATATCAAAAGTTCCTGTTTGACATCAACTTTATGGATATATAGTTTCCAGAACATTTATTTTTAAAAAAAGATAATTTTTTCTCAGTGGGCCAGTAAATGCATGACGAAAATTATGGCATCCTTTTAGTGGAATCATTACTCACAGGTAATAGTTGACTGTTTCAATGGATGTAGCATAAAAATCTTTTACTGACCTAATGCAATACATATACACTTTGTAGTTAAAGAATTTTAAAGTTCTTACTGTCATTATGGCAGCTACATCCTTTAGCTTTGTGCCCTGTTCCCCTGATCACTTTGCAAACACTTTCAGCAGACTGTCAGAGAAAAACTCAGCTCCGTCAGAAACCTTGACTGTAAAGGCATGGTTGGGATGCACTGGAATGCTGCATTTTATCTGAAATGACATAAAATTATTTTGAAATAACAGCAGGCACTGTGCTTGGTTAATCAGTAATGTTTTGTTGAATAAAAACTGTGTTTCCAGATCTTATGGGATTAAAAAAAATCCAAAGATGTTTGTTTCTGATTTGCAACCCAAGAACCCACAAGTTACAACCTCATTTCAGTTCAAGTGTGCATTAATGCGAGTCCAGTAATCACCTTTCTGGCAATACATACAGGTATAAGTTAAACCTATGGCAGATTTTGGATCTCTCAGTTGTATTAATAGGGTGAGTATGCATGCACCTAATAATTATAAAAAACCCATTATAATTAAGTTACAGAAACGAAAATAGAATATACTTTCTTACCATAACACCTTGAACCCACAATCCATCAGCTGACTCCTGGTGAAATGCAGAATAGAGGTCATCTCTCAATGTGCAGCAAAAAAAACAAAAACAAAAACAAAAGGACAGCAGGTGAGGGCAGGAGGGGTAGGGATGTAAGCTAGCATAATGCCGCTGATGATATTAGCTAAAGCTGTTCAATGTCCAAAATCTCACTAACACCACGGTGCAGTAAATACACAATGTAACTGAAGAGTCAGTTGACAAATCTATTCACACAGAAAACCAAATTATGTTATGAGCGCCTCGTAATTAGGTTTAATGTGATATTACGGCTCTTGTGCCAAAGACAAATTCAAATGAAAAAGCGCCAATTCTTTGACAACAGATAAAACAGCAAATAAGCTAACGGCTCTTTTTTAGCATGTTACATGGCGACACTCTAGACGTTTAACTACATTTGGCTGAAATATGGTAAAAATGAATTCAAAAAATCAAGACATACCAAAAACGTAGAGTTGGCTGCTCGACTTGACTGAGATGGATGCCTTTTTTAAACCACGATCCAAAGCCCGCGAGATGAAATCACGCGTGGTTTCACGAGATTTAACGTTGCTATCTTATTGACTTACTTCACCTGAACATGATATGAACAATTTAATACACCCTTTCTGCATATCATGTAGTTTTTACACTATATAGTTACATTTAACTTTAAAACATGAGGCAATTGTGTTAAATGCATGCAAGATGCTTACATAAATCCAAGAGATGGCCAGTCCCTTTTTTTCAGTGTAGTACTATAAACACCCTTTGTTCTACACAATACTGCAATGAAAGCAATTTTAGGTTCTATGACTCAAACCTCTTTCTCAAACAAATGTCCAAAGCCCATATCAGTTCTACTTCACTCTTCCTTTGTGCTATAAATAACAGCCTGGATGTGGAAGATAGACAGAATCATAAAGGGACCATTATATAAGTCGTGAGCATCTACACAGGCTGACCCTTGGTCTTTCTTCCCAGAGGAGTTGGTCAGATTGATGCTGGCTAGGTCACAGACAGCTGGGGCTTATTTGCCATGTATCCATCCCCAGGCAGAAGCCAAAGAGCTTTACGAGGTAGAGCAACATTCATGTGTAAACACTAGGCAGCAGTCATTTTGAGGAAGTGTGTCCGTGTGTACAGGAAGTTATGGAAGGGAGACTAAAATGCACAACTAATTTCAGTTTTGAACATGTTGGAGAAGATGTAACTCCTCTGTTATAACAATTAGACTTCCCAATACTTAGAAGCATAACGAAATTAAAGATGTCCAAATAGATCCATTAAGTTTTCAATCTAAAAAATCTCTACCTTGTAGTGCAATATTTCTTCAGATTTAATGTTCAGCAAATGACTCCAGCTGAAGATCTTCCAACCATTTATATGAGATAAAATCTTAATACAATCTGATATTTACATATGATACTTTTCATCAAACCAATGTGGCAAATTTAAATGTAAACATGCCACAATTTTGTCTTCCTCGCTGGTTATTTTATCTTTCTTAACAAATGCTTGATCAGTTCTTTGAAGATGGATGGATTTTATTTTTAGAACAGGAGAACGTGCTTGTGTGAATGGGTGAATAAGGCACGCTGTATAAAAAGTGATTTGAGTACTCAGAGAGTAGAACAGCACTATGTAAGAATCAGTCTATTTACCATATTTATATATGTGAGCAATGATCTTTTGATGATCTTTGGTGAATGGGAATTAAAATATATCCAGAAGATTTAAGCATAATGTAGAAAACATATAAAAATAAGTTAGGAATATCAAGCTTCAAATACTAGCCATTTTAAAATGTCTTATGCAAATGTATTTTTAAAATACTGATAATATTAGTGATAGTGATAATAATATAGTAGGACACAGACTGTATAACCACTGACACATTGTTTCATAGTTGTATCTTTGTCTCTGTTGTCATGGTATTTGCACCAGTGTTTGCTAAAAGCATCTTTCAGATGTTCAGCTGTGACAAACTATGCTTGTGTAATTTGCAAATCTTTTCAGTGGAAAAATATTTGTGGGTGAACAAAGTTTATAGGTTTAAAGCACCAGTAAAACAAACAAAAAGATTCTTCATGTATCAGATGACACAAATCTAAGAAATTTGTGGTTTTTGTGCCCATCATCCACATCTTCCTGTGGCTCAGACAGTAGTGACTGCAGGGCACGGCAATCCACTACACGCCGCGAAAATACAGAAATACAGCATAGCCATGAAATGTTGGAGCCTCTGTACATGTATGAATTTAAGGGGTGTTTACATGTGCCCACAATTACAAATTCATGCCAGTGTTTGTGTAGTAGGATCTCTATCTGTCCCCATGGAGAGCACTGAACTATAGAGTATTAACTTAGGATGAGTCACTGGAACATTCTTGGCTCAGAGGGAGCAAATCACATTTGTTCACTCTTCCCATCTGCCATGTAATGAGGGGAAAAGGAGAAAAAACAGGGAACCACACAGACAAATAACATTGTAACTGATGAATGACATCGATTTATTTATACAGCATTTATATAAAACAAACAACATGTGTGCAATACTAAATAAACGTTTTTCGTTAAAGAGAATTGAATTTTCTTTAAAACGTCTATTTAATGTCATAAAATTAATAGGGACTAATACTGCAGTGTTTTTCATTGCTCTACAATTCATAGATCAAAGGGTTTGGGTATGCTTATTGTACATGGCTGGGGAAATATACATTCTGCAGGTTAAAAGTTGTGAAATAAAAGTGAGAATACTGACATCAGCCTGTAGGCCTCATTAATTATAAATATATGTTCCTATAATAATAATGGACTGCATTTATATAGCGCTGGTGGAAGCAACAGCTGCCCTGGGGCAGACCGACAGAAGCGCCATCGGCCCCTGTACTGTCTCTGCTATGGTTGGGCAGTCAGCTAAACTCCTTCCCCACATCAAGACTCTGACGACACGATTCCCGGTTCACAGGTTTATTGACACAGGGAAAGGTGAAACTGTAACAAACAGTACAAGGCATAATCACTGTACTTATTCACCATGTACATATATAACGATGAAAATATATTAACCCAGTTTTTTAATATGTCAACATGCAATGTTCATATGAATTACTTCCCTTTTTAAGTCAAATACAAACATCAAATTATGATTTTAACAAGTCTTGCTATAATGAATCCACTTAACACACTGTTTGCTGCTACAACTACACATGTTTCTTTTCCAAATATTTATTTATAAGTGACTTATGTATGTATGTATGTATATATATGTATATATTGTACTATTCTTAGTTAGCGTATTGTCTGTCTTGTCTTAATGTTGGTTTAAAATGGAGCACTGTAACAAAAAATAATTTCCCCCAGGGATCAATAAAGTATTCTGATTCTGATTCTGAATGCATCCAATACGTTTGTCATTCCCCTTTAACTAGCTCCATAAGCGATTGCTAGCTTAAACTGCATAAGATTGGTTTTATCATTAAACTTACAGAAAAATGAACTTACTTGAAAGAAAGTGGTCTATACATGCACATAAAATATAAAACAAGTCTATACATACCCACAATGCTACCAAAGGCATAGGATGTATGTGGATGCCACTGGATTTATCTGGCTAAGGCCACCATGCTGCACATGCCTTCTCCTTAATTCACAGACTTACTTCCTGTTTACCAATGACATCATGTCCTATTACAGACTACAGGTTTTAAGGTGGCACCAGAGAGTTACAATTGCATATTTAAACATTTACCAAATCCAAGAAAACAGTCTACCTTAAAAACTTTTGATATCAGAACACTCCCCGCCTGGCGTGATTAACGCCACCACACTTTGTCAATGACAGTTCAACACACGCTCATACATGTAAAAATCACGGCCCACCTTTTGCTGTGTGAGAGGCCTCCTCTAGTCCGGCGTGCAGAAACACTCCAAGGACCAAACACATCAAGGCCAACATTTGTGAAGGGAGGGTCTGTTGAGAGACGATCTGCCGGAAGGCTGGCCATTTTTTGGCAGCTTACTGGAGCTCTAAGTCTTCTGCATGTCACACATCGGTAGATGATGCTGCTCACTTTTCTCTTTCCACCAACTATCCAAAATCCAGCTGCACGGACGGCCCCTTCCGTAAAGAGACGCCCTTGATGGTGAACTTGTTCGTGGTACTGTCTAATGAGCAGGGTTGCAATATGATGATTCCCTGGAATAATCACAGGAGTCTTCTCACTCTGAGCAAGACTCAAATAGTGAAGACGACCTCCGACTCTTAGTAGGCCATGTGCATCAATAAAGGGATCGAGACTTTTCAGAGGACTACTTCTGGGAACCTCTTTGTGTATTATGATACATTTGATCTCCTCGCCATAAACCTCTTCTTGGACTGTTCGAATGATGATGTCTGAGGCTTGGGTGGATTCCTCAACACTAAATCCTGTCTTACAAAGATGCCAGCCCTTACAAGGTTTGTTTGTTGTGATCATATTGTAACAACTGGCAATATGTTTCAGATGGGCGATTGCACGAGTCAGTGACTGCCACGAAGAAAACTTGGTGAATCGTTGGGACCCAAGTTGCTTGGATGCTGTGGCAGTGCTTAATGTGGACACAAGCGGTCGGATGTCTGGATCTGAACCTGGGTCCACAAGATCAAAGGTGATGTCAGGGATGTCTTGCTCTGGTTTGGACAGAAACCTGGGTCCACTAAGCCAGTTGGTGTCTTTTAAAGTGCCTGCAGCAACAGAACGCGTTGCATGGTCTGCAGGGTTCTGGTTTGTGGCCACGTAGTGCCACTGGCGTGGACTGGAGGATCTTCGAATGCGCAGGACCCGATTACTTACATACACATAAAAACGCCTGGTCTCACTACAAATGTAGCCCAGAACCACCTTACTATCTGTGTAATAAGTCACAGCATTAAGCTGAAGATCAAGTTCTGCTGAGATCAGGTCTGACAACTCAACAGCCAGTACTGCTGCACAGAGCTCTAATCTCGGGATTGTGTGCTCTGGACGAGGAGCCAGCTTGGCCTTTCCCATGACAAACCCCACATGCTGGTTTCCAGCAGTGTCTGTGACTCTAAGATATGCTACTGCAGCAATAGCTTTTGTTGAAGCGTCAGAGAAAACACACAATTCTCTGTTGACAGCTGTCGATGGTGAAGTTTCAGTGTAGGGTCTGGGTATCGTCAGACTTGACAACTCTGTCAGTGAAGCTCTCCACGAGGCCCAAGCTTCCTCCTTGTCTCGAGGTAATGGCGCATCCCAGTCACCATTCTCAGCAGTGAGCTCTCGCAGAATGGCCTTGCCTTGTATGACAACTGGTGCTACAAACCTAAGAGGGTCGTAGAGACTGTTAATGATAGATAAGACTCCCCGGCGAGTATAAGGTTTCGTCTCCTGGGAGACACTGAAGACAAAGCAATCTGTTTGAAGGTTCCAGTTGAGCCCGAGACTGCGCTGCATCGGTACTGTGTCTGCATCAAGGTCAAGATCTTTAGAATCAGAATCAGAATCAGAAAGGGGTTTATTGCCAAATGTTGAGCAGGTTTACAACATTAGGAAATTGCTGCGGTGCTTCAGTGCACTTGCTTAAGGTCACTTGCATAGTCTCTTGAAGGAAAGGCTCTCATGACCTCCTTCTTGTTTGCTGCGATCTTATGCAGCCTCAGGTTAGACCTGGAGAGGACATCCTGTGTCTTCTTTAACAAGTTGATAGCTGCTTCGACTGTAGGCAGAGACTTCAGTCCATCATCCACATAAAAGTCTCGCATCACAAAATGCTTTACATCAGGGTCAGCATGGAACTCACTGACTTGAACGGATTGATGCAGGCCGTAAATAGCCACTGCAGGCGAGGGGCTATTCCCGAACACGTGGACTGTCATGCGGTAGTCCACGATATCTTTGGAGAGGTCATTATCACGGAACCATAGAAACCTCAAGAAGTTTCTGTCCTCTTCTCTGACCAAGAAAGAGTAGAACATTTGTTCTATGTCTGCTGAGAATGCAACAGCTTCCTTTCTAAAGCGAATCAATACACCCAGCAGTGTGTTGTTCAGATCAGGCCCCGTCAACAGCACATCGTTGAGTGACACACCATTGAATCGAGCACTGGAGTCAAAAACTATTCTGATCTTCTTTGGTTTCTTGGGATGGTACACACCGAATGTTGGTAAATACCATCGCTCTTCCTCCTCACCCAACGGAGGAGCCAACTCTGCATGACCATTTTTGAACATCTGTTCCATGAAGCTAAGGAAGTGTTCCCTCATTTCAGGCTTCCTCTCAAAGTTGTGAATGAGAGACTTGAGACGCTTCAGTGCCTGAGGCCTGTTGTTAGGAAGCTGCTGACGTGGACTCTTGAAGGGTAAAGGGGCTACCCAGCTGTTATTTGTGTCTTTCTGTAGTCCAGCCTTCATTATTTTCATGAATGAAGCGTCCTGAATTGAAGGAGCAACTTGGTTATCCTCTTTGGTCCTCTTGAACACATTGCATCCAAGACGGTCAACATCGCAGATGGACTCTTGTTCAGGACATGTTGGAAGATGGTCTGCAACCTGGATGGCGCTGTACCTTTCTTTAACACAAAACACATTAGGGCATGGGTTAAAGATAGATGGCCTTCGCAGCTCTGTGGTATTTGTATAGAAGGAGCTGATTGCTGATGGCCTATGGACACTGCCGAGACATACGTTGCCCACAACAACCCACCCCAGATCTAACTTCTGAGCATAGGGCTGGTTGTGTGAACCATTCACTTGTTTGCGGACTTTATGTAGTCTGATAACGTCCCGCCCTAGGAGAAGCATGATCTGGGCATTTGGGTCCAGATCTGGGATGAGGTGTGCCAGTGACTTTAAATGTGCATGATGAATAGCGACATTAGGGGTTGGAATCTCATCCCTGTTGTTGGGAATTTCATTGCATTCTGTGAGACTGGGTAATGGAATGCGGACAGTCCCATCAAGAGATTCCACCTCATAGCCACTTGCCCTCCTACCTGCTGATTCTTTTACTCCTGCACATGTTCTCAGTATGTATGGCGCACATGGGCTTTTGTCACCAAACACTTCAAAAAACTGTGAGCGAACTAACGACCTGTTGCTTTGCTCATCCAAAATTGCATACAGCTTCACTGCTTTTTCTGTGTTCCCAGCTGGATATACCTTCACGAGGCATATTTTGGAACAGGATCGGTCCATCAGATCTCCCCCACAAACCTTTGTGCATTTGGCTGTGATGTCCGATTGAGGCAAAGTTTCAACTTCCTCCCCGCCATGGTCTGGAGCAGGGTCCTTCACTTCTATCCAAGGTGCAGGCCCTGGATGTAGAGCTGTGTTGTGCCTTTCACTTTTGCACTCAGAACACTGCACTTTGACCTTGCAATCCCTAGCAAGGTGCGATGATGCTGAACAGCATTTGAAACACAAATTGTGCTCCTTCAAGAACATCTTGCGCTCATCAATCGGTTTTTCTCTGAATGCACGACATTTGCGTAATGGGTGTGGTTTCCCATGAATGGGGCATACTTTATCACAATCATCAAGCTTTGATGAGAACTTACTAGAATCAGAACTAGCTCTGGAGGATACGTCCGTTTTACAGACTGAGATTCTTCTATGCTTGTTTGGCTGCCACGCTAACTTTTCAGTCCTGGGGCTGATGTCTGTCTGAGTGATGAAGTTGAAGCTTGGATCGTTGGCAATGCTAGCCTCCTGGCTAACAAACTCTACAAAAAAGATAAAGGGCGGATACGGCACATGCTCTCGCCGCTTGTACGATGCGCCAGCTGAAGCCCACTTTTCTTGCAGACGAAAGGGGAGCTTCTGCACGATTGGGTTGACACCTCTTGCTGTGTCGAGGAATGAAAGTCCAGGTAGGTCTCCTTCATCCTTAGCCGAAAGAAGTTCCATCAGAAGATCACTCAACTTTGTTAACTTAGTATAGTCTCGATTTCCTACCTTTGGAAATGTGTTAATGCGCTTGAAGAGAGAATCCTCTATTGCCTCTGTTGAGCCGTAGGTTCTATCAAGTCTTTCCCATATCATATCCAGCCCAGCTCCTGGATGATTAACATGAATTGCTCTGATCTGCTCTGCGTGTTCTTTTGACTCCTTGCCAAGCCACTTTAAAAGAAGATCCATCTCTTCACTCGCAGTCAAATCTAAGCCACTGGTTGCAGATAGAAATGAGCGTTTCCAGGCTCTGTAGTTCTGTGGCTTGTTATTAAATTGAAGTAAGCATGTAGACACAAGTTCACGGCGTGCAAGATATCTCACAAAATCATTTGGGTTGGGGCTGCCATAGTTGGCGTTAGGAGATATGGGATAGGCTGAGGGAAATGCACCACTGTAGTCATTTTGAGATCTGAGATTCTGGGTTGGAGTAGCAGAACTGTGTTCAAATCTTACTTGTCGTGGCTCGTGAACATCTTCTTCCTTACAGATCTGAACTCCATGTGAGCTGGGGAACGGCTGTGATTTTGTTGGCGTAACACTTTCATGCCGCTGATGCTCTGTCTCTGATACTTTGCCTTGGTCCGCAACATACTGTTGTGTTCGTTGAATAGTTTCTAGAGGGTCAGAATCTAGTACAAGGTCACAACTACGTCTTTCACTATTGATATCAGCTGCAGCTTCTAGCACTTCTGCCTCCGCAATGGCTGCAGCAGTTTCTTTCTTATATTCTAGCATTTGCATTGAGGCTTCCAATTTAGCCTTTTCTAGTTTTAGGTTTATTTCCTCCTCAGCATAAGAAAGACGAGCCTTTGCTGCTTCTGCACGTGCTCGTGCCTTGGCTGCAGCAGACCCAGTTGATGATGCATAGGAGTGCACAGAAGGAGCGTGCGAATGCGTTTTTGACATGGTTGTTTCTTCTGACTTGGACTGAACAATTTCTCAGCGAATCTCTGCTTAGATGTGCTAATTGTCCATTAGTTGATTGTGATGATGGTCTCCCTACCATCTGTCGGCGTTTCCACGTTATCTTGCCCGCTAGGAAGTGTGGTTTCACTGTACTGCCTCTGCTATGGTTGGGCAATCAGCTAAACTCCTTCCCCACATCAAGACTCTGACGACACGATTCCCGGTTCACAGGTTTATTGACACAGGGAAAGGTGAAACTGTAACAAACAGTACAAGGCATAATCACTGTACTTATTCACCATGTACATATATAACGATGAAAATATATTAACCCAGTTTTTTAATATGTCAACATGCAATGTTCATATGAATTACTTCCCTTTTTAAGTCAAATACAAACATCAAATTATGATTTTAACAAGTCTTGCTATAATGAATGCATCCAATACGTTTGTCATTCCCCTTTAACCCTTTAGAGCCGATCGGAGCGGGAACGCTCTGTTATGCGTAACTATTTTTAAATCCCAGTAGCACTGCAACCACGTAAGCTAGCGCAAAAATTTTTTTTTGCATATGAAACCGGAGGAGTTGTACTTACATCTGATGCCATCAGCTTGTCCTAGGTCACGGTTTCCTTCCACATAAAGCTTTGCAAAAACTGCATAAAAAGCGCTTGCAGGAACAAAAACATAATATTCCAGAAACACGCTTTACCGATCTGATCAGCTGTTCAAAACACTTCCTACGTTGGAATAGACGTCAGCGCGAACTTTTGCATTTCCGCCATTACCTGCCCGAAACCGGAAGTGACGTCATTTTCGCGGAAATGTAGTCTTTTTTGCGATCAGGGCCTCAGGGCCTATACTGTTCTTTTTAAAAGTTATCTTTGACTGTATGACTTTCTGTGTCGTTTCTGGGATGCTTAGGACTCATATTGCACTGCTGGAAATAGTTTATTTTGATGCATATGCTGCTTTTTTGCAAATTTGCAGTATAATATTTATTTTCGTTTTTCCTGCGGGTGTATAAAAATTCAAAAATAAAACTATGAAGACACTCAAAATAAATTTCCTGTGGTGGGAAACTATTTTGTGCAACTTTTTTGTATTTACAGTTTTGAGGGATAAGACTCTTAAATTTCTCTAACTACAAATATATGTTAAAAAATCAAAAACGATTTTCAATTTTTTTGTAGTTTATTGCACTTTTTTGCAATTTATGTAATTACTATGCACTTAATGAATACATATTATTAAAATCTGGGCTATAATGGTTGTATTGATGTATAGCAACTTGAAATGCTCCCAAAAATGGCTCCACAGCATGTAAAAATATAATATAAGCTCTGGCGGACTTGGTTCTATGGTAGGTCTTAAAGGGTTAACTAGCTCCATAAGCGATTGCTAGCTTAAACTGCATAAGATTGGTTTTATCATTAAACTTACAGAAAAATGAACTTACTTGAAAGAAAGTGGTCTATACATGCACATAAAATATAAAACAAGTCTATACATACCCACAATGCTACCAAAGGCATAGGATGTATGTGGATGCCACTGGATTTATCTGGCTAAGGCCACCATGCTGCACATGCCTTCTCCTTAATTCACAGACTTACTTCCTGTTTACCAATGACATCATGTCCTATTACAGACTACAGGTTTTAAGGTGGCACCAGAGAGTTACAATTGCATATTTAAACATTTACCAAATCCAAGAAAACAGTCTACCTTAAAAACTTTTGATATCAGAACAGCCCCTCTGGCCAACACCAGTAGGCGGTAGGGTAAAGTGTCAGATGCGCTTCCCAAACCCCTGAGCCACGGTCGCCCTATACTCAGTCCTGTATCAAATATCTTGATCTTAATTCATACAGTTCAACTGTTCTGTGTGTATGGAACTTTGCCTTTGTTTTATGGTGTCTCTTCATATAATGGCAGCAAAAATGAGGGTTTAAGTTACTGGGTATCATTTCTATTTTATTTTATCGTTTTTAAATAGTGTGAATTCATAACAACAGTGATCCCTGCTTTTAGTGTACTGTAAGAACAGCCATGGTTACTTCTTGCTAACTCGACACACTTTAGTTCAAAACACCTCACATGTGGGAATAAATTCCTCTCACCGTCAGCTGATCATTTGTGATATTATTCATAAAAAATCATGTAAAGTTCATCACATCCTTGAATACAAAATTCCAATACTTAACCAGCAAAAATCAATTCTTGACTTTATTTGTAGATATAATCATTTCCACTGCAAACTTAAGCTTTCTAAATAACCTATATTCAGTTTTCTGTTGCCTGTACATATACCTAATGAGGTTACTATAGAATCTGTGGCAAGATCTGAAAACTGCTGTTCACAAACGCTGTCCATCTAATCTGACTGGGCTGGAGCTGTTTTGCAAAGAAGAATGGGCAAAAATTTCAGTCTCTAGATGTGCAAAGCTGGTAGAGACAGACCCTAAAAGACTGGCAGCTGGAATTGCAGCAAAAGGTGGTTCTACAAAGTATTGACTCAGGGGGCTGAATAATTACGCACACCCCACTTTTCAGTTATTTATTTGTAAAAAATGTTTGGAATCATGTATGATTTTCGTTCCACTTCTCACGTGTACACCACTTTGTTTTGGTCTTTCATGTGGAATTCCAATAAAATTGATTCATGTTTGTGGCTGTAATGTGACAAAATGTAGAAAAGTTCAAGGGGGCTGAATACTTTTGCAAGCCACTGTAATTATGTCATTTTTATCAGCTATGGAGTCCATTTTAAATATATTAACATTCATAAAATTATTATTTGTTAAACAAGGTACAGAAGTAATAAATTATTTTATGTATCAGTTATTAACGTAATCAGTTAACTAAAAGTTCCATTAGTTTAATTTAAGATTATTAATTAATTTATAATGGTTATAATAAAGGTTGACTGAATACTATTAATCAGTACCATAGCAGTCATGATGGATTGCTTCCAAATGTTTGTTTTACCAGGATCAAAATATTTAATGGCTGCTGACTTTCTGAGTAGTAAATAAAAACAATGCAAGGCAACGATTCAGAAGTGCGCTCCTAAATCTTATGCTTCATTTGAATAAAAGTGGATTTAAAAAACAAAAACAAAAAGCAACAAAAGGTTTTAGATACAGCACTGTGCACCGATATTAACAATGATCAGGTGTGTGTTTGTTCCAGGTACTGTAGCTGTGATCGGCCTCGACCCAGTGAGCAGAACACATCCTTACACTAACAAGTGCTGCGATGTTATCAAACTGGCATGACACTACCTTCATTCAGAGCAGAATAAGAGCTGCATTCTTCGCCGTCTCTCCAACCTCATATTTTCATTCCATTTACCATTTTCTATTTTTTTGCAGTTCAAATGACAAGATCAGTAATACATTTAGGATCCATCAATTTACGTGCTTGATTTAATTAAACTGTCTGAGTGCAAAGCAGGAGGAATCAACTCTGCAAAAAACTGTAAGAAGCAAGAGCACGTGTTGTTGGAGATTCTCGAAACTGATGTTTAGTCAGCAAATTCATCTATAGGGTGATAGATGGTTTCTGTCTCTTCAATCAGATAAGGTCTTGGCTAATTTTCAAGCTTTAAAAACAAATACTGCAAACTAGGCCTAGTGTCTGACTTGAAGTGTGGAGAGCTCGCTCAGAGCAGAAATTTATGAGCAGAGAGGAGTTCTGGATGGAGCCAAGTGTCCATGACCTCTGAATAAAAACCCTGAAATGGTCTACATAGCCAGAAGGCGTGAAAGAAGTCATCATCTTAAATGTCAACAGTGTGGACATCTGCTGCAGTAGGGGAGACCGGGGATAGTTGTAACGTGGGTTAGTTGTAACACTTCCAATTTCTCCAATCAGGGCTACGTTTCAAATGATGTGACTCATCCTGTGCATGCCCAATTCAGTTCTGCTATCACATGTGAAAAATCAGCACATTTTGTCAAACACAGACAATTTAACATGAAAAAAAGTAATTTGTATGCCAAAAAGTAAGTTTTTCTACTTTATTTCAATGTTTAATAGCATTATCTGCTTTGCAGTTAAACTCATCAAATTTAAATTATGTTATTTGTATGTCTATGGGGATATATTCTGTGTAGGTCTTTAGTGCTAATGTTTTAGCCGTTGGCTGTAATGTTAGCTAGTTCATGGCTATAGGAGTCTGGGTCAGTTGTAACAGCAACAGTCTGGGTTAGTTGTAACAATAATGCAGATGTTACAACTTACCACACTATTACTTTAACTTATATTAAACAAGTTGGGGCAACGACATCAGCAGAGAGAGGTTCACTGGTCACTTTTGTATATGCGGTTAATGCCATTGGCAACACAATTCCTCCACTGTTTGTGTTCCAACACATACATTATGCAGACCTCTGTGTCAGAGATGGACCAGTAGGAAGTACTGGTAGTGGAAATAAGTCAGGATGGGTGCAAGAAACAGATTTCCTCATCTTTCTGAAGCACTTTGCAAACCACACCAAGGTAAGCCATGATAAAAAGTAATGGAATTGCGATGCTGGTGAACAACTACATTTTTTCAGCTTCATTGTTATGTTCAAAATTGGTGCAAGAGTTGTAGGTTATAATGCCCACTGAGCCAATGAGGCCAAACTCAAGGAAGACCAACCAAAATTAATGAAATATTCAGTTGCAGAAAATTCCATAATTTGTCTTTTTTGGGGGGTTGGAATATGTTCAAAAGCTAGATTTCTGCATTCTGTCACACACACACACAGCTACATAAATGGCTCTAAGTGCATTCATGTGTTGAATAAACAAAGATTACATGTTAATGTTTCGTTAGTACCCTTATTTCATTGTGTTACATTTCACCCCAGGATATGTTACAACTAACCCAGACTATGGGGTTAATTGTAACATTTCACTCTTTGTGTTTGAGGCCATACCATGCAATGGGTAATTGTGCTGCAGAGAAAATAGCTGCACTATTTAATAGCAGAGACATGTAAATACTTTGCATTACATTTTGAATCCACTACCTTAAAAGAGCTCCAATTTACAGACAGAAATGTCAAAAATGTTACAACTATCCCCGGTCTCCCCTACATTTTATGGCTGCTAAGATGAACCAAATGAATGACACATTTTATTAAGCAGCATTGCAGATTGTGGAAAATCATCAATCATTCATCTTCCTCTCACCGGCAGATAGTTTCAGGTCCAAAGTATCTTATAGTTTGCCTATTGGGCAGTTTTGTACATTCAGGGATTACATATTTTTGTGTTATATTTCAATAAACCATGTGATTTCTTTTTTAAATCTCTTCAATAAAAAGATCAAAATGCATAATTTACTCATTTAATATTGCCTGTATCTAAACTGTTACACAGCCTTTGTGTCGCAGATCACAGCAATGGATTCCCCTTTATTGTGATGGATGTTCGCACTTAGGTTCCATATTTGCTGCAGTAAATACTTCCCTGGGGCAACAAATGTGTAATAATCCACGGCTGAAAATAGCCTCTTCAAATACCATTTGCTCTTGTTTAAATAACATTTGCTAATATTTTCTAAAAAAGATGTCTACATTGCATCTGTTATAGAAAATTTAACACTTGTTAAAATAATGTAAAGATTCTAACAAATAGCAATTAAAACATAAAACACACACATACACACAATTATACTGAAGTTTTAGCTTGTTACATGCACCTAATCATTGGATCTGTTTAATGATTTACTGCATCTCTTCAGTAGGCGAGACTTAGAGCTACAATCTGGTGGGGAAAGATGAAAACTGTTGAATGATCGATTTTGAACTTTGAGTTAAAACTCTGTTGTATGACTCACAGATATTAATAGCCATGACTTCACTGAAAGACCTTTGTATATTCCATCTTTTTACAAGTTTACAGCCATCACTCGTACCTGTATCATTACTAACAAATTTTAGGTCAAAACATTTTTAACTTAACCAAATGAAGTAATTCAGAGGTTATCATTGTAAATAACAGCAATTATATTGTGGAGGACAAAATGATTCCTGGTTTATTTTTGTTCTCTTTTACATTGCAACAAGCCCAGAGAGACCTAATTCTCATTGATGTCTTATTGATCAAGTATTTAGAGCAGCACCTCCTCTATCTGTTCACTGAAGCTTTAGGCAGAATCCCCTTTACACCTCTTTAGTAAGGTGAAAGCTAATTCACGCTGGGCTCAATATGCCAGCATCTCATTCTGTCAGTGGATAAATTTAAAAGCAATACATCCTTTGAAGAGAATTCGAACACCGCTGAAAGGAGGAGGACTGTTGACAGATTAATTGTTATATTTTTAGTAAAATGACACATTTTACACCTATACCTAAAATGTTTCCATTGTTCCATATTTATTGTTGTAGAAAAGAGAATTGTAAACAAACTCTTTTCATAGCATTTCTGTTTAGTTTTTTTTCCTCCTCAGAAATGATTTGTAAAAATAGACTGAACATAACACGAGCCTGAAGCAAACTAACTGCCTAATGACTGATCCATTCTGTAGCATGGAGGAGTCGGGATTTTGAAAAACAGTTTGAAGGTATCAGCAACACATTTGTTTTCCATAATAGTTTTTATTACTGTTCATTACATCAGCAGGTACAAATTTTATCATGTTTAATGTTAATTAGTTTCTATTGGAATTCCAACAAAAGGTAAAAACTAAAAGTTAAATATAACTTTTAAAACTCTAGCTCTATAAATAAATAACTGAAAAATAACTGTAATAGTAACAAAACCTTAGATATAATATCAAGAATAGCAAAAAAACGTCCTCAGACTTAGTCAGAAATTGATTGTTCCAACCATAGAAAGAAATTCACATGCAGCATTGTGCAATATCACTTTTAAAGACAATTTCTTTTACTCCACATCAAGATTACTACTATCAAAAAAGTAATCCATTACATTATAGCCCTACTTTCAGAAACAAAATTTGTACAAATAATTATTCCATTCCATTTGTTTGTGATATTGTTCAGAGAGTTGGTAGCTCATTAAATCGACCTCTCAGTGTATTGACTTTATGTCATTACATATTTGATATTGGCAGCATCCCCTCCATCACATAATCAGGTTCCTTAATTTCACTCAGAGTGACAGCTTTAGCTAAAGGCATCATTCTCCTCCACAGGCCTCACCACCAGTGTTATGGAGCTGTACTTAGCTTGTTTGCACTTCTTCATAATTTGAAGGCATTATCAGCTGACATTCATGTTATAACCCTTGCAAAAAATAATGCAAATACTTCAATATGTAATTTCAATACTCTATATTATTTTGCTTGTGTTATTTTGTAATTTATTAAAGTCAACACCACTACTGTAAACCTTCCCAACAACAGGACACAGGCTATGAAGACTTTGCCAGGACTCAACTGAGAGGCACGAATATGCACAACATTCATTCAGGAAACTGAGACTGGCATCTTTGGTTTTCTGTCTTTTTCATTTACATTTGCTGTATGTTTAAGTTAATGCACCAGAAATACTGTGAGCCAGAAATATTAGGTTGGACTCTGGACTCAATAGATCTTGAAAAAAAGTTGAATTGTTGAAGTAGAATTGCTGCATTTTGTGTTTGGGTAGTCTGCAAAAACCTTTTATCATTGTGTGAGAGTTGGAGGCAATTAGCTGTTTATCTAATAATTTTTGTTTACTAAGGTTTAAAGTTAGAAAAAAGGAATGTTAAACAACCTTAAATTACATTGAGCAGAACACTGCCTCTGCATTGCAGGTTTTAACACCAGGCAACTACAAAGAAATATTACTTGGATGTTTGTAAGTATGTGGGGGAGGAGGAAAAAACAAAAGTTCATTTTAGTTACGACTGCCTGAAATGTTGTTAAATGATGTTTTCAGTAGGTGAAGCAGGCTGGCGAGATGAAAACACCACAAGGCATGACAGTTCTGTAGGTACCACCATAATGTAAAAGGGACAAGAATGTGTGAAATGTGTCCTATGTGGTCCCTACCTTGGTTTCAACCCTTGCAGCAAGTTGAATGCTTGGCCACATCCCTTTCAGCAGTCATGTCACAGTAAGTGTTTTGATTTTAACAGCTGCTGGAGGTTAAAGTGAGATCAGTTAAAATGTTTGAAGCCACAGAAATCAGCACTATCTGCAACAGAAGAAACAGATGTTTCCAGCTCTGTGGGAGTTTGCTCATTTTGATCTTTTTTCAAAAACTGTAATTAATCTGGTGATTTCATGGGGCAGTAATGTGAATTACAACCCCATCAAAATGAACTACACAAAGTTTTTTGTGTCTGGATCGTAATCTATAAGTTTGCATTATACGTTAAGCGCACATAAACACATATTTGCCTACAGTGTATGTACTGGTCCAACTACTTGCACAAGTACATACAACATATGTTGCTTAGTTATGGCGTTTCATGTATGCCCTGCCTGCTAGCATCTTGCACACTGCTGTTATGTGCTGGATTGTTTCAGGGGCATCTTTACACAGCACATGGGATCTTGCCTGGTGTGATGAACTCCAGCCTTTATAGATCTTGTGCTCAGAGCTTGCCTCTGTGGAACCTTCTGGCTAACAGAAGGCCGGACAGTCCTGATCCTTAAGGACCCCCAGAAGGGACCGGCCCCATCCAACTACCGGCGAAGTGATTGAAGCTTTCTAACATCTTGCTGCATGTAGAAAGTGATCTGAGCTTCATCTCATCTCCTTCTTTTACACAACATCACTGTTGGTCTTCTAGTCAAGTATGTCACAGTGACTTATTGGATGCGTGTTACCAGCTAATTTGTCTTATGATTTTCATATGAAAATAAAGTCGAAGACTGACTGACTGACTGAAGGGTGGCCAATTCATCGTCTGCATTCATATGTGGAGCATTCAGATCTCAACCTTAAAACAAGGTTGAGATAATCGAGTAGTTATGACCCATTCATGACCCCAGCAACGAAGTAAAATATGCTGTTGGGATATGTTTAAAAATAAAAATGTTTTCTATTACAAAAACTGTATGCAGATACTTAAATCCCAAATATAATGGCAAACACTGAATTCAATATTGATCATATAACATTTGGTCATTACTGCAACGTTACTGCCCTCCTTTAGCAGTTTTTATAGTAGTAGACTGGTACCCTGTGTAGCCTGTCAAAAAAAAAATTAAAAAATTATAAGGGCAAAAAGAATCTTTAATGTTTGTTTTACCCTTTTCTTGTGTGTACTGTGAGGAATCTAATACTACTTATACTATCTATTATCATTGTTAAGGATTTAGTCTCTGCTCCTGCTCAAAGTTCCCTCCTCGTAAGTACTACTACGTTGACAAAAAAATTAGCTGGAACGATGCTCAACAATACTGCAGAGAGAAGTACACAGACCTGGCCACCATTGAAAGCATGGATGATATAAGCAGGCTAAATTCATCTTTTTCCTACGACTGGGCATGGATTGGACTGCAGGATGACCCTGAATCCTGGAAGAATACGTTAGGCAATGACACCAACTCCTGGAGATGGGCAATAACTGGTGAAACGAGCAAAATTGATTACCACAACTGGGACTCTACTCAGCCAAATTATTATCTTGCAAAAGAAACCTGTGTGATAATGGGTCTTGGAGGAAAGTGGAACGATAAAAACTGTGGTGAAAACAAAACTTTTGCTTGCTACAATGGTAAGAAAATATTTTCATTCATGGATTTCACCTACTGACCTGACTACTGACTTCACCTGCATTTTTCACTGGCAGATTTGACAGAAAGCATCACTGAAGATTTGCTGTATAAAATATAAGAAAAACCTTAGCTCAAAAAGTTTGAACTTATTTGAAAACATTAAATTGATTATCCAAAACTTGTAATCATTCACTGCAATGCTAACTGATTAATATCCCTAATAAATTGAACATCTATCATCTGCCATGGATGCTTAAACACTTGCTTCATGTGTTTCCCCCTCACTGGTTCATTTTCTATCTGCTGCAGTTACAGAGCAAAACAAGAAAAACTACATGTACATCTCTACTACAAAAAATTGGACCTCTGCTCGAGAACACTGCATAAAACTAAGCATGAACTTGGCAGTGATCGAAAACAGTGAGGAGAACGCTGAGGTCAGTTCATTAAAACCAAACAGTGATGACATTTGGATCGGTCTGTACCGAGTGCCATGGACCTGGTCTGACAAGAGTCAGAGCTCCTTTAAAAACTGGCGAAGTTCCAGCCCAAATAACCCTCCGGGTAACCAGCATTGTGTGGTGGAGAATAACCTCCAAGTGTGGGATGACGAAATGTGTACAACAAAATATGTTTTCATTTGCCATCAAGGTAAATGTTCAATAACACACACACACATAAAGAAAACTTGTCCTGACTAACCCTAACTCCTGTTTCTCAATTTGTCAAAACTTACTGTTATTTTATAACAACATGTCTCCTTCTAAGTTGCAAAGTTGAGGACGACAGTGAAGCTGAAGTTTGTGACTGATGTTGACTTAAGTGACTCTGCAACTAATGCCCAGATCCTCCAGCAGGTAAAATCCTTGTTTTTGCTTCTGGAAAAAAAAAAAGCAAACAAACAAAAACTGAAAGAGCAACCTACTTATCTTTCCATTCTATCACAGCTAAGAGCCAAGCTAACAAGTCAAGGATTGACTGATTTCAAACTGCAATGGAACATTCAACCCAAGAAACAAGAGAACGAGGAGAATAGTGAAACTTAGAGAGATTTGGGGTGCTTTGGATCATTGCTCAGCCTTATAACTCAAGTGTGCTAAAGATTCAGGGCAGAAATTGATGACCAGACATTCTCCTGAAGGATTTTCTAATGTTTTAGAAAAAAATATATATATTTTTTTATGTTAAACTATGACAAGTCACCCAGTTACCAAAGCATAAAAGCAGCCCCAAAGCATTAGACTACCACAACTGCTTTTTTTGATGTGATATTCTTTTTATGAAATGCTGTGTGATTGTTTTTTGCATAGCACAGTAAAAATCTCCAGAAAGTTTAACTTTCGTCTCATTAGGCTAAATGGTTTGATAAACAGTTTAATGATTTTGAAACCTTAAATACTAAATTGACCTACGGTTTTGTTTTTATCTGATATGGTTAAATGTGAAATGTCTGACTTGGTTTTGTTTGATAAACAATTTGGTGTTTCTGAAGATAAATATTAAATTGACTCTTATTTTTTGTTTGTTATCGTCAGTCAGTAGCTAAAAGAATTAACTGGTATTTGTTTTATGTTTATTTTTTGAATTTTTGATCCTTCTACTGATTTGCAATTTGTTGTTATCAGTTAACAGCTATAGAGTTAACCGCTAATTGGGTTTCTATTCTGATTCTCCCTTAAATTGATTTCTGACATCAGGAAACAGCTATAAAGTTTGGCATTTGTTTTCGTGTCTGTTTTTGAATATTGATCAGTTTAATTTGATATTGTTATCTGTCTGTAATCAGCTGAAAGCTATAGAATTTCCGATATATGTTTCTGATCCTTGCAGTTAATCTTGAGATTAATTTTTCATTATCAGTTGGTGACAAGTTAATAGTCTTGGGGTTAGTTTTTGCTTTTACATTTGATCTTATATTTGATTTTTGTCGGACTGATAAATGTTAACAGTTCTAAATTAACTGCTATTCTGTTTATGCTGTATAATTTTCTTTGATTGACTCTTATCTGTTTAATGTATAGTTAACTGAGTGAATCAATTCCTCAATTCATTCTCATATTTGTTTTGTTCGATTCTGAAATAATTACTGTTACGTTTATTGATAAATCAAATCTTATTATGTTTGATTAATTTCTTATCAAGTCTTGTTAGAGATTCTTTTTGAGTTAATTCCTAAGCTGAATTTTGGCATGGTTGATCTCATCTTTTATTAGTTTAATACAGTGTTTTTCTTTTTTGAATTAATTACCAGCTGGGTTGAATAGCTGTGATTTTGCTTGCTTTGAATTAAAATCATTAAGTTTGCAGTTTTTATTTTCAGTATTATTTTATTGTTAAAATTGATATTTGCAGTTTTGGGAAAAGAGAAAACCATTGCTTTGTCATCGTTTCAAAATAGACATTGAGTGTCTAATTCTTAGTCATTGGTGAAGTTGAATTTCGGTTTCGGTTTCAAAGAATAAAAGAAAGACGTAATAATAATTAGACCTGGGAGTAAGGGAGCCCTTGTTCCTAGAAGAAAACAAAAACCAGATAGAAAAAAAGAAAAAGGGAGGAACTTGAACAAAAACAATAAAAAGAGAATTTAAATAAAAATGTAATGGCGAGCATTGCAATTTCACCCAGAATGGAGAATTTGGATCAATTAGAGAAATATGTCAACAATAGAGAAAATAGCTGCACTATTTAATAGCAGAGACATGTAAATACTTTGCATTACATTTTGAATCCACTACCTTAAACGAGCTCCAATTTACAGACAGAAATGTCAAAAATGTTACAACTATCCCCGGTCTCCCCTACATTTTATGGCTGCTAAGATGAACCAAATGAATGACACATTTTATTAAGCAGCATTGCAGATTGTGGAAAATCATCAATCATTCATCTTCCTCTCACCGGCAGATAGTTTCAGGTCCAAAGTATCTTATAGTTTGCCTATTGGGCAGTTTTGTACATTCAGGGATTACATATTTTTGTGTTATATTTCAATAAACCATGTGATTTCTTTTTTAAATCTCTTCAATAAAAAGATCAAAATGCATAATTTACTCATTTAATATTGCCTGTATCTAAACTGTTACACAGCCTTTGTGTCGCAGATCACAGCAATGGATTCCCCTTTATTGTGATGGATGTTCGCACTTAGGTTCCATATTTGCTGCAGTAAATACTTCCCTGGGGCAACAAATGTGTAATAATCCACGGCTGAAAATAGCCTCTTCAAATACCATTTGCTCTTGTTTAAATAACATTTGCTAATATTTTCTAAAAAAGATGTCTACATTGCATCTGTTATAGAAAATTTAACACTTGTTAAAATAATGTAAAGATTCTAACAAATAGCAATTAAAACATAAAACACACACATACACACAATTATACTGAAGTTTTAGCTTGTTACATGCACCTAATCATTGGATCTGTTTAATGATTTACTGCATCTCTTCAGTAGGCGAGACTTAGAGCTACAATCTGGTGGGGAAAGATGAAAACTGTTGAATGATCGATTTTGAACTTTGAGTTAAAACTCTGTTGTATGACTCACAGATATTAATAGCCATGACTTCACTGAAAGACCTTTGTATATTCCATCTTTTTACAAGTTTACAGCCATCACTCGTACCTGTATCATTACTAACAAATTTTAGGTCAAAACATTTTTAACTTAACCAAATGAAGTAATTCAGAGGTTATCATTGTAAATAACAGCAATTATATTGTGGAGGACAAAATGATTCCTGGTTTATTTTTGTTCTCTTTTACATTGCAACAAGCCCAGAGAGACCTAATTCTCATTGATGTCTTATTGATCAAGTATTTAGAGCAGCACCTCCTCTATCTGTTCACTGAAGCTTTAGGCAGAATCCCCTTTACACCTCTTTAGTAAGGTGAAAGCTAATTCACGCTGGGCTCAATATGCCAGCATCTCATTCTGTCAGTGGATAAATTTAAAAGCAATACATCCTTTGAAGAGAATTCGAACACCGCTGAAAGGAGGAGGACTGTTGACAGATTAATTGTTATATTTTTAGTAAAATGACACATTTTACACCTATACCTAAAATGTTTCCATTGTTCCATATTTATTGTTGTAGAAAAGAGAATTGTAAACAAACTCTTTTCATAGCATTTCTGTTTAGTTTTTTTTCCTCCTCAGAAATGATTTGTAAAAATAGACTGAACATAACACGAGCCTGAAGCAAACTAACTGCCTAATGACTGATCCATTCTGTAGCATGGAGGAGTCGGGATTTTGAAAAACAGTTTGAAGGTGTCAGCAACACATTTGTTTTCCATAATAGTTTTTATTACTGTTCATTACATCAGCAGGTACAAATTTTATCATGTTTAATGTTAATTAGTTTCTATTGGAATTCCAACAAAAGGTAAAAACTAAAAGTTAAATATAACTTTTAAAACTCTAGCTCTATAAATAAATAACTGAAAAATAACTGTAATAGTAACAAAACCTTAGATATAATATCAAGAATAGCAAAAAAACGTCCTCAGACTTAGTCAGAAATTGATTGTTCCAACCATAGAAAGAAATTCACATGCAGCATTGTGCAATATCACTTTTAAAGACAATTTCTTTTACTCCACATCAAGATTACTACTATCAAAAAAGTAATCCATTACATTATAGCCCTACTTTCAGAAACAAAATTTGTACAAATAATTATTCCATTCCATTTGTTTGTGATATTGTTCAGAGAGTTGGTAGCTCATTAAATCGACCTCTCAGTGTATTGACTTTATGTCATTACATATTTGATATTGGCAGCATCCCCTCCATCACATAATCAGGTTCCTTAATTTCACTCAGAGTGACAGCTTTAGCTAAAGGCATCATTCTCCTCCACAGGCCTCACCACCAGTGTTATGGAGCTGTACTTAGCTTGTTTGCACTTCTTCATAATTTGAAGGCATTATCAGCTGACATTCATGTTATAACCCTTGCAAAAAATAATGCAAATACTTCAATATGTAATTTCAATACTCTATATTATTTTGCTTGTGTTATTTTGTAATTTATTAAAGTCAACACCACTACTGTAAACCTTCCCAACAACAGGACACAGGCTATGAAGACTTTGCCAGGACTCAACTGAGAGGCACGAATATGCACAACATTCATTCAGGAAACTGAGACTGGCATCTTTGGTTTTCTGTCTTTTTCATTTACATTTGCTGTATGTTTAAGTTAATGCACCAGAAATACTGTGAGCCAGAAATATTAGGTTGGACTCTGGACTCAATAGATCTTGAAAAAAAGTTGAATTGTTGAAGTAGAATTGCTGCATTTTGTGTTTGGGTAGTCTGCAAAAACCTTTTATCATTGTGTGAGAGTTGGAGGCAATTAGCTGTTTATCTAATAATTTTTGTTTACTAAGGTTTAAAGTTAGAAAAAAGGAATGTTAAACAACCTTAAATTACATTGAGCAGAACACTGCCTCTGCATTGCAGGTTTTAACACCAGGCAACTACAAAGAAATATTACTTGGATGTTTGTAAGTATGTGGGGGAGGAGGAAAAAACAAAAGTTCATTTTAGTTACGACTGCCTGAAATGTTGTTAAATGATGTTTTCAGTAGGTGAAGCAGGCTGGCGAGATGAAAACACCACAAGGCATGACAGTTCTGTAGGTACCACCATAATGTAAAAGGGACAAGAATGTGTGAAATGTGTCCTATGTGGTCCCTACCTTGGTTTCAACCCTTGCAGCAAGTTGAATGCTTGGCCACATCCCTTTCAGCAGTCATGTCACAGTAAGTGTTTTGATTTTAACAGCTGCTGGAGGTTAAAGTGAGATCAGTTAAAATGTTTGAAGCCACAGAAATCAGCACTATCTGCAACAGAAGAAACAGATGTTTCCAGCTCTGTGGGAGTTTGCTCATTTTGATCTTTTTTCAAAAACTGTAATTAATCTGGTGATTTCATGGGGCAGTAATGTGAATTACAACCCCATCAAAATGAACTACACAAAGTTTTTTGTGTCTGGATCGTAATCTATAAGTTTGCATTATACGTTAAGCGCACATAAACACATATTTGCCTACAGTGTATGTACTGGTCCAACTACTTGCACAAGTACATACAACATATGTTGCTTAGTTATGGCGTTTCATGTATGCCCTGCCTGCTAGCATCTTGCACACTGCTGTTATGTGCTGGATTGTTTCAGGGGCATCTTTACACAGCACATGGGATCTTGCCTGGTGTGATGAACTCCAGCCTTTATAGATCTTGTGCTCAGAGCT
This sequence comes from Astatotilapia calliptera, assembly GCF_964374335.1. Lineage (NCBI taxonomy): Eukaryota > Metazoa > Chordata > Actinopteri > Cichliformes > Cichlidae > Astatotilapia > Astatotilapia calliptera. The sequence goes on along the minus strand of NC_137432.1, from coordinate 33,205,889 downwards.
TGCCTCTGTGGAACCTTCTGGCTAACAGAAGGCCGGACAGTCCTGATCCTTAAGGACCCCCAGAAGGGACCGGCCCCATCCAACTACCGGCGAAGTGATTGAAGCTTTCTAACATCTTGCTGCATGTAGAAAGTGATCTGAGCTTCATCTCATCTCCTTCTTTTACACAACATCACTGTTGGTCTTCTAGTCAAGTATGTCACAGTGACTTATTGGATGCGTGTTACCAGCTAATTTGTCTTATGATTTTCATATGAAAATAAAGTCGAAGACTGACTGACTGACTGAAGGGTGGCCAATTCATCGTCTGCATTCATATGTGGAGCATTCAGATCTCAACCTTAAAACAAGGTTGAGATAATCGAGTAGTTATGACCCATTCATGACCCCAGCAACGAAGTAAAATATGCTGTTGGGATATGTTTAAAAATAAAAATGTTTTCTATTACAAAAACTGTATGCAGATACTTAAATCCCAAATATAATGGCAAACACTGAATTCAATATTGATCATATAACATTTGGTCATTACTGCAACGTTACTGCCCTCCTTTAGCAGTTTTTATAGTAGTAGACTGGTACCCTGTGTAGCCTGTCAAAAAAAAAATTAAAAAATTATAAGGGCAAAAAGAATCTTTAATGTTTGTTTTACCCTTTTCTTGTGTGTACTGTGAGGAATCTAATACTACTTATACTATCTATTATCATTGTTAAGGATTTAGTCTCTGCTCCTGCTCAAAGTTCCCTCCTCGTAAGTACTACTACGTTGACAAAAAAATTAGCTGGAACGATGCTCAACAATACTGCAGAGAGAAGTACACAGACCTGGCCACCATTGAAAGCATGGATGATATAAGCAGGCTAAATTCATCTTTTTCCTACGACTGGGCATGGATTGGACTGCAGGATGACCCTGAATCCTGGAAGAATACGTTAGGCAATGACACCAACTCCTGGAGATGGGCAATAACTGGTGAAACGAGCAAAATTGATTACCACAACTGGGACTCTACTCAGCCAAATTATTATCTTGCAAAAGAAACCTGTGTGATAATGGGTCTTGGAGGAAAGTGGAACGATAAAAACTGTGGTGAAAACAAAACTTTTGCTTGCTACAATGGTAAGAAAATATTTTCATTCATGGATTTCACCTACTGACCTGACTACTGACTTCACCTGCATTTTTCACTGGCAGATTTGACAGAAAGCATCACTGAAGATTTGCTGTATAAAATATAAGAAAAACCTTAGCTCAAAAAGTTTGAACTTATTTGAAAACATTAAATTGATTATCCAAAACTTGTAATCATTCACTGCAATGCTAACTGATTAATATCCCTAATAAATTGAACATCTATCATCTGCCATGGATGCTTAAACACTTGCTTCATGTGTTTCCCCCTCACTGGTTCATTTTCTATCTGCTGCAGTTACAGAGCAAAACAAGAAAAACTACATGTACATCTCTACTACAAAAACTTGGACCTCTGCTCGAGAACACTGCATAAAACTAAGCATGAACTTGGCAGTGATCGAAAACAGTGAGGAGAACGCTGAGGTCAGTTCATTAAAACCAAACAGTGATGACATTTGGATCGGTCTGTACCGAGTGCCATGGACCTGGTCTGACAAGAGTCAGAGCTCCTTTAAAAACTGGCGAAGTTCCAGCCCAAATAACCCTCCGGGTAACCAGCATTGTGTGGTGGAGAATAACCTCCACGTGTGGGATGACGAAATGTGTACAACAAAATATGTTTTCATTTGCCATCAAGGTAAATGTTCAATAACACACACACACATAAAGAAAACTTGTCCTGACTAACCCTAACTCCTGTTTCTCAATTTGTCAAAACTTACTGTTATTTTATAACAACATGTCTCCTTCTAAGTTGCAAAGTTGAGGACGACAGTGAAGCTGAAGTTTGTGACTGATGTTGACTTAAGTGACTCTGCAACTAATGCCCAGATCCTCCAGCAGGTAAAATCCTTGTTTTTGCTTCTGGAAAAAAAAAAAGCAAACAAACAAACAAAAACTGAAAGAGCAACCTACTTATCTTTCCATTCTATCACAGCTAAGAGCCAAGCTAACAAGTCAAGGATTGACTGATTTCAAACTGCAATGGAACATTCAACCCAAGAAACAAGAGAACGAGGAGAATAGTGAAACTTAGAGAGATTTGGGGTGCTTTGGATCATTGCTCAGCCTTATAACTCAAGTGTGCTAAAGATTCAGGGCAGAAATTGATGACCAGACATTCTCCTGAAGGATTTTCTAATGTTTTAGAAAAAAATATATATATTTTTTTATGTTAAACTATGACAAGTCACCCAGTTACCAAAGCATAAAAGCAGCCCCAAAGCATTAGACTACCACAACTGCTTTTTTTGATGTGATATTCTTTTTATGAAATGCTGTGTGATTGTTTTTTGCATAGCACAGTAAAAATCTCCAGAAAGTTTAACTTTCGTCTCATTAGGCTAAATGGTTTGATAAACAGTTTAATGATTTTGAAACCTTAAATACTAAATTGACCTACGGTTTTGTTTTTATCTGATATGGTTAAATGTGAAATGTCTGACTTGGTTTTGTTTGATAAACAATTTGGTGTTTCTGAAGATAAATATTAAATTGACTCTTATTTTTTGTTTGTTATCGTCAGTCAGTAGCTAAAAGAATTAACTGGTATTTGTTTTATGTTTATTTTTTGAATTTTTGATCCTTCTACTGATTTGCAATTTGTTGTTATCAGTTAACAGCTATAGAGTTAACCGCTAATTGGGTTTCTATTCTGATTCTCCCTTAAATTGATTTCTGACATCAGGAAACAGCTATAAAGTTTGGCATTTGTTTTCGTGTCTGTTTTTGAATATTGATCAGTTTAATTTGATATTGTTATCTGTCTGTAATCAGCTGAAAGCTATAGAATTTCCGGTATATGTTTCTGATCCTTGCAGTTAATCTTGAGATTAATTTTTCATTATCAGTTGGTGACAAGTTAATAGTCTTGGGGTTAGTTTTTGCTTTTACATTTGATCTTATATTTGATTTTTGTCGGACTGATAAATGTTAACAGTTCTAAATTAACTGCTATTCTGTTTATGCTGTATAATTTTCTTTGATTGACTCTTATCTGGGGCGATCGTGGCTCAAGAGTTGGGGGTTCGCCTTGTAATCGGAAGGTTGCCGGTTCGAGCTTCGGCTTGGACAGTCTCGGTCGTTGTGTCCTTGGGCAAGACACTTCACCCGTTGCCTACTGGTGGTGGTCGGAGGGCCCGGTGGCGCCAGTGTCCGGCAGCCTCGCCTCTGTCAGTGCGCCCCAGGGTGGCTGTGGCTACATTGTAGCTTGCCATCACCAGTGTGTGAATGTGTGTGTGAATGGGTGGATGACAGGTTGTGTAAAGCGCTTTGGGGTCCTTAGGGACTAGAAAAGCGCTATACAAATACAGGCCATTTACCATTTACCATTTATCTGTTTAATGTATAGTTAACTGAGTGAATCAATTCCTCAATTCATTCTCATATTTGTTTTGTTCGATTCTGAAATAATTACTGTTACGTTTATTGATAAATCAAATCTTATTATGTTTGATTAATTTCTTATCAAGTCTTGTTAGAGATTCTTTTTGAGTTAATTCCTAAGCTGAATTTTGGCATGGTTGATCTCATCTTTTATTAGTTTAATACAGTGTTTTTCTTTTTTGAATTAATTACCAGCTGGGTTGAATAGCTGTGATTTTGCTTGCTTTGAATTAAAATCATTAAGTTTGCAGTTTTTATTTTCAGTATTATTTTATTGTTAAAATTGATATTTGCAGTTTTGGGAAAAGAGAAAACCATTGCTTTGTCATCGTTTCAAAATAGACATTGAGTGTCTAATTCTTAGTCATTGGTGAAGTTGAATTTCGGTTTCGGTTTCAAAGAATAAAAGAAAGACGTAATAATAATTAGACCTGGGAGTAAGGGAGCCCTTGTTCCTAGAAGAAAACAAAAACCAGATAGAAAAAAAGAAAAAGGGAGGAACTTGAACAAAACAATAAAAAGAGAATTTAAATAAAAATGTAATGGCGAGCATTGCAATTTCACCCAGAATGGAGAATTTGGATCAATTAGAGAAATATGTCAACAATAGAGAAAATAGCTGCACTATTTAATAGCAGAGACATGTAAATACTTTGCATTACATTTTGAATCCACTACCTTAAACGAGCTCCAATTTACAGACAGAAATGTCAAAAATGTTACAACTATCCCCGGTCTCCCCTACATTTTATGGCTGCTAAGATGAACCAAATGAATGACACATTTTATTAAGCAGCATTGCAGATTGTGGAAAATCATCAATCATTCATCTTCCTCTCACCGGCAGATAGTTTCAGGTCCAAAGTATCTTATAGTTTGCCTATTGGGCAGTTTTGTACATTCAGGGATTACATATTTTTGTGTTATATTTCAATAAACCATGTGATTTCTTTTTTAAATCTCTTCAATAAAAAGATCAAAATGCATAATTTACTCATTTAATATTGCCTGTATCTAAACTGTTACACAGCCTTTGTGTCGCAGATCACAGCAATGGATTCCCCTTTATTGTGATGGATGTTCGCACTTAGGTTCCATATTTGCTGCAGTAAATACTTCCCTGGGGCAACAAATGTGTAATAATCCACGGCTGAAAATAGCCTCTTCAAATACCATTTGCTCTTGTTTAAATAACATTTGCTAATATTTTCTAAAAAAGATGTCTACATTGCATCTGTTATAGAAAATTTAACACTTGTTAAAATAATGTAAAGATTCTAACAAATAGCAATTAAAACATAAAACACACACATACACACAATTATACTGAAGTTTTAGCTTGTTACATGCACCTAATCATTGGATCTGTTTAATGATTTACTGCATCTCTTCAGTAGGCGAGACTTAGAGCTACAATCTGGTGGGGAAAGATGAAAACTGTTGAATGATCGATTTTGAACTTTGAGTTAAAACTCTGTTGTATGACTCACAGATATTAATAGCCATGACTTCACTGAAAGACCTTTGTATATTCCATCTTTTTACAAGTTTACAGCCATCACTCGTACCTGTATCATTACTAACAAATTTTAGGTCAAAACATTTTTAACTTAACCAAATGAAGTAATTCAGAGGTTATCATTGTAAATAACAGCAATTATATTGTGGAGGACAAAATGATTCCTGGTTTATTTTTGTTCTCTTTTACATTGCAACAAGCCCAGAGAGACCTAATTCTCATTGATGTCTTATTGATCAAGTATTTAGAGCAGCACCTCCTCTATCTGTTCACTGAAGCTTTAGGCAGAATCCCCTTTACACCTCTTTAGTAAGGTGAAAGCTAATTCACGCTGGGCTCAATATGCCAGCATCTCATTCTGTCAGTGGATAAATTTAAAAGCAATACATCCTTTGAAGAGAATTCGAACACCGCTGAAAGGAGGAGGACTGTTGACAGATTAATTGTTATATTTTTAGTAAAATGACACATTTTACACCTATACCTAAAATGTTTCCATTGTTCCATATTTATTGTTGTAGAAAAGAGAATTGTAAACAAACTCTTTTCATAGCATTTCTGTTTAGTTTTTTTTCCTCCTCAGAAATGATTTGTAAAAATAGACTGAACATAACACGAGCCTGAAGCAAACTAACTGCCTAATGACTGATCCATTCTGTAGCATGGAGGAGTCGGGATTTTGAAAAACAGTTTGAAGGTGTCAGCAACACATTTGTTTTCCATAATAGTTTTTATTACTGTTCATTACATCAGCAGGTACAAATTTTATCATGTTTAATGTTAATTAGTTTCTATTGGAATTCCAACAAAAGGTAAAAACTAAAAGTTAAATATAACTTTTAAAACTCTAGCTCTATAAATAAATAACTGAAAAATAACTGTAATAGTAACAAAACCTTAGATATAATATCAAGAATAGCAAAAAAACGTCCTCAGACTTAGTCAGAAATTGATTGTTCCAACCATAGAAAGAAATTCACATGCAGCATTGTGCAATATCACTTTTAAAGACAATTTCTTTTACTCCACATCAAGATTACTACTATCAAAAAAGTAATCCATTACATTATAGCCCTACTTTCAGAAACAAAATTTGTACAAATAATTATTCCATTCCATTTGTTTGTGATATTGTTCAGAGAGTTGGTAGCTCATTAAATCGACCTCTCAGTGTATTGACTTTATGTCATTACATATTTGATATTGGCAGCATCCCCTCCATCACATAATCAGGTTCCTTAATTTCACTCAGAGTGACAGCTTTAGCTAAAGGCATCATTCTCCTCCACAGGCCTCACCACCAGTGTTATGGAGCTGTACTTAGCTTGTTTGCACTTCTTCATAATTTGAAGGCATTATCAGCTGACATTCATGTTATAACCCTTGCAAAAAATAATGCAAATACTTCAATATGTAATTTCAATACTCTATATTATTTTGCTTGTGTTAGTTTGTAATTTATTAAAGTCAACACCACTACTGTAAACCTTCCCAACAACAGGACACAGGCTATGAAGACTTTGCCAGGACTCAACTGAGAGGCACGAATATGCACAACATTCATTCAGGAAACTGAGACTGGCATCTTTGGTTTTCTGTCTTTTTCATTTACATTTGCTGTATGTTTAAGTTAATGCACCAGAAATACTGTGAGCCAGAAATATTAGGTTGGACTCTGGACTCAATAGATCTTGAAAAAAAGTTGAATTGTTGAAGTAGAATTGCTGCATTTTGTGTTTGGGTAGTCTGCAAAAACCTTTTATCATTGTGTGAGAGTTGGAGGCAATTAGCTGTTTATCTAATAATTTTTGTTTACTAAGGTTTAAAGTTAGAAAAAAGGAATGTTAAACAACCTTAAATTACATTGAGCAGAACACTGCCTCTGCATTGCAGGTTTTAACACCAGGCAACTACAAAGAAATATTACTTGGATGTTTGTAAGTATGTGGGGGAGGAGGAAAAAACAAAAGTTCATTTTAGTTACGACTGCCTGAAATGTTGTTAAATGATGTTTTCAGTAGGTGAAGCAGGCTGGCGAGATGAAAACACCACAAGGCATGACAGTTCTGTGGGTACCACCATAATGTAAAAGGGACAAGAATGTGTGAAATGTGTCCTATGTGGTCCCTACCTTGGTTTCAACCCTTGCAGCAAGTTGAATGCTTGGCCACATCCCTTTCAGCAGTCATGTCACAGTAAGTGTTTTGATTTTAACAGCTGCTGGAGGTTAAAGTGAGATCAGTTAAAATGTTTGAAGCCACAGAAATCAGCACTATCTGCAACAGAAGAAACAGATGTTTCCAGCTCTGTGGGATTTTGCTCATTTTGATCTTTTTTCAAAAACTGTAATTAATCTGGTGATTTCATGGGGCAGTAATGTGAATTACAACCCCATCAAAATGAACTACACAAAGTTTTTTGTGTCTGGATCGTAATCTATAAGTTTGCATTATACGTTAAGCGCACATAAACACATATTTGCCTACAGTGTATGTACTGGTCCAACTACTTGCACAAGTACATACAACATATGTTGCTTAGTTATGGCGTTTCATGTATGCCCTGCCTGCTAGCATCTTGCACACTGCTGTTATGTGCTGGATTGTTTCAGGGGCATCTTTACACAGCACATGGGATCTTGCCTGGTGTGATGAACTCCAGCCTTTATAGATCTTGTGCTCAGAGCTTGCCTCTGTGGAACCTTCTGGCTAACAGAAGGCCGGACAGTCCTGATCCTTAAGGACCCCCAGAAGGGACCGGCCCCATCCAACTACCGGCGAAGTGATTGAAGCTTTCTAACATCTTGCTGCATGTAGAAAGTGATCTGAGCTTCATCTCATCTCCTTCTTTTACACAACATCACTGTTGGTCTTCTAGTCAAGTATGTCACAGTGACTTATTGGATGCGTGTTACCAGCTAATTTGTCTTATGATTTACATATGAAAATAAAGTCGAAGACTGACTGACTGACTGACTGACTGACTGACTGAAGGGTGGCCAATTCATCGTCTGCATTCATATGTGGAGCATTCAGATCTCAACCTTAAAACAATATTCAACAAACTTGTAAGTATATCTTTATATTTTCACCATTTGAGTTTTATAATACATTTAGATTTTGTTATTGTTAATGTTTTTTTATTGTCTCTTTACATAGAAATTACAGATGGAACAATATGTATTCATTCTATTGCATATATTCTATGTCAATAAATGAACAGTGTTTGTCTCTTTTTAGTTTAATATTGACCAAAAATAAACACTGAAAAAGAAAATGAAAGACATCTTTCAACAATGTGACAGAGGGCTTAACTTTTGGACTCTTAGCTGTAAGACGTCCCCCAGAGCCATTCAAACTACATCAAAGTGATGAAGTAATAGATAAACAATTAAATGACAGAAAAGTTCCTGTTTTTTCATAATGTAGTATAAAAAAAAAATCTGTTTCTTTCTCTTGTGTCTACAGTAAAATAAGTAAACAAATAATTTATCTGGGCAATTAGACTGTTAGAACAATTTTTACTGTAATTTTTATACATTTATTTCTTACAATTTAAGTATCTCCTCTGTCAGTATCGCCTCTGTCAGTGCGCCCCAGGATGGCTGTGGCTACAATGTAGCTTGCCATCACCAGTGTGTGAATGTATGTGTGAATGGGTGGATGACTGGATATGTAAAGCGCTTTGGGGTCCTTAGGGACTAGTAAAGCGCTATATAAATACAGGCCATTTACCATTTACCATATCTAGTGTCGTATATTTTCAAAACACACGTCACAACAACTTTGAACTTCACCCCAGCATTAACAACAATAAGCTTTCATCAAATATCCCCAAACTTTAATTTAATTTATCACAAATTACCCAAAATTACCATGGACATGTCACCCAAAATCTACTTACCAGATTTTATAATTTACTTTAATTTAACCACTCCTGAGCCAATTTAAAGGTTGAGATCTTCCATTCGGCGAACAGATAATTTAGAATTCATCCAATGTGCACAAATTTGCATTTTCTTTGAACAGGCTTGTGCTTACCTTTAAATCTTTTTAGACCGGTCTCGTGTCCGCCTCATATCAGATCGCACCTTTCCGTCTGCACCTTCTGTGCTCTGCAAAAGCATGCAGTTTCCTGTCAGCCTGCGACCTAGTTTACACTCAGAGCTGGCCCTCTCTTATTAAAATACATAAAAGAATATATAATCAGAAAATAAGCACTAAGAATATATATTTATTTATTAACAATAGTAATCTTCTTTTTTTTAACATATCCCCAAAGTAAACTTTTAAAGTCATTATTTTCTGAGCTTATTCTCATTCTCAAAAGCATGTTATGTCATTCTTTAACTGATTAACACGTCAGTCAGAGAAAACTGGAAACAAATGCAAAGTAATGCAAAAGCTCTAAAGTTGGTGTTTTATTTATACCTATTTCCTTCTCTTTACAGTGAAATCAGAAATGGGCTGTTTCCCAACACTGACTCTCCTCTTCTTTGGTAAGATCCCAAATTTGTATAATGGAAATATGTGATTTGAATTGTAAAGTTGAAAAGGAAGCCATAAAAAACATATTCAATTATGAAAACAGTGTGTCAAAAAGAATTATATGTTTCATTTTATTAAAACTTTGAGGAGGTGCAAAGAGGTGAAACAATAACTTGATACTCCTTTTCCAGGCATTATATAAACCCCTAAAAATGATCTTCTAAAGCTATACCTTTGACACTGTGCATAACATGAACTACTCCCATGCAGACACTTCCTCAACTCTCACTCATAAATTTTCAGGGACAAGAACTTCACGTCTCTCTTTTATGAGCAACTGCTCTGCTCCATGTGTCTGTTTCAATGGAGAGCTGCAGAGCATACACAAACAGATATTGTGTAAATGCAAAAAAGCAGTCCAATATATTTGTTTAATATGCACACAGAAGGATATATACTGGAAGGACAGTGTTACAGTGTTGCCCATTGTTATTTGAACTGGAATCCATAAAAGAGCCCAAAATCAAGTCTTTCAGGAGCAACTCAGCGCTGAGTTGCTAAATTCTAACATTGTGTCTAAGCTCTGACTAAAAAGGTAAATATGCCACGGTTGAAATAAACTTGAATTATTGTTTCGTCTTCAGATAATCGAGTAGTTATGACCCATTCATGACCCCAGCAACGAAGTAAAATATGCTGTTGGGATATGTTTAAAAATAAAAATGTTTTCTATTACAAAAACTGTATGCAGATACTTAAATCCCAAATATAATGGCAAACACTGAATTCAATATTGATCATATAACATTTGGTCATTACTGCAACATTACTGCCCTCCTTTAGCAGTTTTTATAGTAGTAGACTGGTACCCTGTGTAGCCTGTCAAAAAAAAAATTAAAAAATTATAAGGGCAAAAAGAATCTTTAATGTTTGTTTTACCCTTTTCTTGTGTGTACTGTGAGGAATCTAATACTACTTATACTATCTATTATCATTGTTAAGGATTTAGTCTCTGCTCCTGCTCAAAGTTCCCTCCTCGTAAGTACTACTACGTTGACAAAAAAATTAGCTGGAACGATGCTCAACAATACTGCAGAGAGAAGTACACAGACCTGGCCACCATTGAAAGCATGGATGATATAAGCAGGCTAAATTCATCTTTTTCCTACGACTGGGCATGGATTGGACTGCAGGATGACCCTGAATCCTGGAAGAATACGTTAGGCAATGACACCAACTCCTGGAGATGGGCAATAACTGGTGAAACGAGCAAAATTGATTACCACAACTGGGACTCTACTCAGCCAAATTATTATCTTGCAAAAGAAACCTGTGTGATAATGGGTCTTGGAGGAAAGTGGAACGATAAAAACTGTGGTGAAAACAAAACTTTTGCTTGCTACAATGGTAAGAAAATATTTTCATTCATGGATTTCACCTACTGACCTGACTACTGACTTCACCTGCATTTTTCACTGGCAGATTTGACAGAAAGCATCACTGAAGATTTGCTGTATAAAATATAAGAAAAACCTTAGCTCAAAAAGTTTGAACTTATTTGAAAACATTAAATTGATTATCCAAAACTTGTAATCATTCACTGCAATGCTAACTGATTAATATCCCTAATAAATTGAACATCTATCATCTGCCATGGATGCTTAAACACTTGCTTCATGTGTTTCCCCCTCACTGGTTCATTTTCTATCTGCTGCAGTTACAGAGCAAAACAAGAAAAACTACATGTACATCTCTACTACAAAAAATTGGACCTCTGCTCGAGAACACTGCATAAAACTAAGCATGAACTTGGCAGTGATCGAAAACAGTGAGGAGAACGCTGAGGTCAGTTCATTAAAACCAAACAGTGATGACATTTGGATCGGTCTGTACCGAGTGCCATGGACCTGGTCTGACAAGAGTCAGAGCTCCTTTAAAAACTGGCGAAGTTCCAGCCCAAATAACCCTCCGGGTAACCAGCATTGTGTGGTGGAGAATAACCTCCACGTGTGGGATGACGACATATGTACAATAAAATATGTTTTCATTTGCCATCAAGGTAAATGTTCAATAACACACACACACATAAAGAAAACTTGTCCTGACTAACCCTAACTCCTGTTTCTCAATTTGTCAAAACTTACTGTTATTTTATAACAACATGTCTCCTTCTAAGTTGCAAAGTTGAGGACGACAGTGAAGCTGAAGTTTGTGACTGATGTTGACTTAAGTGACTCTGCAACTAATGCCCAGATCCTCCAGCAGGTAAAATCCTTGTTTTTGCTTCTGGAAAAAAAAAAAGCAAACAAACAAACAAAAACTGAAAGAGCAACCTACTTATCTTTCCATTCTATCACAGCTAAGAGCCAAGCTAACAAGTCAAGGATTGACTGATATCAAACTGCAATGGAACATTCAACCCAAGAAACAAGAGAACGAGGAGAATAGTGAAACTTAGAGAGATTTGGGGTGCTTTGGATCATTGCTCAGCCTTATAACTCAAGTGTGCTAAAGATTCAGGGCAGAAATTGATGACCAGACATTCTCCTGAAGGATTTTCTAATGTTTTAGAAAAAAATATATATATTTTTTTATGTTAAACTATGACAAGTCACCCAGTTACCAAAGCATAAAAGCAGCCCCAAAGCATTAGACTACCACAACTGCTTTTTTTGATGTGATATTCTTTTTATGAAATGCTGTGTGATTGTTTTTTGCATAGCACAGTAAAAATCTCCAGAAAGTTTAACTTTCGTCTCATTAGGCTAAATGGTTTGATAAACAGTTTAATGATTTTGAAACCTTAAATACTAAATTGACCTACGGTTTTGTTTTTATCTGATATGGTTAAATGTGAAATGTCTGACTTGGTTTTGTTTGATAAACAATTTGGTGTTTCTGAAGATAAATATTAAATTGACTCTTATTTTTTGTTTGTTATCGTCAGTCAGTAGCTAAAAGAATTAACTGGTATTTGTTTTATGTTTATTTTTTGAATTTTTGATCCTTCTACTGATTTGCAATTTGTTGTTATCAGTTAACAGCTATAGAGTTAACCGCTAATTGGGTTTCTATTCTGATTCTCCCTTAAATTGATTTCTGACATCAGGAAACAGCTATAAAGTTTGGCATTTGTTTTCGTGTCTGTTTTTGAATATTGATCAGTTTAATTTGATATTGTTATCTGTCTGTAATCAGCTGAAAGCTATAGAATTTCCGGTATATGTTTCTGATCCTTGCAGTTAATCTTGAGATTAATTTTTCATTATCAGTTGGTGACAAGTTAATAGTCTTGGGGTTAGTTTTTGCTTTTACATTTGATCTTATATTTGATTTTTGTCGGACTGATAAATGTTAACAGTTCTAAATTAACTGCTATTCTGTTTATGCTGTATAATTTTCTTTGATTGACTCTTATCTGTTTAATGTATAGTTAACTGAGTGAATCAATTCCTCAATTCATTCTCATATTTGTTTTGTTCGATTCTGAAATAATTACTGTTACGTTTATTGATAAATCAAATCTTATTATGTTTGATTAATTTCTTATCAAGTCTTGTTAGAGATTCTTTTTGAGTTAATTCCTAAGCTGAATTTTGGCATGGTTGATCTCATCTTTTATTAGTTTAATACAGTGTTTTTCTTTTTTGAATTAATTACCAGCTGGGTTGAATAGCTGTGATTTTGCTTGCTTTGAATTAAAATCATTAAGTTTGCAGTTTTTATTTTCAGTATTATTTTATTGTTAAAATTGATATTTGCAGTTTTGGGAAAAGAGAAAACCATTGCTTTGTCATCGTTTCAAAATAGACATTGAGTGTCTAATTCTTAGTCATTGGTGAAGTTGAATTTCGGTTTCGGTTTCAAAGAATAAAAGAAAGACGTAATAATAATTAGACCTGGGAGTAAGGGAGCCCTTGTTCCTAGAAGAAAACAAAAACCAGATAGAAAAAAAGAAAAAGGGAGGAACTTGAACAAAAACAATAAAAAGAGAATTTAAATAAAAATGTAATGGTGAGCATTGCAATTTCACCCAGAATGGAGAATTTGGATCAATTAGAGAAATATGTCAACAACCGGATGCTGGATGGTATAAAGGATAAGAAAGCAAGATCTACACTGGATAACAAATGGTAAATGGCCTGTATTTATATAGCGCTTTACTAGTCCCTAAGGACCCCAAAGCGCTTTACATATCCAGTCATCCACCCATTCACACACACATTCACACACTGGTGATGGTAAGCTACATTGTAGCCACAGCCACCCTGGGGCGCACTGACAGAGGCGAGGCTGCCGGACACTGGCGCCACCGGGCCCTCTGACCACCACCAGTAGGCAACGGGTGAAGTGTCTTGCCCAAGGACACAACGACCGAGACTGTCCAAGCTGGCAACCCTCCGATTACAAGGCGAACTCCCAACTCTTGAGCCACGATCGCCCAAATGGAACAAGAAATTACATACCCAGGAGTGAAACCATATTCCAAATAGAGAAACAAGCTAATGAAGAATATGAGCAAGCACACTGAGAAAGGAAGGAAGAAGGAAGGAAATCAGGAGACTCCAAGAGGAAGGAAACTGACAAAAAGCGAGAGCACATGATGACAATAGATATGTGCTACTGGATGCTAAGAGGAAAAGGAAGACGAGTAAGAATCCAAGATCCAGACTGCAAGTTACAAGGGGAAGACCAAAAATCACAGTCATCATCACAAAGAACTGGGCTGCCAACTACAACTCCTGGAGTTTCTACTGTGCTTAAACTCTACCCTGAACTACCTGACTGTTTTAGATTGCCTAAATCTGACAGCACACCTGGGGACACCAGTCATCCAGCAACCCTGAATGCAGTGATAATGGATGTCACACCTGAAGGAAAACCTGATGCAGAGGGAGAAAAACAACAAGATGCTGGTGAACAGAGTGTGGAAGAGAGAAGGTGGTACTTTTCCTTTTCCCGCCATGTTTGGTTCATTTGATGTCCTTGTATTTCCTCACTGCCACTTCCCTTGGGCAGCTTGTATCAGTTCTTCCAATTGTTCTTTCTGTTTTACTGGAATATTGGCTGTAAAAACTGTCTCCATTGTGGTCCATTGACATGAATTGCTGAGTCTGTATAGATGTTTTACTCTTTTTCCTTCTGAAAGTTGTAGAGCTTTGGTGAGAGCCACGATTTCTGCCATCTGAGCTAAGGCAGGTTGTGTGATGTTTCCTTGTACCGATGTTCCACATCTCTCCATAGCAAATTTCCTCCCCTGTATGAATATCTGTCTGTATAGAAGGTGAGATACGGATGCTCCAGTGGCTCAGTTCGTAGATCGGATGTCCCTAATTGCTTCCTTTTGCAGTCTTGTTGTTGATGTTCCATTGATGTCATTCCCTCAGCCATGCTGATCACTTGCGTGCTAGGTGATATGCGGCTGTATAAGTCCCTGTCAGTACTCTTGCTGCAGCATTTTGGATTAACTGAAGACTTTTTAGGGAGTTTTTAGGACTTCCCAATAATAATGAATTACAGTAGTCCAGCCTGGAAGTAATAAATGCATAAACTAGTTTTTCAGCATCACTCTGAGACAGGATATTTCTAATTTTAGAGATGTTGCGCAAATGGAAGAAAGCAGTCTTACATATTTGTTTAATATGTGCGTTGAAGGACATGTCTTGGTAAAAAATGACTCCAAGGTTCCTCACAGCGTTACTGGAGGCCAAGTGTGATGGCATGCCACACATGGTAAGCTCCACACCTCACCACCCATTGATTCACTTTAGTTTAATTTACAGTCACTACTTTAAAATATTCTACTTATTGTTCCATATTGTTTCTTTACACAACCCTGGTTCAGCAATGGAAGCGGCTCGGTTAGCTGATGTTTTTGTTGCTGCCAGAAAGAGGGGCCAAGCATGGAGCCATAATGCATGGAAGGCATCGAGGGACACCCGGAAGATACCTCAACAAAACCATCTGGATTCAGCAAATACAAGCACCAGTAAGACCCCTCAGTCTACCACTAGACCACCAAAGGCCTCCGGTAAGAAGCTCATTTGTTATCTTTGTGGATTTGAGGGCCATACAAAACCTATGTTCCCAAGAAATTCTGTTAAAATGGTGCAAATGTGCTTTGCTGATCATGAGTAGGAGAGTGACAAATCCATCAAAATGAGTCAGATTGAAGTGAATGGGGTTCTACTCAATGCCCTTCTTAACTCTGGCAGTTCTCGGTCTCTTATTCACTCAGATTTTGCCCCACCTAATATTGTTCGCACCAGTGATACAATTTCAATCTGTTGTGTCCATGGAGATGAGAAAAGATATCCGACAGCTGACATCTACATTAAAGTTCAGGACCAGATGTGTCTGCTGAATGTGGGTATTGTGAACAGTTTGCCTTACTCTGCTGTGTTAGGGCGTGACCTTCCTGTGCTTTTTGATTTGTTGGAGTCTGAGCAGACTGAGGAGTGCAATGTAGCCGTTACCAGAGCTCAGGCTAAGCAAGTCAGTACCCACTCTGAGACCCTGAGTGCCCTTCCTTTTTTTAATGAGGAGTTTGAGATAACTGTAGTGAAGCCACGGAAGACCCGCAGACAAAGAAGGCAGGAGAAATTCAAATTTTCACCTGTGGATACACTAACAGATGCTGAGCCAACACAGTCACCCCTAGGGTTTAATATTCCAACTGAAATCGCTGAACTCCAAAAATCTGATCAATCTTTAATATCTCTTTTCCGGAAGGCCAAAGAAAAGGAACCTGGAGTGGAGCAGGTTCTTAACAGTGAGTACATCTTGCAAAATGACATTCTCTATTGTCAGCAGGGGTCGGTGCTGCAGCTGGTGGTTCCCCAGAAGGTTAGAAACGCCATTCTCACCTTAGGGCATTCTATTCCGTGGGCTGGCCACCTTGGTAAACACAAGACCACAGCTCGCATCAAACATCATTTCTACTGGCCCGGTCTTAGCAAAGATGTGGCTCAGTTTTGTAAAAGTTGCCCACAGTGTCAGATAACATCTGCTAAAATCCCCCATAGAGCTCCACTCCAACCTCTCCCTGTCATCGGCACTCCTTTTGAGCATCTTGGAATGGATATTGTAGGGCCTGTTGGGAGGAGCAAAGCAGGAAATCGTTACATGCTTGTTGTAACAGATTATGCCACAAAATATCCTGAGGTGTTCCCTTTAAAATCTATAAAGGCCAAGCCCATTGCATTTTGTTTAGTGCAGTTCTTTGCAAGAGTTGGGTTTCCACGAGAAATACTAACTGATCAAGGCACTAACTTCATGTCTACTTTGTTAAAGCAAGTTTATCAGTTGTTGGGTATCCGGAGTCTGAGAACTTCACCATACCACCCTCAAACTGATGGGCTGACAGAACGGTTTAACCAGACATTGAAACAGATGCTCAGGAAGTTTGTCAACGACAGTGGTAACGATTGGGATCAATGGCTGCCATATCTACTCTTTGCTTATAGAGAAGTCCCCCAAGCCTCCACAGGTTTTTCCCCTTTTGAGCTGTTGTATGGTTATGAGGTTCGTGGCCCTCCAACTCTGTTAAAGGAGATCTGGGAGGGAGACAAGGCGGAGGAGGGACCCAAGAACATTTTGTCTTATGTCATTCAGATGAGAGAACGGTTGGAGAAAATGAGTGAACTTGCTCAATCACATATGGTGGAGGCCCAGCAGCAGCAGAAGTCTTGGTATGATAAATCTGCTAGTCAGCGTGCGTTTGAGCCAGGACAAAAGGTGCTCGTGCTCCTCCCCAGTGACAACAACAAATTGTTGGCAAAGTGGCAGGGGCCATTTGAAGTCATGAGGAAGCTGGGACCCACCACATATGAGGTGTCCACCCCAGGGCAGTTGCGCTCCAGCAAGGTCTTGCATATAAACCTTCTGAAGGAGTGGGTGGAGCGTATTGAACACAAGGCAGATGCAATGCTCCTACGGCGAGTGCCTGAAGAAGATGAAGCAGATGAGCAATATCTACCACCTGCTGGCTCTCTGGATTATGATCTCAGCCATCTCCCAGAGGACAAGCAGCAGCATGTGAGAGAAATGTGTAAATCAGCAGTCTTTCAAGAGAATCCGGGGAGAACTGACATTGTCGAACATGATATTGTGGTACGAGAAGGTGCCTCTGTGAGACGATTAAGTTACAGGATCCCGGAACGTCTGTTGCCTTCATTGAAGAAGAAAATTGATTTGATGTTATCCCTAGGGATCATCAAAAGATCTAAGAGTGAATGGTGCAACCCTGTGGTCTTGGTACCCAAAAAGGATGAGAGTATGAGGTTCTGCATTGATTTCAGGTACCTGAACTCCATATCCATGTTTGACTCCTACCCGACACCAAGAATTGATGATCTACTTGAACGTCTGGGAAAAGCAAGGTACCTGACCACAATAGATCTGTGTAAGGGTTACTGGCAGGTCCCACTCACTCAACGGTCCAGAGAGTTCACAGCATTCAGAACACCATGGGGGCTTTTCCAATTTACAGTCTTGCCATTTGGACTACATGGAGCTCCAGCAACTTTCCAACGGCTAATGGATCAGGTATTACATGACTGCTCTGACTTTGCTGCTGCTTACTTGGATGATATTGTTATCCACACAACACCTGGGAGGAGCATGTGGAACACCTGCGAACTGTTCTGGACCACCTGCACTCAGCTGGGTTACGGTGAATCCGTCAAAGTGTGTTTTCGCCGCTGCTGAGACAGAATACCTGGGGCATGTCATCGGCAAGGGGGTTATCAGGCCACAGGTCAGCAAAATCGAGGCCATGGAATCAGCCCCCCTGCCCCAAACAAGGAAGCAGCTGAGATCCTTTTTGGGCATGGCAGGTTTCTACCGTCGTTTCATCCCTCAGTTCTCCAACAGGGCAGCTCTGCTCACAGACCTGACGGGATCACGTTCCCCCAATCACATCCAGTGGACAGAGGAGGCAGTGGCAGCATTTCATGACATACAACAGTCACTAAGTAAGCAACCGGTTTTGTACAGTCCCAACTTTGATGAACCGTTCATATTACAGACTGATGCTTCAGATCGGGGCCTGGGAGCTGTCCTCTTTCAGGAAACCATGGAAGGCCGCCATCCAGTGGCTTACATCAGCCGGAAACTGTTTCCACGGGAAGTTCGGTATTCCACAGTAGAGAAGGAGACCTTAGCAATCAAGTGGGCCCTGGACTCCTTCCGCTACTATCTACTGGGAAGAGACTTCACCTTGGAAACTGATCACAAAGCACTCCAGTGGCTTGAGCAGATGAAGGACACAAATGGGCGAATTACCCGCTGGTACCTGGCCTTACAGCCATTCCGATTCACTGTCCACCACGTACCAGGCAAGGAGAACCTTACTGCTGACTAGCTCTCTCACTGTTCCAGCGAGAGCTCTGAAGAGGGGAGGTATGAGATGGCATGCCACACATGGTAAGCTCCACACCTCACCACCCGTTGATTCACTTTAGTTTAATTTACAGTCACTACTTTGAAATATTCTACTTATTGTTCAATATTGTTTCTTTATTAAATGTATTTATTTTTCCATCACACCTTCCAATGTTTATATGGCGTGCACACATATTAACCTTGCAATGTCAAAGTTCTGTTTTATGTTATGTTAATACATCTTTGTTTAAGTTACCTGGGGGTTGGCTTCTCCTCTTGTCTGGCAAAAGGTGTGGCAAAGGGCTGGGAGACCTGAAGTACCACTGACAGCTTAATTGGATTGCACCACATGCTTCATTGCCTGGGGGGTGTTTCATGTTTGTTTAATTGTTTTGTATTAGTTGGTTATACGGCAGCCATCTTGTTTTCCCCTATGTGTGTCATTTGGTTTAGCTAAACCAGTATTTAAGTTCCCATGTGTGTCATTTCAGCAGGTCAGTTTTTCATAGGTTTTGTTTGAGGTTTTGTTAATTATTATCTTGAGTTTAGTCTATTGAGTTGACCTCTTTTATTGGTCTGCCTGTTTAGGTTTTGGCTTTGTTAAATCTATTTTCATATTTTTGGGTCAATAAAACCCCCCTTGTTTTTTTTTAAATTAAAACCACCTGTGTCCTTTATGCTTTACTGCTTGGTCCCTGACACCAAGGTAATGCCATCCAGAGAAAGAATCTGCTTAGATACCATATTTCTAAGATTTTCAGGACCGAGTACAATAACCTCAGTTTTATCTGAATTAAAAAGCAGAAAGTTTGCAGCCATCCAGTGTCTTATTCTGCTTTAAAAGATATAATTGATCATCTCAAAATCTCTGGTTCCCTACACGATATTCTTCCTTGTCGTTTCGTTAAGGAAGCTTTACATATTATTTGTCCTTGTATCTTATTTCTGCTGAATGCATCATTGTCATCAGGTTGTGTACCGTCTGTCTTTAAGCATGCTGTTGTGCAACCTATTATGAAAAAAAAATCTTGACCCTAATGGTCTCACTAACTACAGGCCCATCTCCAAACTCCCTTTTAATTCCAAAATATTTTGGAAAAGGTAGTTCTAAAACAACTTCAAGCCTTTTTAGATGCAAATGGTATTAATGAAAAGTTTCAGTCTAGTTTTAAACCTCGCCACAGCGCAGAGACAGCCTTACTTAGAGTTTTTAATGATCTTCTCTTAACTGTTGACTTTGGCTATTACTATGGTTACTTTGGCTATGACTTTGGCTTTGGTTTTAGTTTTACTTGACTTGACTGCTGTTTTTGACACGGTTAACCACAACATTCTTCTATCAAGATTGGAACATGTTGTTGGTCTCAAAGGTACGGTTTTAACTTGGTTTAAATCCTACCTCTCAGAGAGGTCGTTCTCTGTTGCTATGGGGCAACACTCCTCGGCTTCAGTGGGCTGGTTTAAATTGTGCAAATGTACTGTTTATAAGGTTGGAGAAACCTGCAGTCCGCTGGGACTGAAGAAGTCACTTGGATGAGTGGTTAAACGTTTCTCCCATTGAAAATCCTACATGCACATGAACAGAATCAACTTTTTTGGGATTTACTTACCTGGATGATTGAGCATGCATCAAGACATACAGTAATATGGCTAAGACACACTGAAGGAGAGCATGATCCCGTCTCTTCAGAAACTGGGCCACAGGACAGTATTCCAACATGATAACAACCCCAAACATGCTTTAATGAACTGAGGGTAAAGGTACTTGACTGGCCAAGCATGTCTCCAGACTTAAACCCTATTGACCATCTGTGAGGCACTCTCAAATGGAAGGTGGAGGAGCGCAAGGTCTCGAACATCCACCAGCTCCATGATGTCATCATGGAGGAGTGGAAGAGGATTCCAGTGGCAACCTGTGAAGCTCTAGTGAACTCCATGCCCAACAGAGTTGAGGCAGTGTTGAAAAATAATTGTTGCTGCACAAAATATTGACACTTTGGGCACAGTTTGGACATTTTCACTCACTTTGGTTGCCAGTGGTTTAGACATTGATGGCTGTATGTTGAGTTATTTTGAGGTGACAGTAAATTTATGCTGTTATACAAGCCGTACACTGACTACTTTACATTGTATCAAAGTGCCAAATCTTTAATGTTGTCCCATGAAAAGATGGGAGGGGTGTAGTCACTTTTGTGAGATACTGTAGATTAGTAGTGACAAACCTCACTATGGTCATGTTTAGACTATTGAATGTTTACTAAAGAGGTGTGTGTCTGTCTGTCTTGTATTCAAATTCAAATTCAAATTTTATTTGTCACACACACACAACCATACACAGTATGACATGGGGGTGAAATGCTTGTAGCTGTACAATGCCCGACCATTAAATGACAGAAGAAAAGTTTTACAATATTTACAATTTACTACAAAAATTTACAAATTAACTTAGGAATTTACAGTAAAGAATGTGCAAATAGCAGAAGAGATTATAAAGATAAGGATTATAAATTATAGGAATTATAGGATTATAGGAAATGTGTGGTGGTGCGTGTGGTGACGTGTGTGAGAGTCCAGTCTTATAGTGACGTGTTTGGGAGAGTCCAGTCCTACACCTGGTTCAGGGCCCGAATAGCCTGGGGGAAGAAGCTCCTCCTCATTCTCTCTGTTTTGGCCTTAAGGGAGCGGAAGCGCTTCCCAGACCTCAACAGTGAGAAGAGTCCATTGTTGGGATGGGAGAGGTCCATCATAATCTTCCTAGCTTTGGACTTGCACCGCTTGGTGTAGATGGACAGCAGGTCAGGGAGCTCTGATTGAATGATGCGTTCTGCCGAGCGCACCACCCTTTGCAGATCTTGTCTGTCCTGCTTGGTGCTGTATGGCTGTATGTTGGTGTGTTTATGGTTGTGTATGTCTGTTGTGTATATTGATGTGTGTGTTTTTGGTATGGCTGTATGACTTCCATATGTTTATGTGGTAAATTGTAGCACTGGAGACATAGCATAAATTATGCTGAGTACAGAAGAAGACAAGAAGAGATGTGAAAGGTGACAAAGGGAATAAGGTGGTGCAGCCACCCAAGAACCATTTTGAGTGACTTAAGAAAAATAACAACATCAAAATCTTCATTGTTTTTTCGCCTGACTCGATGTTAGTGATGACAAGTCAGGAGCCTCCTGGAATAAACTTATCTTGGATTGGGAACAGGACCTTGTGTTGCACTAGGATCTCTTTGGGAAACCAGTCATTGAAACTGAAGTCCGTTCCTACAGGCTCCCAGCCACAGTTCTTCACCAGCTCTTTTTGTTTAAAGTGTTCAAATTTAGCCACAATTGGTCTGTTTCTGCGTGCATCAGCTCGTCAACCTCCCAAACAATGGACACGATGGAAGCTGATGTTTTTAACTACATATTCCGAAGTTTGAGGTGAGTCTGGATGAAATGACTCGCTGTTGTTTTGGGGTCCTCTTCTGCCTTCTCTGGTACTCATGAAAACACCAAGTTGTCCTTCATGTGGTGCTCGATGACAGTTTCTTAGATTAAAAAAAAAAAAAATTTCTTCTGAGATCTGGGCCGTACCCTCAGTGAGGAATTTCACAGACCTGAATGTTTCCACCTGCTGCAGGCGTAATGCCTGAAAATCTTTATGGAGGATTTTGAGGATGGCCAGGCGTGCGTCAAAGATGGAAAGGGTTTTTTTTTTTCTTTTTTTTGGATGGCAACATGTCCACTACGTTGCTGTTGTGTGATGAAGCTGGCTTTGTTTCGAATACAGTTACATTGTTACATGGTTTCGCAAAAACAACACACTCAAAATAGTGTCCAAGTGTCACGGTTTGTTTGGAATCATGTATGATTTTCGTTCCACTTCTCACGTGTACACCACTTTGTATTGGTCTTTCATGTGGAATTCCAATAAAATTGATTCATGTTTGTGTCTGTAATGTGACAAAATGTGGAAAAGTTCAAGGGGGCCGAATACTTTTGCAAGCCACTGTAATTCCTGTTGTTGCCTTAAAAGCCTTCAATGAATAATCTTGCAGAAAAAAACATTAGTAGCTAAAATGTTTTCAGTGGTGCGCCATGTTCAATGATGCAGAGATCTCACAGTCTCTCACGATACTCCAGCATCGCTCTCTTCACTTACCTGTCGCCCTTCCCTGCTCTCTCAGCTCTTAATCTAATCGAGCATCTGTGAGATCTGCTAGAGAAACAAGAACCATGGAGGCCCCCCAAATTTTTCAGCAATTAGAGCTACAGTAGCTGGTCTGTAAGATCACACCACATGGGCCAGCCTTTGCTCAACACGTGCTTCAGTGAGCCTTGGCTGCTCAAGACCCATTGCTGGTTTACCACTTTTTCTACCTTGGTCCCTTTGATAGATACTGACCACTGCAGACCAGGAACACCTCACAAGAGCTACCATTGTGGGGTAGCTCTGACCCTCTCATCTAACCATCACTATATGGCTCTTGTCAGACTCCCATACACTTACGCTTTTTCCTTTTTCTAATTTTTTCCTTTTTTCTAGCTTTTGCTCCTTCAGCTTTCATTCAACATTAATTTAAATGCACACTTTTCATTTGGATCACCAGATACTTTCATGACTCTGGCTTTAAGGTGACTTATGAAGCTTAAGCAGCAGCCAGATGAAAAAAAAAATTGAATTTCCATGCCGAAAATGTACTGATGTGGGGTTTTTTTGTCTTTTAAATCAAACAAGCACTCCGATAAGGTGGTTGCTTTCTTTGATCAGGCTTGTTTTCCTTTACTCAACCTCAAGCTTTTGATAAATGCCTTAATGTTAAAAGGCTGAGCAGGTGTCTCTTGAGAACAAGATGTTTGATTGAAAAGAAACCAACTATGAGTGATGACAGCACCATCTGCTGTGGACTGTTTGTCACTCCCACACAAGATCTGGAGGTTGGGAAGAATAATTCACATGACTAATCTGATGTTTCAAAACTAAGTTGAATCTGACAAGCTGCACACCCTCTAGAATCTTTAAGACATTAAAGGAGTCTTACATAAGGCAAAAAATTACAATGCTTTATTTAATTGAGCAAAGAAAAAAAAACACTGTGCAATGTTGTGCAAAAAACTGAAACTCAGATGCAAGATTAACATTCATCAATGAGAACATTTGTTTTAAAAAAGTATATATAGTTGCATAGTAACTGATGTGAAACAACAGAAAATAAACGTGACTATTTTGAAATTAAGCGAGTTAGTTACTGCAGCACCACTTGAACACATTTTAAGCAAACGCAAAAAATATGACTTCATTAAACAGAACGAGTTGTTTTGGAGAACAAAAACATATGGTGAGCACCTTGCCTTGGGTTGTGACTGTTTTACATGACAAAAACCTTTAAGATGAACCTTGAAGTTACTTATAAAATTTTGTAAAAATTAATCAAGCAAAAAATAGTTTTATCTTGAACATATAGATATCAGTACTACATAAAGTGATGCACAGTGTTTAAAATGATTAAAATCATGATAATATGGAAATTATTTCAGCAATGACAATGCCAAAGGTTTTCCATCCATCACTTTGTGCCATCTTCAGCTGGATCAGTTAGCCTTCTTCTTGATGCCGAGCAGCTGAGAGACGATGCTGTGCAGAGCCCAGTACAGCAGAGAGAGGGAGACAAAGGCCTGGACAAGTTTGACAGAGGTGGTTAGGATCCGAAGACTCGAGTTGATCCATTTCATTCAAAATGACAACTACCGCAGTTTGTTAATACTTGTGTTAAGATTACCATTACCACCAACATTACTGGGAGATAAAATTAAAAAACAAACTAAAAATCTAAAAACTTGCAACTGCAGCGCTGTGTTATCAAAATCACAGTGAAATCTGTTCAAACTTTGACTAGAAAACAACTCTGTAAAACTTCCTGAGCTCACAGTCTGACTTTCTATTTACATAAATGGATGTAACAAATGATTTAGGGAGATTATGTCATTGATCAATTTTTTTAAATTGTGAACTATTGATATGGTCGCACTTTCAGGCCACAAGACTGCAAAGCTTGTTGCAAAACAACTCCATTGTTGTGATTAATATCATGTAAGACTAAGAAAATGTTTACATTTGATAACTTTCGCATTCAAATTTGATTAACAATTGTGCCCAACAGAACTCTTGTGCCTCAAAGAACAGCAACATTTTACGTGACTGGGATCAAGATGTGGTTATCGCTAGTGGATGGATTGAGTTTATGTATACAAGTTATAGGGCATGATGGTCTTGGAATGAAAACTAATTTATTTGTAATATAGTGGTAATACAATTTTATAGGTGCTTGACAATATACAGAGAATATGTTGTATGTTATGTAAATGTTTTCTTCATTTGGTTTATAAGCTACAAAAAAAAGTCTCCTCCACTTAGAACTATTTGAGCACTGAAAGTACTATAAGCTGTATATTTGCTCACTTTTGTATGTATACATGCTCTTTAATTTACAAAGCTTAAATGTAGCCTATAAAATGTTGTGCTGTCACAAGAGTTAAAAAAATTGATAAAAAAAAAATTTCTATTACAACATGATGTTAAACTGTGAAAGCAATGCTGCAACTGAAAGAAAACAGACACCTCAGATGCAGCCAGTCTCAGGATGATGCAGAAAGTAGGCTTAGAGGTTAAGAAGCAGGGCTTCTCCCCCGATGCTCTCACAACAGGGTCACAAGGGTCACAGCCATAGGGAACCTTGCTATTCAGAGAGAACGAAGGGGGGCTTTGCCCAAAACAGCCCTTGCCTCCACTCCTCACTGGGTTCTGGCTCATAAACTGCATCCTACATTACAACTCAAGCCAAAATCAGACCGTTGTCCATCATAGGCAAAAAAGGCCAATAGGGAAAAAAAAGCCCAATTTCTTCCTGGACACGACAGCTGTTCTCCTCAGAGACAGAGAGAGGACGTACAGCACAGACCTCTCTCTGCTTTTCCACCTCTCGCTACCTGCTCTGAGAACAGCCTCCCTGCTGAATGAACCACTGGATGAAACAAAAGCAAAGAAGGAACTCGGAATGTGATGATAGAATCAAACCAAAGTCTCATTCATTTTTCAAATGACGTTGATTGTAACACTGAACACCAGTACTTATATACACTTAAAAAAAAAAAAAAATCACAAGTGTGTGTGTGTGTGTATGTATGTATATGTACATATATATATATATATATTTTACAAGTGCCTATGGGAAGCAGTATAAAAGAAAATAGATTTGAAGGGAAGGTATCAAACTTTTTCCACACTACATTTAATTGGCAGCTACACCACCAAGGGTTTTCTACAAAACGTGTTTTGACACAAACAGATTAAACCATCTAACAGTATATAAAGTAGATAAAAATACCTGTAGTTTTGCCATCTAACATTAAAATGCTGCTGATACATTTATGAGTAGTACTACTGAAATAAAAACATACCTACATTCATACAAACAACTTTGAATTGAATGATTTACTCTGGAGAACATTTGTAAAGAAGGGTATTATAATTTTTTTAAGAACCTAAGACTAACTTTTTATAATGCACTGGTAATATTAGTTCTATTTAGTTCATTAAAACGTAATTAAGAGAAATAATTGGTCACTGACTCAAAAAAATAATAATAATGAAGTGTTACTGTTAATTATAATATCTATCTTCATAAAGTTGAGTAACTGATAAAAATATCTGAATGTAAGTCAGAGGAAAACCTCCTTGAAACTGCAGATACTTATTTTTAATGTGAGCATTTTGATCAGCGTAGTTCACCTCGGATATACAAACACTGATCAGCTGTCTGGTAAGATTAGCAAAACAGGAACACAACACACATTTTGGTAAGTTGTAAGAAAACACTTTCTGATAACAACACTTCAGCAAAAAATAAAATAAAAATAAATTTACTGCTACATTTATTAAGTAAAAGACAAAAACATGCTATAGACAAACTATCACTAAGTGAGATGTTTTCAGTTAGGTTCAGTGTGTTTTTGATAAGGCTTGAGAATCATGTAGAAACTCAAATTTTAAATCAGCGATCTGCCTCTGCAAAATATTGGGTAGAGGTATTTCAATAGTTTCAACAACTCCCAGAAGGAAAAACAGATGGAAGATTACAAATCCGTAAAGCTGCATTGTGTTTGTCTAAGATGGATTGAGATCGAGAGCAGTATGCAGAATTGGCAGAACCTCGCAAATCACATTTCACTCAAACTAAGGACCGAAACATGACAGAGGTTTCTATCAAAGCCGCATGTTGAGGGCACCAATTTTTCCCTGTTCCCATCTCTCCGTTTGAGCCACTATGCTACATGTATATAGAGTCTGTAGGAAATCCATGTGGGACAGATTACATAGTGGAAGGAAGCAGGTTTGATCATCTACAAATAAGCACTACGGCCAGACACCACTGACTCCCAAAGTAGACATCTCAGCAGATCGACTCACACTCACTCAGTTTGGGGCAGAAAGCACTTAGTTAAGGGTAGTGCTTCAAGGAGCCACTAACATGTGGTTCTGTAGGTTTTTTCTTGTTTCTTTGTTTACCTTTGCTTATTCCATTTCAATACCAGTCTGGTTAGAAAGTAGTAACGCTCCAAGCTCCACTAAGAAATTGATGCACACCACATGTTTTGCTCAAAAGCAGCTCAGTTACTTCAAGATGCCAGTTTATTAGATACCAAAAAATAGTCTAGTAATACTCTATCGTAGTCGAATATGTTATGTAGTATAGTGGTAATGTTTAAATATTCTTAATAAGGATGCTCAGCTGTAGTTTCTGATTTGTATAAACTGCACCGTGTTACAAAAATAGACATTTGTCATGTCATGTTTTTGTTTACCTAAATTATCAATGAGATCAGATAAATAATAAAAATGCATCTCCCTGAAATGTAACTGCATTCATTGAAAAACTGTTTTCTTCACTTGGCTAAGCTAGAACTTGTTTTTGGCAATAGCTTAAAAATTCAAAAACTACAAAACTAAAATAGGGATGAAATGAAGCATGGCGGCTCTTTGTATAAATTTCAAGTCTGCATAAACATATAGATTAGTTGACATCTAAAGACTTGCAACACCTATTGTGTGTCTCTTTCAAGCTACACTTAATCACGATTAACCAACTTTACTGTAAGTAAACAATTATCTCTGCCTGGATAACATTTTAGTGCTTTACTCTCAGTGAAATGTCGCTTCAATGTGACCAGTTCCCACACATGTATTGGCCTTGAGAACCACACTCATCCAACACCATATTGAGCTGGGTCATTTTGGGTGCCGCTGATGGATATTAAGCATGAAGGAGACATTAGACACCCCAGGGTGCGCCTTAGTGTCCTCTAACAATAACAGTAACAACCTTCCAGCCTTCAGTGGGTTAACATGGCGGAGTCTTGCTGTTCTCCAATGCAGCTGCACTCGTGATTGAAATGAAAACAAGGCAGAATGGCTGCTGTCAGACGTGTGATATATGACCTGTAATGGGATGTTTCCAGAGCTCCCTCTCCATATGGCTGCCTACAGTCCACCAGATCTGGACTGAACTGCATCGGAAAATTATTCGGAGCTTTTTTTGTTTGAAACTGCCTGTGTGGGTGTAGCGTGCTACATCAGGACATTGCTGAACTGGTGAAAATAAACTATATAAAATTCTTGTTAATAATCCAAATGCCACATTTCTAAAGACTTGAGAGAAATGAAATTACAGTTTGCATTCTGTTTGATTTGTTATAACAATTTGGTTAATTTTAAGTTTATATAGCAACTCTGTGCTGCTTGCCACGTACCAGCGCTCTAACGCAACTACGCCACATTTGATAGCATTTGTTAATAAACAGAAATGCAGACACAGGTGTCTGATTAGTTCACTGGTGAGGTGTTAATTACTGGAGGTTCATGTAGTGTTAAAAATTATTAACATGAGTTTCAGATTGACACGAACACCCACTAAGATCAGAAAAAGCATCTTGAAGAGTCTGAATATTGTTACACGAATTTCTGCATTCTTTACTTCAAACAAAAACATGGGAGAAATTAAGTTTCGGGGGTTTTGGCAAGAAAGATTTTATAAATTGTGCAAATTTATGTACTGCATTTTATTTTTAAATACATGTATATAAAATATACACATTAGATTAGATAGAACTTTATTAATCCCTCGGGTGGGTTCCTCTGGGAAATTCGATTTCCAAAAAAGCACAGCACCGACAGAAGTTACAGAATATTTTTATTTATTATATATATATATATATATATATATATATATATATATATATATATATATATATATATATATATATATATATATATATATATATATATATATATATATATATATATATATATATATATATATATATATATACACACACACACAAAAGGTATTGCACAGTGAGGTGAAGAGGCACTACAGCTTAGTTGTTCCCCCCTCCTTTGTCCTCCTGTTTCCCCTCCCTCTCCCCTCCAGGGAGGAGTTAAACAGTCTGATGGCGTGTGGGACAAAGGAGTTTTTAAGTCTGTTAGTTCTTGTCTTTGGGAGAAGCAACCTGTCACTGAACAGACTCTTCTGATTGTTTATGGCCATGTGCAGAGGATGCCTGGCATTGTCCATAATGTCCATCAGTTTCTTTAATGTCCTTTTCTCTGCCACTGTCACCAGAGTGCACATATTATACACATACACAATATTATAGATTTTAGCCTGTCTTATATAAACTTTTATCAAGGGGAAATAGTCACTTGCTCACATGGTGTGGAATGATGCAAATTAACAGTGACCTTTAACCATTAAAAATTCTGGTGGGACTATTCTGGGACTAGGAAAAACGTTCAAAGTTGCTCTCACATGGGTTCAATTAGCCCACAGGTTTTGTATACAGTTCATAAGTACCTTTACCAAATATATGAGTAATAAAACTAATTAAAATGCCAAACATTGACGTCTTTATAATCCCCCCCCCCGGTTACTCTTTCATATCCTCTTGTTTAAGATCATCCACTTAGTTCCAGTGTTTTTGCATTTTGTCATCTCCGTGTTATCTGATTTTTGTTTTAATTATCCATTTCTTTTAACACCAAATCTTTTTTTCTATTAATATTTACACACTTTCCATTACAGCTTTAACATAATTTTACAGTTGTAGTAGTGCGTTTACTCTGTACATACTTGCGGTAAATAATAGTTGAAGTTTGAAATTTACACTTGGAAGTTAACTAATCACCATTTTCATCTACAGAAGTATGGACACATGAGCATAGGTAGCTTTTTGTGCACAGTCCCACACAAGTACACCTGCACATATACACAAAACATGTGTACAGAGAGAGAGAGGGAGAGAGAGAGACACACACACACACACACACACACACACACACACACACACACACACACACACACACACACACACACACACACACACACACACACACACACACACACACACACACACACACACGACTTCCTGTCTGTTCATTATGAGCAGATATACAGTCTCTGTGCTGGTTGTTTGAGCAGACTCAGGAAGGATACGCCGAGCAGTTTAACGTCCCACCAGAGAATGAGTGTAGTGCCTACTCTGTAGCGCTGCCATGAGAAATATCGCCGTTACGCTCCCACGCACACACAACACAGCCAGACAAAACACATGTGAAACAGTAGTGGCTGCATGGCGAAGTGTAGCAAAACACAAAGTGGCCTGATGATATGCTAGTTTAGAGTGATACAGTTGTTTAGAAGTTTTACTTTACACATCTGGAGAGCTGCAGTCATCTACCATGTGTCTCTTCGAAGGTCACATGTAAGGTCAGCTACAACTCATCCAGACCACTATGCCTCATTGAGACCATACGAGAAAACCCAGAGGACACCAGCTTTCATATCTCTTCAGCACACTTCAGAGTCCAGCAGCCTGGCACCGCTTCAGCCTCAATAAGAGAAGAAGTCATCACCTCAGTATTAACCGTGGTTCCCTGGGTGGCCAGATTGGCTGGTTAATTGCTAAAGAGCACACTAACCAGCAGGAAAGCAGAAGGCGAGCTATTTGGCAAAACTCCAGAAAAGGAAATGAAAGCAAAAACAGTGTATGGAGCAGACAGGAGGTTATGCTCTTGCAAAATGAAGCCCCCGTTTGTATTTTTATGAAGCCGAGAGAAGATGTTTGGGTCCACTGTGGATTAGCTCAATACATTCCTCTAAGAAGAAGTACACATGAATGAGCCTCCAAGGGCCTCTAAGACGTGTATCTTTACCCTGATTTCTATAATCCACCCACTGACATTTATAAAAATTAAAACAGTCTCTGTTGTACATTCCTACTGTGGAGTTTGGTGCCAAGTGCATCTCTACAGGCCTGAGCCAAACCACTGGTACAGCAGCAAAACTTCTCTACAAATATCTACAGCCCAGTTTAAGTTTATTTAACTATGGCAATCTGAAACAAAAATCAGACCTCTTCAAAAGAACACGTAAATCAGCAGCACAGATAACATTAAGGAATTTGGCAGCAATATGAAAGAAGGACACAAATCTACCACGAGCCAGTAAGACACGTCCGTGCAAAGATGATAATTTGGTTTTCATAAGCAAAAATGAAGCTTTAGCTTCTGCAGAGGAAGAAGTCCATCATTTTAGGAAAGTATTAGTGAGTTTGGTCACCTTTGCAAGTAAGTCACTGTCTCAGAGCTTCAAGACCTTCGTCTTTACAGAGAAGGATTTGTCCAACAAAAACTATCTAAGAATGATAAGTGGCCTTGTTATGGCTACTGCTGAGACCTTGGCAAAGCAGTAGACAGACTTCAGGTCCTGTATTAGGTCTTTTCTGTACACAGCAACTGCTGAATTTCTTAAGGACATAACTTTCTGATACCGTTTATGTGCTGTACATTTTTTAAGACACGTCACTGTCTTTCTCCTCCATTTGCCCAATTTCCTCATGTTCTTAAAGGACACGCTGCACATCACATAACGACACGCCAAGTTTTCATCTAAATAGCTCTTTGGGAATCATCACGCTGTTGAAAAAATGCTATTTTACGACTGCCCAACTGTTATCTTTGGCAAATGTGATGTAGCAACAGCCTTAAGATAAAATTGGAAATTTGTTTGAGTTAGGTGCCTTTTTATGTTTGAATGAAAAATAAAAAAAAAATCCCTTGAAAATGATCGAGTACAAGGAGCTGACTGGAGTTAGAGAGCAGCTAGTATCCAAAGAAAAGTTGAAAGACAGTCACAAAAAATATACTGTATTATTATTATTATTATTATATTTATTATCATCTTCATCATTAAAGTATGGCTCATTGAAAGGAACAAGATTTTGGTTGGTTTTTGTTACTATGAACCACATTATCAACAAGCTGCTGCACACAGTCAGCATTGCCTGTGTAGTGCAATGTGTCACATTTTGAGTGGCCAAAACCAGGTCCATGTCAATTATATGATTGTAAAAGTGCAGGTGCATGCTTGAATGTTTGGACCCCAGCATGAGAAACATGTGGCAGGTGTTAAAATGTGGATTGGAGATTTTGGCTTTAAGTGGTAGATAAGGACTCAAACAAAGTCTGAAAGTTCCACATGAAGTTCCAAGAAGAAAAATGCTGTTGGCAAACAGACCTTTTTGTTTTTTAAAACACCTTTTTAATTGTCAGGGTAGAAAATATTAATTGAGCCTCAGTTCATGCAGTTTGTTTTGTGACCGGACAGCAGAGAATGTGCTTATTGTGGTCACTTCTCTGATAGCAGCCACTCAAACTTTTACAGCCTCAGATTTGAAGACTTTCCAAACTTGAAACCCCCCCACTGCTCACAAATCCTGGCAGAAGGAGACATTTTCCAGCTCACTTCAGGCAAAAAGCTGTAGCTTGAACTACTAAGGAAAAAAATACACCACAAAGAATTTTACTACAAAATCAGACGTGTGATTGTTAGCCAGTAATCCAATGAACGTAGCCTCGAAAGAGAGATTAATAAACTGAGTCCTGAGTGATGAAAGCTTGCACTGCGATAAAGATAGCTAAATTAATATGCTAAGCCTTCATTCAGCACTATCGAAACATTTTACAGTATAAAACTTTAATTTATTCTGAACTTTAAACCTTTTATAATTTGTAATGTTTTGAATTTGCGAGCAGACTTCTTTGGAAACCGGCATTCAAGTTCTCTGAAATCAGCTTTCGGTGCCTTTTAGAATAGAGAGAAACCACGTGCACACACCAGAAGAGCTTTTGTCAGGTTCAGTCAGGTTCACACGCTGGCTCGGAAGCTATATCACAAACTGAATGACCCATGAATTAAAGCACAAATAGGAATACAAATTTAAAAGAAAGCCACTGTAGACCAGAAAACCTGATACCGCAAAAGCCAAACTAAATATTCCTAGAAATCTCCCAAAGGTCCACTTTCTGTTAGATTTCCATAACTTTACCTGGCAAGTGGTTTGACAACATAAACCAAGTGGTTACTCTTTGACGGGCACGATCCCCTGCACATTGAGTGATAATATTTCACACTGTGTATGCTCGACCACCCCGCTGTTTACTCCAATGGAACAGTCCTACCCAGCATTTCTCTTTCAAATCCCTCCATTTTCTCTCTGGGAGGAGATTTCCTTTCCTTTTCCATTCCTGCGAGCTCTCAGATGATGTCATGCTCGCAGAGTTTCCACAGGCCCAAACAAGCCTGTTAACCTCAGCACTGCCTCTTGCCACCACACATTCCTGCTTCAAAAGAAGAGACCGCTAACCCCTCGCACCTGAGTTTTGTCCAGTGGAAACAACACAGCGACCTCTCACCGCCGACTGCCTTATCTGCTCACTCATGGCTGGGATGGTGGGAAAGCCGGGGTGTGAGCTGTAATTTTTAAAGACAAGTATGGTGATTTGTTGAAGATAAAGCGAATGTGTGTTGAGGCGAAGCCTTTGTGTTTGACATGAACTTAATAATATTGTTGTGACCTCTTCATTTAGCTGTGGAGCACCTCATCTTCCCGTTTAGTCTGACAGAAAAGGGATCTGAGAGATTGGTAAGTGGTATCAGCAGGAGAACGGAGAGTGAAAATCCTAAAGGGTTTAAAACATTTTTTACATGTATACGTTTTGGAATCAAAGGCATTACACAGATTTATTTTTCCTTCAAGAGTCAAACCCGCATGAGCTAATAAACTACTTAAATTCTTTTATTACAAGGAAACCATTCAGTCACTGTAAATGAAAAGAAAAGCAGACCATAATAAAAGCATCTCTGGCTTTTTTAAATTATTTTAGTTGGATGCCTTTTTAAAATTTTACATCCATCTGCAGCTATCAAGAATAATGGAGGGGGGGGGGGGGGGGGGGGGAACGAATTGTAAACAAAGTTGTTGTTTTTCTTTATTTCTTACTAAAACCAAAAAACTGGTTTGAGCCTGGCAGGTGAATTTTTATGAGCTCTCCTCTTGAATTGCTGTTAGTGGTCTTTGAGAGAATAGTTGCATAATTACTCTGGGATACAGAGTGTCTACGATCTGCTCTGTGGCCTGTTTTCTTGTGCCTTCAGGCAAAACCAGAGGCCCACACAGCATAAAACCATGTGTTACATCACAGTGCAAATGCCCCACCCACCCAGCCACACTGCAAACACAGAAATATAGGTGACGCAAAGGGTAAAAGAATAAAACAAAATGTTTGAGGTCAAACATGGGCAAAAATATAGCTTTTAGGTGATGACATCCTCAACTGCACAACGTTGTGGTTAAATCGATTAAATGTTTAGTTATTTAGAATCAAATTACTGATTTAAAGAAATGTTTATTTAAATCAATTTTTAAGCATAAATTACATATTCTCCAATTGCCACGGTTAGCTGCCTTTACGAGGTGTAAGGAGGTCCGCCCGAACAAAAGCTTAAAAAAGAAAAATAACATTTTAACTTGACCCGTCTCCTTGTGCACCCCTGCACTGCGGCTATTTTTATTTCACCCTGAGAAAGTCTCATTTTGACCTCTTCAACTCGCACACCCCCATGCACGCCCAAACTTGCCCACTGCATCAAAACAGAGACTCTTTAGCTTATGTTTCAGTGTGGAGAATGGGAAATAATCGGAAGAAAAATCTGGTTTGTAGTGCTGGTTAGCAAAGGTTGTGTTGGTGTGACCAGAAAACCCAGAAGTGCGCTGTGACCAGTGTACAGTTATTCATAGCCTTCTTAAATAAATGTCACTCATTTCAAACCTAAATGATTAAACTGTGCAGCCACAGCACAACAGGCTTTGTTTATTTAGATGTTTTAAAATTGTCTATCATGCATGCAAATCTGATAAGCTATCCAAGCTGACATTAATGTATAAATGATTTCTTAAACTCAGTATGTTGCGCACAATAAAGTGCTTAAATATTGACTGTAATTTAAACTTCTATTCTTCTATAGTTTGTGCACCAGAAAGACACAGATTATATTTATAAGCTGCAATATTTTGTGGTATGTATATGTAATTAAAATTGTATTTAAATGACATAAATTAAAGCAAATTAAAGCTAACAGCACACACAAATACAAATAAATATTACATGCACAGAGAGCTAAAGCTTCCATCAGCCCTGGTTACCAGCTTAGTCTCCTCTGAAGCAGTGAGGCCGTCATGTGAGCCGCACAGACGTGGGTTTGGGCGGGCGAGTGGGCGGCTGGGAGCAAGAGGCAGCCCTGGTTTACAGGTCAAGCCTGCAGCTTTACAAGGGAAATCTCCAGAGCCACTATAAATACCACTGTGAGTTTTAAGGGTGCAGTATATCACACCACTGGTTTTGAAGGACCACAAACCGACCTAGTTTTTTTTGTTGTACTTCCCCCTCCCCCTCTCTCAAATGTACAGTGAGTCTGAAGACAATTAAATGGGAATTTACCCCTTTTACATTTCGAGTGACTGTTAATTGATTGGCTCGACTTCAAAACAAGCCCTCCCTCTGTAACAAAGAGCCCGCCGTTCGCCTCACGCGTCAGATCCATATATCACTTGAGTACCTTAAAGTCTGGGGGTGGTTCAACCATATTCCCCTTTGCTGTATTTCTGAACAAAGGGCACAAACATGTCAGGAACCATTTCAAGTAAATTGTGAGGATTTTCAATGAGCCCCACCTGCAAGCAAGACATTCATTCAGCTCAAACTGATGTACTATGACTTGAAATGAGGCCTAATGATTTGCTTAAGGAAACGGCTGCATAAAACTTACAGCCCTGTCAAAGTGACACAGCCGTGCAGCATGTGCAGCATAAATCACCCCGTTTCGTTGCTCTCGAGGTGATTGGTTACGCGCTTCATTTTAGATGAATTATTATTCATTCAGTTTTATTTCATTTTATGGTGAGAAAAAGAAAAGGTTGGAGAGCCTCGGGTTGTCATTTGAACACCTGAGCGCCACAGATGTGCAGTCAGAGGACATAAAAGCAGCGATTGCAAATCTCACGTGCAAATCTCATCAGCCAGCGCTAGTTAGCAGCAGACGACGTTAATTGGTTCCAGAAGTGTTGCTCTCATTCACACTAGCTGAGACGGCAAGCGGTGAGCGGAGGCAGAAAGCGGGAGGACAAAAAAAAAAAAAAAAAAAAAAGCTGCAAGGGAGGGCAAGTAATGAGAGGTCAGCCGCCTTACAGTTGAGCTGCCAGAGCCAGAAAGGCACGCCAATTTTATGGTCAATTGGGCGACGCATCTGGACTCATAGATCACAGGGCTGCGAGGCTGGACTTAGCACCCAGCTCACACATTTCACACACACAACACAGACCACACAACACACACAATTACAGGCAAACAGGCTAGACACACACAAACCGAAGAAACACGATACATGAGGCATATGCGCATTTAATACCAGAGCTTCACATATTTTTCCTCAATGATTTCATAAAGTAAGGATTTCTAAGTGCTGTACTGTGAAAATCATACCACTGTCATCTTAAGACATTTTTTTCAGTATTTTCCATAGTTAACAAGCTGGAATTAGGCTCCAAGTATATAATCAGACTGATGCTAAATAAAACTAGTTTCAACATGCACAGAGATAAAAAACATACTACCACCAGAGAAAGCAATTAGTAAGTAGCCTTAGAAAAACATGCTCATGCAATGATTCACTGTATACCCAGTCTTTATTCTACACCCTAATAACAGACTAATTAGGTGTTGTTGGTTGGACTTTGTGTTTAGACAGTTTCAATGTTGCATATAATGTATTTTGGACAAAAACTGGTTCTCGTTTTCAAGCTGAACTATGCTTTGATGGAGGGAATTACACATGCGGCCAAACACTATATCAAGTCAAATGAATAAAGGATTTCCACCACATGTAATTATGGTACTTTGAAAAATTATATGAAATAGTTTTTGGAAATTATTCGGAAGGTCACCACATTGAGAATGTGAATATCAAAGGTATAAGTTCCATGGGGTATGGGGTATTTAAAAAAACCTAAATAAAAAGGTCATGCGATATGACTGGAAGCTCCAGAACAGCTACTAACCTGAGGTTAGTTTGTTTTGTCAACTGCTGTTTCCATGATCTTTGAACCTCGGCTGCTGAGCCAAAAGAAACATAGTAGTACAAACAGCTACAATTTCCTGATGAATGAGCAAAATCAGACTGCGGATGAACAACATCATGCCGTGTGATGAAAAGCTCACACACACACGCACACACACACGTGAAAAGAGAACTCAAGGTAAGATTTTAGCCAAATTTAAATTTTTCTCTGTCGACAGCGCTGCTTTTAAACATCCATTTTACCATCATGTTTTAGTGCTACTTTTTTTTTCTTTTAGCAATAAGGCCATCGCATTTTGCTGATCCGGGCACTCGATTAATACATCAGATTTCATTCTTTGTTTTAACTGGTAACCGCCAATATCTGCAGCTGAAAAAACAACTTCACTGTGGCTAATTAATGTTATTTCCAAGACTTGGCCAAACTACAAACTTAAAAATGGGTAAACATGGCCTCTGGGACCAGTGCATGTAGACACGCCATCAAAGATTGTTTAACTCGTGAAAGGGACAACACCTTTGTAAGTAATCTAGACGAATACCTCATTTTGAGACAGGGAAATGGCAGCTAGACAGGTGGCTGTTAATTCAACGGTGCCGCCATTATTGTTGCACAACAACTCAAGATAGTGATGATATCACAAAATCAGTGGATAAAATTTAACTAAATTGTTTAGTGGATCAAATGGGCAATGTGAACCAGTTACAACTTGCATATCAACTAAGAGCAAACATCATTACCAGGATGTATTAACACCATCAAAGGAATGCATAAAGACAGACCATTATTCACTAATAATCAATTCTGCTAAAAGAAAATGCTAAAGAAAGATGTTGCTAAACCAGCAAATGAACAGCCTTTGAAATATGCAATACGTATTTGTAATCATAAATTTAGCAGAAACTGCAGTGACTCTAAAGATCAGGGTGCACAGTAGCACATTTTAACAATGCAGCTAGTAATAAAGCAATGTGTTACTTTGGAAAACAGCGAGAAGCAGCAGGAATGAGCAGATAAACTGCTAATTAAATATATAAATCCTCCATAGTTCACCTGTCTTATGAATTGTCACATAACTGCATCTGTGCAACTGACTCAGTCCAATTTAGCAGGTCTGATGGGGTTGCCACAGAAACAGAAAAGTATGTGTCATTAGCAGTAGCCAGCCATAAAGCGTGTTGAAGCCGCAGTACGATGACTATTAAATGTTTCTTTCTTTCTGAGGCTCAGTTGGTTCCAGTTTGCTGTTTGTTTGTGGAAACAATACGAAGCCCTCAGCATACAGTTTGTGTTGATGTTAAGACCAGAGGAAGTTATGAGCGCTGCAGTGACCGACTCAGCAAAGCATTAGCGACTAATGCACAGTCTGCCTCAGCACATGGCGAGCCTACTCTGTAACTTTAGGTTGGTTGCCACTTTAAAGCTGAGCTGCAATTTCCTGGCACCACATAGAGTTGATCATGGAATATCTAAAGACTTTTCACAAACTGACTTGTTGCAATGGTGGCATCTGTTAAAAATACCACACTCAAATTCAGTGAGCTCCGTAAAATAACCTATTCTCTCACAAATGTTTGCAAAGGCAAACTTCATAGCTAGGTGCTATGAAATCCCCTGAATTCAGAGATTAAGAGATGTGGCCCGATACCTTTGCCTATAGTGTCTGTCGTGGCAGTCCTAGACAAGTTATGTCTAATAATCATAAAAAAAGTGCCAAAAAAGCAAACGAACAGAGTTTTTCCATGAACTGTATGCTTGTTAATATGTGTGTCCTACATTCCAAGTCACCTGCTGTACACCAGCAATAATAGGTGCTTAGAATTGCTAAATTGCATTATCATGCTGCATAAGACAAGACTTGCAACTAGCAACGTGGATTAAATAATTCTCAAGACAGAGCTCACAGATGTGTTTAAGTGTAAGGGCTTTTTTCTTCCCTGCGCACCTATTTATTATTTATATATTTATTATTTATAATATAAAATATCAGCCCATCTATTTTTTAAAATGCAGGTTTAAGGTACTTTTGCACTGGCTTCACTTTCCAGATATGAACACCAATTCCATCTTCCATATACGGCACACATATTTGCTTATTATTTAAGTAGAATGAAAAGAAAATCTCAAGTCCTGCTGCCTATTTTAAACTGCACTCCACACATTACAGTTGCACTTACCTCTGTAGGCACTGCCAGTGAAGGTGCAAGGGGCTTCATGTAGTTGTACCTCAGCAATGTCATCATGACGACACAGCGAAATAGCTCCAAGACAGCCGATGATGGCCTGAATATAAGGACACATTAAGCAACAACGCATCACTTAGATGGAATAATTATATTTTAATGTGAGCTAATATCAACTTCCTGTGCTGATCAAATAGAGTTGATGAGGAGAGATTTGGTTTGAGATATATAATAATTATAATAATAATAATAATAATAATAATAATAATAATAATAATGGATTGGATTTATATAGCGCTTTTCAATGCCACTATTCATTCACTCTCGCATTCACACACTGGTGGAGGCAAGCTACGGTTGTAGCCACAGCTGCCCTGGGGCAGACTAACAGAAGCGAGGCTGCCATATCGCGCCATCGGCCCCTCTGGCCAACACCAGTAGGCGGTAGGGTAAAGTGTCTTGCCCAAGGACACAACGACCAGGACAGAGAGCCTGGGGATCGAACCGGCGACCTTCCGGTTACAGATGCGCTTCCCAACCCATGAGCCACGGTCGCCCCACTTTGAAGTCAGCTCCAGTGTTGTGGTACTTGCGTCAACTGAATTTAATCTTATATTCATTCACAACAAAGCATGTATAGTAGGAGTGTGTCGTTATCTTGTTTCTGTTTCTTTTAGTGAATTTCACAAGCTAAGTATGCAGAGTTTTATTTGGTAACAATGAAGAGAAATGAAATGATTCAATGCAAGGTTCATAGTTTAGTTACTGAAAACAAGGGTACATACTGCTGACCACCCCACAGTAATATTAATACTAATGTTCAGACCTTTAACTCTGGGCTGGCAAAGACCTATGGCTCCCAGAGATTCTTTGAGAGTTTTTCTTTGATTCGTTC
The DNA here is from genome assembly GCF_964374335.1 of Astatotilapia calliptera. NCBI lineage: Eukaryota > Metazoa > Chordata > Actinopteri > Cichliformes > Cichlidae > Astatotilapia > Astatotilapia calliptera. The sequence continues at coordinate 33,165,389 of NC_137432.1, read as the reverse complement.
TTGGACCCCAAAAGAGGTTGGACTGTCTAAAAGCAAGCCATTTTCAGAATCATTGAGTTTAAGATGCAAATACATTATTAGGAATTAGCAGCTCAGAGGAGAATAAAGAACAACTGAAGAAATCTAAACAGATAAGTACAATCAACTTGGCATTTTTACTTCAATGCTAATTTTAACACTCCACATTTTGTATTCCTTCAAATTCAGTCTTTGGATGATTGCCACTCAAAGCTTGAGAACCTCTACCAAAGCCAGAATAGTTCTCAGTCTTGCTTTTCTCTAACCTCCCCGAGACATTTTTAACTGTTTAGTCTAATTTTTAAATCCTCTAAAAGTCTCTTTGAAAATGAATCCATAAAGAAATATCTGTACTGTACCTCTGGTCGATGAGGAACCCCAGAGACGTGAGAGTGAGCAGAACGTAGCCAGTCATACCCAGAATAGTTAACTGGGACAGTATCTAGGATTGAGATACATTTGCATACCATGAGAAATGCGGTCAGGAAAAAATACATTAGATTCAAACCCTTAAATCAATATCATGGCCAGTCAAGTTACAATCACAGGAGACCTTACTGGGAGAGCAGTCATAAACCGCAGAGCTGTAATGCCAACCAAAACATGTCTGACCTTCGGAATAAGTGTACTGGCACACACGATATGCTGCCTCTTACTTTACACTGACATGCCTAGTTTACATAGACGCTCTAATCATCCCAGATGGGTCTTGACAGGGGACTTGACCACAGTTGAAGAGACTGTAGTTTGAATCCCCTAAATGGAGCCAAAACAACCAACTTTGGAGGAGAAATCCAATGCAGATTCTCACTGACCTTTCCAAGCTATTTGGAACATACACACAAACAGACTTGCATAAACACAAAGAGTAACGTACGCTCTAATCTGTGTTCTCTAACCTATGGCCTTGGCTAAGGGCAGCCGTTGGAAAGCCATTGTCTCCTGAGGATGCTGTGGGCTGTCAGCTTTGGTTTATATTTCTCTGACACTCAATACAGAGTCTAACAGCCAAATCTCACTGACTGCTCCCATGCTGTAAATACCCAGAGGGCTCGCGCTTGCCAGCACAAAAAATCAACCCATCAACAGGATGCAATAAAACTGTATTTCTATACGTTTATCCAAGTCATAACCCATAAGCTGCCATAAGCACAATATTACCAGGAGCCTCTTACAGGAACACAGATACAATAATGCTTTCCATGAATCAGACAAGGAAATAATTTGAGCTCAGTCCATCTGTGAAGGACTGACAGTCTAGGGTGACCTTCATTCATAGTTTATTAAGGCAGATTAATCACTGCAATGGAGTTCAAGGGCTATGGATACCATTATTTTTGGTAAGCGTATAATGAGAGGAGAATTGTTTTGATATCAAAGGTTATGTGAACTTTTCTGTGTCTGATAACCCGAGAGGCTCAGCAGACCAGATGTATTTAGTAACCTAATCTTTATTTCTTGTTGTTGTTTGTTTGTCTTTCTATCATCCAGGGGGCATGCAGCTGAGACACTACACTAGAGAGAAATTCCTCCATAAAGCCCTAAGTGTCATCAACTCACATTTCATTTCCAAGAGTTTTTAAAGAAACACTTTGTGCTTCTTTTGTCATGGTAATTTTTCAAGTGATCAACTGACAACTTGTAGCAATATCAGCAGAGGTCGGAAATGACAGTTAACATCTGGTGGCAACACTGTAAGGACTGATTGTGTTATGTTGTCTCTTGAGATGAGCAAATTAACTAATTACCCAGGCCATTATTGATGAAGACTGATCAAACAGGAAAAAACAAGCAAACCAAAAAAAAAAAAAAAAAACAGTGCCAGTAACATGTAATAATGAATCAGGTATCAGGTAAGTAAACATGATTCCTGTTATACTGAACTATTTTAAGGAGAGTGTGTTTCCAGCAAACCATTAAATGGGATAACAAAATAACACACCTGTTAATGTAAAGTAACAAGGACAGCTCTACAAACGACATCATCCAAAGTGACCACACATCTGAATAAACCTCTCTTCTAAAGTAAAGTAGTCTCAGCATTTTATATTTTGTAGAACTGATTGCACTCTTACTGTATTAGATTCAAATGGGGGGAAAAAAGCAGGGCTTGCTCTACTGTGTGATTCATTAGCCAATGAGCTTATAGTAGCTCTTGATTTTACAGTCAGAAATGCCCCCATGCTCATGTGTCTACCTTCAAAAATCTGAAATGTACTGTGGTGGGAAAAAAGAAAAAAAAACTTTCACTTATAAGGCTCCAAATGGGACTTTATGCCATGAAGCTTCTGGCGTACAGCTTTTGTGCTGATGTTAATGCCTGGCAGTTTGGGAGTCTGTAGTTATTAAGTCAGTTATTGAGAGCATTGGTAACTATTACATGCACTCTTATATGCACTCTTCAACTTTACAATCTGCGTTGCAGCTGTTCTGAAATACTTCACAATACCACCATCTGATCGTGGAATATCTAGCAGAGTAAAAATCTCAAAAATTGACTTGTTGCATCAGTGAATCCTATTATATTAGCAAACTATTTCAGTGAGCTCTTTAGAACATTGCTTGTAAAGTCACAGTGCACTTATTGCTTTATTTCATACACCTGTGGCAATGCTATTGAGAACACCTTAATTCAGAGATTACCAGTGAAGCTCAGTACTTTTGCTCAAATAGTGAATATTTTTGTACTTTCGGTAATTTGCAAAAACTTCAAAAGAGTGAAAGCAAAACCTGTGTTTGTGCATGTGTGTGTGTGTGTGTGTGTGTGTGTGTGTGTGTGTGTGTGTGTGTTTGTTTCACTTTTGGTCTGCTGGGTAGAAATGCCCAAACATACTTTAAATGAGAAAAAGTTCTGATGGTCAATTTCCCTCACTGCCTCTAATAATAACCGTTTAAAATACGTACATGTAAAGCATACACACTGGCCTGATGATGATGTAATTGAAGAGTAGCTTCACTTGTTTGAAATAGCCATGTTTTCATGGCTTCGAATTAACACAAAGCACATAAATTGTCCGGCAGCGTGTCTTCAATTGTCAAGCTAAATAAGCAGCTAGCGAACATGTGGGTATAAATATATAAGAGTGACATGATTTATTGTTGGGCCAAGGAGCTCACTTTGTTATTTTCCCTCCAAGTCTGATTGCTGCATCCTGAAGGCTATTTGGTTTGGGAAATGGTTGACTCGACACAATTAAGGCGTTTGTGTTCACTGCTGGACCACCAGCTGGTGTTTCGTTCGCCAAAAGGGAGGGGATCCCTCGATGCTGGAGAGGAGGTGTGTGTGAGAGGTGACCACAACTAACAGAGCCCCAATGGAGGTAGCAATCGGGGGGGGGGGGGGGGGGGGGGGGCATTTTATTTAGAGTTTGAAGAGGTTGGGTGTGACAGCTCTTTCTGGCTAACCAAAACTGTGCCTGGGGGAAAAAAATCCTTCCAAAGATAACTGCTGGGGAGGTTCTTTTCTTTCTTTTTTTTCCTGAAGGAGGAGGAAGGGGGTCTTTTGGCTTGTTGGGTGGAAAATAATAGACAAGGTTGCTTTAAAGGGGAATGCTGATCCGTCATTCTGTCATGATGTTAGACACAGCTAGTCTTTTTCTGCTGGCTAAGTAGAGGACTCTGCTCCATTATGGACCAGCCACAACAAACTGGATAACTGGATGAATCAGTGTTGGAAAACAAACACGTAAACTCAGTCTTAAATTGGGAACTCTGGACCACCTTGTCATACTTTGAGGGATTACAGTAGCCTAAACAAATCAGTAGTTAGTCTAGACTAAGCTACCCCAGATTTAATCCTATATATCTGACAAATCCAACTAAAAAAAGGGAATTTAAAGAACTCTATGAAGGGAGCTGAAGTGTCACCCTCCAAATAAAGTTTAATAACAATCACTTTGTCTAATGTGACAAATACATACCATCTTGTTTTCAAACAAATCATGGTAAGTCTTCAGCACCAAAAGGAAATGTATGACTGCATAAATTTGTACAGGCAGTGACCAGCTGGGATTATGAGGCACTTCCTTTCCGGTAACCTGTGAATGGAAAATAAACATGTTTAATTTCCCGAACCCTGATATTTTTGAACAGTTTCTCACAGCCAACAAGGCTTAAATACTAATTTTACCCTGATGGTAACAGTTTTAATGTCATGCTGTCAATTGAATTCAAAACTAGTACAAAAAAATCTTCTAAAAACATCATGTATGCTATTATTTCTGACTCAAAAAACAACTGAAGCCATTAACCAGTGACACATTACCCCACATTCACAGAAGCCTGTGAATAGTTAAAATAGTTCAAATGATGATAGAACATGCACCAAGACTATTCACAGGCTTCTTCGTCCACACACACAACAACAACACATGTCTGCTTTATGTTTGTGGCATTATCACAATAGTCTACAAATTTCAGATTGATAATCAATAAATTAATTTTCTCAGATGTTATGTTTACACAAACAAATTTATAGTCACCCATGCCCAAGCAACGTACCCCTGTACAACTGCATGCTTGGGCATTTGAGGCATGTTCCTTAACATTTGACACACAGGTACTGACAGCAACGCTATGCTAATTTTTAATAACATTAGATGTAGGGTTTTAGGTCAATATAGGTTTTATTATTTGCTACACCTCACTAGAGATGGCACGATACCACTTTTTTATGTCCGATACCGATACCGATATCATAAATTTGGATATCTGCCGATACCGATATGAATCCGATATAGTGTTTTTTAATCAACAAAACTGTTTTTTAAAATATCTTGCTGCATTTTGCAAGTCTGCAAGTTCATACTCAAGTTTAAAACAACAACTACACTAAAGCTATTCTGTTATACCTGTATACAAAAAAAATATTTCATAGTTCAGCAATACTGATCAATCTAATAAACTTAGACCTACACCATCCTCCCTATTCTGGTATTTTAAAGAGTACTTAGCGTAAATATTAAGCAACCTAACTAATAGGGTTCCAACTCCCAGCAACAACAAAAATAAATAAATAAAAAATAGGGAACCACCCCTCACGCTCCACCTCATGATGCTTAATCGACGTAATCAACCTTAATTTGATGCAGTGTGAAAAAAAAATGCACAGAAATCAATTCTTTTTCAAGAAATATTAAATAGATTCAACATCTTTCTTCAACAAAATTGCAGACTGCACAGATGGTACCTTCCCAAAGTAAAAAGTACTATAGCTTACTAGGGTATATATATTAGACTTAATAGTCACTATATACAGTAATTGACTTCTATTCATTTTACATCAAATTAAAACTTTGGGTGTCAGATAATTATTTATTAAAAGCTCGACATTTTAAATGAGAATAAGAAAGAAAAGTATGTCTTTGTGCCCCCTTTTCCCAGTTAATGCCCTATCGGCCCCCCTGGCTAAACTTTGCTAGATCCGCCCCTGCACAGTTACCAGCGTCAGCTACGTAGAAAAAGATCCTGGAGTAGAAAGTAATATTAAATAAATTGTAACAACAGCTGATCAAGCTTAAACGTGCTGCTGTTGTTCAGCCGCTGGTTTCCTCTGTCTGGTGCAAAGTGGACCAAAAACAAACAAGAGAGACGGACTCACGACAGAAAAGCCGATCAGCTGATCATTTAAGCAGTTTCACGATTGAAGTAGCAGCCGGAGAGCGAGAGGCAGTCGCTCGTTAAGCTTAACGTGGGAATGCTTTACAAACATTCAGAGATGGACTTACACACGTGCTTTACTTCTCTCCGGATAACTTTGTCGGAGATGAAATGCCAGGTTGCTAGCGAAGCTCCAAATGCTATCCAGACCACCGACAGGTCCTGCATGCCACAGCCGCTCTATCACGTGACGCATACTGCTCCGACTGCTAACGTTCTGAGGTGAGTTACGGTGTGTTGCAAGTTTTGTGAGGTGCTTTCGTGATATTTAATGGATCGGATTACATTTTTTATTTTTCTCCGATATCCGATCCAGTAATTTAGGTCAGTATCGGACCGATACCGATACGTAATATCGGATCGGTCCATCTCTACACCTCACGCTAGTTTGCCTTAAAATGATACACATAGCTCCCATTGGCAAAGACAAAGACGACTTTAAGGGTACTATGACATGCAACAGAACATAAACAACAACAGACTCTTTTCACTGTTCTGTTGAACAAATAATGAGCTAAGCGGTCCAGTCGTCTCATATTAGGTTAACAGACTGGATTAAAGGAAACCGTCTGCAACCACCAAACTTTCTTCTCTAAATGCATGTCACCATTTTGCAGCATGTTCAGATATGTGCATGAATCATTTCCAGCAAATCATCTGAGTCATGCATGGCAAAATTATTCTCTACCAGTAATAACAGAAACAAAGAAAATGCCATTTGTAGAATGCAATTGCACCCAGTGGCTAACTCTGAGAATATGCCATGTATAAACACTGCATGCTGGTGGTGAAAAAACAAAACAAAAGGGTATGATAAAGATGAGGAAAAGATGCTAAACTTTAATTTAAAAAAAAAACAAACAAACTTGTAAACCCACCCAATGTGCCTTTCTTCAAAAAGACATTTTCTTACTTTAGCATCCTACTAGTGGAATTTCAGAACTGGTGAAAATTAGCTTGTTGTTTTCCATTTACAAAGTCATCCAGGATTTATTGGGTGCAGCGGTTTCCCTTAAACACTGAGGAATATCTGAGTCCTTCTGTAAGAATTCCCTGAGTCATTTGACCTGTTTTTCCCTTCTGTCCAAGACAATAAGTAATTAAGCCCTGAGGACTTTATGGGAATGAAAAATAACTGGCCAATCAGCAATGCCTGTTTCTCATTCAGGGGTTTCCCAGGATTTTGAGGAACCAAACCATCACATGTGGGTTCCCCCTCAAAATCCCATCCCCAACCCTGTAGATATTCCAGTCTGCTGCTCTGCTTATTCTCAGAGTTGAAACACGTTGAACCCTTTTTCCTCTTTCACTCCCCTCTTTTTCCTCTTTCCTTCACCAGCAGATATCAAGAAGTAGCCGCCTACATAAAGCCTTTCAAGATATTTCAGTTAAGTTCCAGCTCTGACCATGTTTAGAATTACCCTGCTGGGTTTAAAGAGCCAATTTAATCGTAAAGTCAAAGGGGACTTTTTTTTTTTTTGCAGTCTGAAGCATGAGGGAACTAAATATGCGACACCATCAGCGTTATTTCAAAGCTAACCACCGGGGCATTCAGCTGGAGCCTGTATTTCTTTCTGCATACACACAAAGTCACGCACACACATGCACATTTACGCTAAACTGCAAGTGGTTTTATTCACGCAGACTGTGTTTAAAGACAGTGAAACTAAACTTATTGTGTCGCCTCTACAAAGGCTTTGCAGCTTTTATTTGATGTGGCAGTTTCTTGTAAAACTGGCAGAATATACGAGTCCTTCAATAAGGAATGCTCTGAGTCATTTAGGCCTGTGTGTTGTGTCTGTCAAAATGATGGGTAATGAAGCATGAGGGCATTTTGTCCTTAGAAATGATGCAAACCTTTGGATTGTCATTGTGGTCACCCAGCCGACGTTTACCAGGTTTCCAACTTGGACCGTTGAGGAAAGTTGACAGTTTGTTGCTGATAGTTTTGTAGGTTTTGGATTTCTTCCACAAATACAAGTAGTAATGCAACTAAAAGGGAAAAAAATACAACCAAATTAGACATTAATACATAATCAAACACTACATTTAACTGATGAATGCTAACAAAGGAACAGCAATAATCCTAGAATGAATGTTTCTATTTTCTTTGGGCAGAACATTGCTCATGCAGTGCTCTGCCAACAGTGATGGCAGCAAAAATAATCATAACATCCACCTGGCATTACATTTTATTGGCCTCTTTCACCTCAACTGGGCAGTTTGTTTAGAGTAGAGTCATAATGTTATGGTTACAAAATGGACACTCGGCCAGTGAGGGAAACATGAGCTCACACCTCATCTACCAAAGGTGTTTATACCCAGATGGAGGTGAGCTGCTTGACCAATCGCCAACTTGTGGTAGCCACATCAATGATGAAAGATGAGACTAACCTGCACATAGAGGATTTCAAATCTTTTGATGGGGAAAACCAGGCCGTACACGACTTGGTTGGCTTCTTGAGCAAAGGTACCTGGGGATGGTATGAATAGCGGTGTGCAAAACAAAATGATGTGAATAAATGACTCAAACTTCTATTCCTGTTATTTATTCTTAAAACCTGAGGTAATACATTAAGGTTTAAAAGTTTAAGATGTTTAAATATCCAACAAAGAAAACGTGTCACCAGAAAGACAAACATGAAATGAATCACATGTTTCTATTGTTATTAGCATTTTCTTCATCTTTAAGCTATTTGTCCCTCCTAAATGCTAAATGCTCCACGTTCACCAGCTTTTCATTGATTTTATCTGTTGTTCACTTGACCAAGACAATAAAACTGAAGTGTAAAACGAAAATGAACTAAAAGATGCTAAAACTCTGAGAGGGTTAGTGACAGACAATGGTTAACAAAGGTTAATTCGGCCTCCAGTTTGCATAAACTGACTTTTCTTTGAACATATACCCTAAAAACAATAAGGTACTATAAAAACACCAGGAACATCTATTCAACATCTATAAAACCACCATCAACTACAGAGAAGTGTGTTTCTCATGATTTAAACAGATACCCTGCACAGACATTTGTGGCAAACTGTTTTATTTTCATCACTGTAGTATTGGGTGATACCTTAATTTTTCAAGCCCAAGCATCACAGGTATGTCTGCATGTTCTCAGTTATGTAGGCCACGGTAGTCTTAAGCATTTGAGTTGAAAGGAACAGGATTTCTTTTCAAGTTCATGAAGAGGTTTCACTTCTCATCTGTGATGTTTCTTTGGTTCTAAAAACTGATGGAGTCCCAGGTATTTCAGGAGGAGTGCCTCTAAATATTCATATTTTGGACAATGACAACAATTTGAGAGGAGGCCATCTATTTCTACTGTGAGCCATCATCACCAAATTGAAGCATACGACACCAAATATTCCCCACCTATAAGTCACAGTCTTGACATCCCTTTGCAGGCATTTCAATCCCCACTCAAACCTTGAACCAGATGACCTTAACTTTTATGGCCGTGTGGCATGGCAATGTCTCAGACTCCACATCTTTACTCCTGTGAGCATAATGACCCATGCCTGGGTTCACAGCCTCACTCATGTAGACTCACAATCACTCTCAGGACCACCTCCGAAGGGACAACCTCAATAGGGGTCTCCAATAGTTTTTGAAACTAAAGAAAATCAGATGAGAGGTAAAATATCTTCATAAACCAAAGAATTTCAGTTGTTCTGAACTCAAGTAATCAAGATCATCACAGACAGGAGAAACTAACAACACCTGGAAGACTTTCATGGTACAGAAAGTCCATCATACAGAAATTTGATCATAATTAAAGTATTTCACCTGAATGCTTTGAATCTTTGAAGGGAAAGTTCAGATTTCAAATTTTAGAAAAAATCTATAGAAATACAGTTTCCCGTGCAAGGGTTACTATGCAGTTTTGTGTATTTGAGGTCTGTGTGGCTAAAAATAATGCATGTCAACAGCAGCTATAAATGGTATAGTCAGTGCAAGAAGAACCATTTGCCTTTTGCACAAAACAGATGTGGGGGGCAGCACTGGTGGCATTAAGAATTAATCCCATTGTAGGAATTTTATTATTTTAGAACAGATACAAATGTTGATACAACTCAGTGGTGATCCAGCTGTCACACTCTACAAATGCCATCACAGACTAAAAGTTACACTGTCATAAATAAAGTACATTCACTTGCATTCAAAAGAAAAACAATAAGAAGCAAATACAAATGACTTACCAAATAATCTGTCCCAAATAATCAGAATACCACCATAGTTCTTGTCAATGCAATAAAGATTCCGCCCTGTTGAGTTTACATTCGTGAGGTTGCTGTATTACTTATTCACATTTTAGATAGATAGATATAAACATTTTCAGAATTAACTCTGATCCATAAAACATCTCCAACATGTCTACTCATTCAATCTTTCAGTCCTTATGCAATGTTTGATGTAAACAGCGTAAGGTTGGATAAAATTAGCGTCCTCTTACCATGATGAACTCTGTGGTGTTTTGGAGTGTTCAAGATCCACTCCAGAGGTCCAAGGTCTCTGATTAACTGGAAGAAAGATATAAAATCAACTTTAAAGTAATAAAGTTTCATTTTCCTTATACAAATTAAAATACAAATAAACCGTCTTTACTTGGTTTCCCAGTGACAGCATTGACGTGTTTAATTTCTTTTTGTCCTATTTGCTTCATTTATGCTCCAGTAAAGACAAAATTCAGACAGTAACCCTAACTTATTATTTTCCATCTCCCAGAGAAACCAGAATGAAACAGTTGTTGCTGTTATTGCCACTAGTCCAACTGCCTGTTTGTCGAAACACTAGAATAATCACTCTTCTTCTTCTTCTTTCAATGATCACAATGAATTTTCTTGAAAACTGTGGATGCTTAAGAAACAAACATTAAATAGTGGAATGATGAAACTTTATTTGAATTTGAATAAAACTGATGCCCTAGTGTTTTCAATTGGCAAAACCATTTCTCTGACCAATGGAAATATCCATCCATCCATCTTCTTCCGCTTATCCGGGGCTGTGTTCCGGGGGCAGCAGCCTAAGCAGAGAAGCCCAGGCCGCCCTCTCCCCAGTCACTTCCTAGAGCTTGTCCGGGGTAACACCAAGGGCTTCACAGGCCAGCTGAGAGATATAATCTCTCCAGCGTGTCCTGGGTCTGCCCCAGGGCCTCCTTCTGCCCCAGGGCCTCCTCCCGGTGGGACATACCCGGAACACCGCGCCCAGGAGGCATCCTTGTCAGATGCCCGAACCACCTCAACTGTCTCCTTTCAACGTGGAGGAGCAGCGGCTCTACTCTGAGCCCCTCCCGAATTGCCGAACTTCTCACCCTATCTCTAAGAGAGAGACCCCGCAGGAGGTGCCATAGGGGTTGGGTGCATTGTGAGCCAGGCGGCGGCCAGGAGCAGAGGTCCTGGCGGGCCGATACCCAGCTACCAAGACTGGCCGATGGAAATAATTTGGGCAACTTTAAATCTAAACTAGTACTAAAAAAAGTTAAATATTCCAGCAAATTGCTGTTGGAAGCCTTACTATAGCTGTCAGAATCACTTTCAAATATTCATAACATCCATAATTACATTTGTTGCCCTGATTAACACACTCAAAAGAGTTAATTTCTCCAATAAATAATGTTATTTATGGTGATGTTAGCACAACAACTACAGTGTTGGAAAAAAGACTTTGTGGCAATAGCAGAAAACTCCTGACAATGGTTAAAGACATTGTTTTACACACACACACACACACACACACACACACACACACACACACACACACACACACACACACAGTCTAGTCCAACACCCATGAGGTTTAAACCATCAGGAATACATTTTCTTATTCATTTCTTGTTGGAAGGTACCAAACTGATTCCTCCGTGAGTCATTATAGATTAAAGAGGTCACACTGAGCATATTTCACACAGTTCATGTTTCTCTTTTGGTTGCAAGTCATATTTCGATGGATCACATCAGTATGACAGACGGAGAAATGTGCGTGGTTGGACAGAATTTCTCTGCGATTCATTATTTCCACATAATGGCTGCGCCTGGCAGCCGAGCGTGAGAGTTTTATCTTGAATGAAAGGGGTCTCCACCACTTCACTCCAGCTCTGAAGCTGCAGCGAATAGTGAGCCAGTAAATTCTATGACATCAAAAAAAACAGAAGGCATAAATTACATCCCTCAGAAAATTGTGACTATTACGACTGTTCTCACTAATAGCGCACTAAAAGATCGAGGGCGTTCCAAATCCATTCATTCCCTCTAACGATTGTGGGGATTGTAAAAGTGATACTCTCAGTCACTTTAAAAGGCAGACAGAATGGTCATGCTTCTGTTTGGAATATTTCATAAAATCTCATTATTTTTTATTGAATACAGGCTCCACTGCAACATGGAGTCCACAAAAGTCTGGCTTAACAGACAGATTAGCACTGGCACAGAGAGACAGACAACTTTACAGATTTTATTTTCCTATTGATTCTTTAAACAACAACCACATTAATTCAGGTAATACTAATCTGGTAGTGCTACATGCTGCCTGAAAATATTTTATAATTGCATCATAGAGGTGTAATACCTCTTTGACTAAACAATGAAGTTGCAGCCATGTTACTGAATTATGCCATTGAATAATTGACATATAAGCATTTTTCCAGACATTATGTCACCATAGATAAACAGAACTTTGAAAAACTACCCTGAATTGAAATCTGCAGAAGAATTCCCCAACGGTAAGGTGATTATCTGCCAGTTCTCAACATCCAATGTCTATAGCCAGGTGACTACTTAATGTCTATTTAGATAATGCTTCTAAATAACTGCTCAAAAATGCCTGAAGGCATTTAGAGTCTGTTGTAGAACCAAATATAACATGCAAAAACGTTTCATTTCAGCACTTAATTGTACCTCATTGAAATTTCGTTATTGTTAGAAAAGGAATTCTTACATATGCACTAAAATATTTAGCTTCAAAGTAACAGCTGTTCTTACAGCTGCAAACAAAACAATTTAAAAATATTGCAACTTTAACTCTGAAGGCAAACGTTCTCCTTTTTGGGAATGTTTCACTTTTTTAAGTTTCACTACTCCTCAGAAAGTAGGTAGCAGGTGTTTGCAGACAACTCTAGATCTTCCATGAAAAATGACTATTAACCTACAAGCAACCACTCAACCAGGCAGGAAATGCAGTTTGATGACGACATACATCCAGAGTCAGTAATGATTTAGATTCAGTTTAAGGGAAAAATATATATACATAAAAACATAACAAGTGAGTCGTTTTTATAGGAAAATGCCATTCCAAACCTTTAAACAGAAACAGTGTCATATTTATAATATACTGACACCAAATCTCTTGTAGATACACACCTAGTGAAAACGTAAGCAAAGAATATGGAAAACTACCGTGGGTTAGTATTAAAATCAGGTCCTTGTTTTGGCATTTTTCCACAGAAAAAAAAACAAAAAAAAACAAACACATACACTGTTGAATGAGCCTGTTTGGCATTTACCTCAGTATGGATCCAGAACTGGTAGAGCAGGTTTAATTGTATGTGAACAGCGAATATGGATGGAGGTACAGCCAGAGCCATCGGCAAATAGAAAACCTGAAGAAAGAAAGATTTCAACAGAAATCTAATGGAACCAGAGTACAATGTGACAGGGTCCCAATAACACAGGTTTATTGCTCCAATAAGGTGGAACTACAAGCCTGTTTTTGCTAAATGATGCTTTTATTATTTTCCTGACTGACTATGTTAAACAAAAGTAAAACAATCCAGGTAACGATGTCCTGTAGGTTTAAGTGTTTATTATTCAAAACTGAATAAAACTCTTTCCACAGTCAGAGATTTGAGTCTTGAAGCTTTCAAAGATTTAAGTGAAGCACTTTAAATTAATATTTCTATTCCATCTATTGTCATTTATTTCAATTTTTAAATGTAGCGCCAAATCCCAATAGTCAATTGCCTCAAAGTGTTTTATATTAGACGTTATATATTAGGAGTCCATTTGTTAGGGACATATTTTGGGCAGATTTGGTGGTCAAGAGTCTTTACAGCAGTTGGATTGCACTTGAGTAAACGAGTCAAACTCCAAGTCCACTGTGATCAGAAGAATCAAGTTATCTAGTACTAAAGTGTGACTAGATTTCTTTTTCATTGTTTTTGGACAATGAGGCAGCTCCATGGTGCAGAGAAATAAAAAAAAAACATCAAGTTTTGGATATGCAGACAATATTTCAGTCGTTCATCATCCAATGTTTCCCATGAAATTACACTGTATTCTTGTTGTTAGCAATGACACTTGATGCACCCAGGCTTAAATTAAAAACGTATGTCACAATGACATCAACTGACTCTTCAGTGAAGTCATCATCTCATCAACCTAAAACTACTGCTGGCACTGGTGGTAGTCCATGTTCTACGTTGCAGCTGTACAGGTCTGCACCTGGCACAGGTTCTGTTTAGAGTGGCCCTCCAGCTCAGAGCAGGTTTCTACACCACAAGCAGTAAAAGATGCAGTCTGCTACAGTGGACTTGGAGTTTGACTGTGGAATGAGAGACTCTTTGGAGATAGCTAGTTACTGTAGTTAGCCGAATCTCGTTTTTCAAATTACAACTGTCTAATACTGTAACTTATGTTTGAATGCAATCATGTTGTTCTATTAGAAAAAAAAAATCTGTGTGTTTAAAACAAAGGCTATCACTTGAAACATCCTTTAAAAGAATGAATATTGTCTTACCCATGAGGTAAACGGCTGGGTGACAGATTGTCGGAGGGCAGTGGTAAGGTTGTAGTACTCTGAACTGTGATGAACCTGGTGAGCAGCCCAAAGGACAGCAACCTCTGAAGAGCAATCATACACACACATTGTTAAAGATTAGACAGCAGCCATGTAGCCCTCTATATACAATTCATGCACTAGCCTTAAAGCCTCTCAGTATAACAAATGATTTATGCCAATCAAACCCTGCCCAATCCCCAAATAAGCAACTATACACTTTTATCCCCAGGAGGAGCCATTTTAACCTTGCTTCTGGCCAGCTGTGAAGAAAACCTGAGACCTGAGCCTTGCTGGTCATAAGGGGGTAGGGATTTCAGGCTATTATGACTATGGGGGTATTTGGCTGCAGCTGGTTAGCGTCCAGCTTGATGTCCCAGTGCTCCAGTTTACATTCCTCTGCTGTGTTGTGATACTTGCTACATTAATATCTGTGTTACACTTCATTTTAACATCCAAAGGGAACATGCTTGTTAAGTTTCACTGGATCTCCAGATCGTTTCCGGACCACCCCGTCTGGTCTGTGCTTTTTGGCACCTCCTGGCTACTTTGGCTTCTGCTGCTGTACAAGGAGAATAGTAACCTTCAAATACTTCAGAACCACATAACCCTATATGCAGACTATATATGGTAATATATTCCTTATAGTAAAAGCCCCAGCGATTAAATTAGGTTTGAGTTTCATATGGCAGCCTTGCTGTGTAATGCGATTACATTTGAGTTAGATTAGGCATTAGGATGTGTGAATGTGGTCACAATTGGGTAGTTGAAAATTAAATAACCTACGCTTAGAATTGGCTCAAACGGCACTTTATATTGTTTTATTATTATTATTATTATTCATTCATCTAAATGTTGTCTCATCAAGACATGCCCATATCTTTTCTGTCTAGGTTCGCCAACTCTTTGGAATTCCTAGGACTTCAACATTGACTACATTTGATTAGTCAATCTTCATCTAAGACTTTCACAGCCTGAAACCTGTCACAGCTGATGCAGATGGCCAAATTAGAGCAGCAATTAACCTGAGCATGCCCCTAGTGTGGCTACAATGCAACCTTCACACAGAATAGAAAACTCAAATCAGGAACCTTGTTGTCAGGCAACTTTGTCAACCACTTCATGACCACCCCTGAAGTGAAGGAGGGTAAAAGGTTCTTTTCACATCTCAGTTGTAGACAAGAGCAAAATCAATCACAGTCCAGGCTTAATAAAAATAAAATAATAATTACAAGAACTTCCATACTAACATGTCCAAGTGAAATTAAAAATACGGGTTGTAAAATTACCCATCAATACATAAAGTTGTAAATCAATATTTGACAAATCTGCTCTTGTCATTTACGGATTGGTTGGTGTTAGCAATGTCTTGCTTACAAATGACTAAAGAATAAGCATTACATAGAAGCTACAGAAGCCTACTAAGGATTTCCAAGGACCAGATCATACATGAGAACACCATATAAAGATGAAAGCTGTGAACAAGAACCCAAGAGCCTCACGTTTTGCAGGTTGCTGATATTGATGTTCATGTGTTCACTGTACAAACCAATTAGAACACTGTTAATGGAAGGACACTACACAGGAAGAGACACTTCGAGGACAATGGTTTATGAACAGCTCAGTGACACCTTTATAGAAAAAACAAGAAAATTACAAATATATAATGTTGACAAGTTTAACTCTTCCTTCCTCTCCATTTCACAAATCTGTGAGTTGTATTAAGGCCAGCAGTCATGAAACAAAAATGGGTCGCGGGTCTCTGCACCTGAACAAACAAACTGCTGAAAACCTAAGGTGAGTGGTAAGAGAGCGGAGGAGCATGGTGATCAGTGACAGTGAGGCAGAATTCAGTTTCAGAAAACCAACCAGAAAACTACCGCTCCTGAGCAAAAGTCCACACCACTAATATTTAACAGGGTTATTGCTGGACTTCAGCAGGTGTGAGAATAAATGTCACAGACTGTTTTTGGAAGTGTCATTTATCGTGTTAAATGGCATATTTTGGATTGACTCAAAATGGAAGCAACAGGGTTGGATTTTGTTTCAAACTTTATTAAACCTAAGTGCCACTGAAATCTGCTGATGAGGCAGAGGAGAGAAGTGTGGGAGGAGAGGAAGAAGGAAGGAGAGTGACTGAACTACAACAGTCAAGCACAAAAATTATGATATTTCTTCCGCTCTGAACCATAGGGTATTCAAAGATGAACTGTCCTGCTAAGAGACATATTCAGAGGATAAGCCAGCCTTTGTTCAATTCCAGCAGCCTGAAGCTCTTGCTTTTTTTCTTCTAACTGGAGTCATGCTTGGCGGGGTTCAAGACTAAGGGCGGCTAAGATTGATGTTTGTTGTCATTGATAGGAAGTTGGAACAGCTAAGCTTCACTGCAAGCCCATGTCCTCATCTCTGGACTCGGCGGGACACTGCATAGTTTGGCAGGGTCTATTCAGGAGGGAAGCCCCGTTAATGGTGAGAACCAGTGCCACAGAGCCCACGTTCCCAGCAAGAGCACAGAAATGCTGTGGACGGCCCTTCCATCTGTCCTCCAGTGAGCCTTAAATCAGGATTTCTAGGGAACAACAAGGATGAGTGCATACTAATCAGGTGATGGACATTTATGACACTTTTTTACCACACCCACAGGAGATACATGTTTGTGACTGTCAGTTCCCCAGTAAACTTGGGAAACCTAAATGTGCCACTGCTTTGCTCAACTGTTTAACCCCTAGTGCATATCAGTGTAACTGCAGGTACCAAAAGCAGTTGTAATCTTATTTAGTTCATTTAGTTTTTATTTATTGTCAGAACGTACAATATTAGAGCAAAAACAACCTCAACAACCAGACAATCCCTTATGTGAAGGCACTTGGTATAAATAGGGTGGTAGTATCCCCCACCCCCACTCCAGCAGAACCAGTTTCAGGGAGAAACAATCAACTGTCACAGGTGTGAAATAGATGGGTAATAAAAGCGTAGCATTTTTTTTTTTTTTTTTTTTTAAAAGGTTACGATTGTGATATGCAACCGTAGTTTCACTTATGTGTGCTTATGAGTGTTCAGTACATTGGAAGTCTGAGTAGGCTGAACCTATAGCAGCACAACTAAGAGATGGCTCAGGGTCACCTGGTTCAACCCCAACTAAGCTTTATTAAGGGTTTTAAGCCAAATCGTAAAAATCAAAAAGGGGATCTCTGTCTTGAACCCAAACTAGCAGATATCTAAAGAAACTAAAAGATAAAGCAAAACTTGCAACTTTCTCCTGAAGCTCGCTCCTCTTTTCTAAGACACTGCTACCACATAAGTATGGCCACAGCACATGGTTCATATGCGTTAAAACTAAATCAGACAAAACAACAAAACACCCCCCCTCCAAAAAAAGACTCACTTGGAATAAAGGCATTTTTGAACTTTCAAATGTTTTTCTAAAAGATTTTTGATTAATTAGTTAACTTAAGTTTATTAATTTAAACAACTCACGATTTAAGATTAAAAATGGTAATGGATTTTGGGCTCTTTGCTGCCATGCTAATGGAAGCCTGCTAACAGACCGAGAATAGAAACACTTAAAATGTGATGTTTAATAGGTAAGCAAATGCTAAAAAGAAGGTTTCAACTATGGCATATTTATACCTATTAGTGCAATAACTAACGGGCACTAAAGACCAAATATTGCTAAGGATGAAAGTCTCGAACTAGGAAATTATTAAAGGAAGTGAAATTTTCCCCTGGGTCAGGGTCTCAAAGTCATAAACAATCCAGTGTGTGATGAAGCCAATTTTAATAACACTCACTCATGTCATTTTATTTTTGACCCTGAGCAGGAGCAGAGGAAGCCTGAACAGCTGGCCGTCACTGGGGACCATTTGTGACCTGGAGATTTATTCTTGTTCTTCTCTGTTCACAAAAGAGAGATTTCTAGGCTAAAGAACAGACTCACCACATACCACACAACTGATTTCCTTTTCCTCCTGTAAATAAATCACTTAAAACTCAATATTGTGGACACACTTTTTTTGTTACAACCTAGAGTCAATTGCAACAAAATGGGGGTTCATCCAGGATAAAATACCCACAGAATCCCTTTACTGTAAATGTTCATGTTTTTCCTTTTCATTCATCTTTTGAACAGTTTGTTCTGCAACATTTTAAACACTGCAGCAGCAGAAACTTACTGTCCCAGTACATGGGCTCAATTGAAGAGATATTGCAGGACGTCTACGTTATAACTTTTTTAGAATCATTATCTGGCACGTAATCAAGGTCCATAATAATGAAATCATAATCAGTCATGTAATGTGACTAGGTTAAACTTTGACACGGCCTGTTTACATCTATCCAAACCATGTCAGGAGCAGTGTTTATATAACCAGAGTCATGTAAACACAAGAGCCAAAGTCCAATTGAGATCCATAAATTTAGCTCTAGTCAAGGCCACCACCAAGCCCCTACAAGTGCCAATTTATACCTTGAATAATGCTTCTATAAGAAGAAAATATGACTAAATAAAAGAAAAATAATCACCATAGGAGTAGATCCAAACTGACACTCTTAACCATATAAAATGCGTTTACAGTTACATCAATTAGATGTCTAAATCATCACCCGCAGAGACAAACACTTGGCAGTAATAAGCAACATCCTTCAGCCATCATGTGCAGCCCTCTGAGTGGTGGGCTGCCCTGTCAATCACAGGACTAATGGGCTGTGAACAGCTCTCCAGTGTTTGGATTGGAGGACTCTTGGATAGGGTGCCAACCCAAACAGCAACGCAGGGCTCAGTGGGATGGTCGGCCAACTCTCCTCCATCTCTGCCATACTTCATGCTGTCCACACAGTTCAGTCACACACTCTAAAGTAAACACACTAACCCTGGTCAGGCCCACTTGCAGCTCTCACAAACAGGGTGTAAAAACTATGCAAAGAAAGTGACAGGAGAAATAAAATTGATTTTCTGTTTAATTTTGTTATATCAACATTGTGCTTTAATTGATCATATTTCCACGTCCATTATTTCAGTGTGCTGAAATCCAAAGCACCAGTTCTTTGCCCTCCCTTTTATTGCTTTCTGTTGCAGACCCAACATCAGAATCCACCTCTTCAGTTCCCAGAGGTTTACTGAACTGTTTAAAAAGTGGTGAAACACTGTTTAGCATACACCTTTCCCAGCTTCATTAAAATGCCTTGGTGGCATCAAATTAAAACTGAGTATATTATAAAAAAATTAATTTTGGTTTCAGCATTTGATATGTTTCCTTTGTAAAACTGTCCATTAAATACAGAGTTCAGATATATTTAGTTACATTTTATTCAGCTAGCAGGGTTATGATAATATGATGAAAAGACAAAAACATTTACAGTTGAACCCATTTATAGTTTTTAGTATATAATAAGAGTTTAAATGACATTTATAATGTCCAAGTTTAAAGAGAAATTTCAATAACTGTTTTGCATGTGTATGTTTCAGGTAATCAGACCCCATTCACATGAAAAGGAGAGACATTATTTTATTTTTCATTTTAAATGTTACATAAAAAGACTATATCCAGCAAATCAAATAAAAACAATAATTGCTGAAGTAATGTCTTACCACTCAAGAACAAGCAATGTAGTAATAGTGAAAAATTTAACAGGAAATGAGAAAATCCTACGTAAAAATGCAGGTTTGGTTAAAATTCAAAAGTAAAAAAAAAAGTTTTACTAATCTATCCTCATATTCATTTTTCACATTCACACTTCATCTCTCCACTCAGTGGAAGTTTGTCCTCAGCTATGTCTGCAGCTGAAATCACCTCTTCTGTCAAAACTGTTGACAGAGGGAAGTCTGTCCATGCAGCGAGCAGAGCACACGAGGGCAGCAGACAGCCTGACTCTGGCCTCTGCTGAGCTCAGCGACCCTCTCAGTGATCATAACACACACTTCTTTTCCACACTTTGGTTAAAGCTGTACATACAGGCACTGTGGATATTATCTCTTTGTGATGTGTAGGTTCAATCAGACCAGTTTTTCTTGGTCTCATTCTACAGTTCTTTCCCTCTCAACGCACACAGAGCAGACAGTATGAGCAAAGAGGCCTATAGATCACTGTTGATGTTATCTTTACCTCCCATGAGGTCTTTCACTTGCTCTGTTCTGCTTGCGTGAGTGAGACTCCCACATCCTGACCAAACTGTACAGACAGAACCAGCAAACCAAGCAGGAGTCCAGATTCTTCTGTTGGCCCTGCAACCTGCACTAGGCCAGGAACTTGCTGTCAGAATAAAGATTTATGAAGACCTGGCTGCCTGGGGGCCTTTTCAAGGCCCAGACCCTCTCAACCTTGCCCCACAGCCAGAAGGTGCTTCTCTTTAAACAACATCCACACCGCCCAGCTCTCCTTTGGGATGGAGGACAGTGATAAGCACATCTGTTTGTCTCAACAACTGCTGCTGTCTGCAGGGCTGAATGACAGCGGGTGTTTGGACACACCAGCAGAAAGTTAAAGTTAGGTTTGTTTGTCGAGTTGAGTTCAGGTTATCTACTGGGATTGCAGCTAAATTTAATTGTCTGTATGAACTAATCAGAATCAGACACTTTATTGTCATTGTCATGAGAACAACGAAATTAAGAATGGTCCCCAATCATTGCATCATCCCTAGCAATATCAAAATATAAATAAAATAATAAAATTCAATAAATAAAATAGATAGAATACTTAAAATACTAATAAGATATAACAGTAAAACATTCACATACATTCCCACACACATGCTTCAGACCGTGCATAGATTAACACAAGAGTGGCGTGATGGACATTTTTTTGTAGTATTCAGATGTGTTATTGCAGTTGGATAACAGCTGTGTTTGAGTCTATTAGTCCTTGCTCTGATTGCCCTGTACCGTCTGCCTGAGGGCAACAGTTCGAACAGGGAGTGGCCAGGATGTGAGGTGTCTTTTATGATGTTTTGGGCCTTTTTAAAACAGTGGGCGTAATAAATCATCCATTTCCTTGACTCTAAATCATTTTAACTTGTATGCTTAAAAAAAAATAAAAAATAAAATGCCATCAAGCTGATGCCTCAGCTGATATGTGACACTGGAAAATGTCACATATCAGCTGCAGTGGTGCAGCTGCATCATATTTGCTGCTAAACCGCAATCCATGTTGAAACCTACCTCTACCCAGCTTCTCCTCCTCCTATGCTGCATCAGACCAAAACAATTTGTTGTCACTGACCAACTAAACAACACCACTGTCTGGATATTGCTGCTTCTGATCTACTGTGCATGCAGAGAAAGTCAGAGAGGGCCCACATTAGAGGCATAATGACAAATATAAGGAAGTAAATAAACATCTTTAACTATAATGGTCCTCTCTGAACCAAAAGTAATGATTAACAGGGTTAATATTACGTGTGTAAACATTAAAATTGATTAACCAAAATTTTTTTAAAGTACTCCTATCTAATTGTCACCGAAAGTAGAAGATAAATAATCCTGTGTCCACTTTATATAGTTTAGTTCCTTTGCTTTATCATGGATAAATGTAAAGTGCACTACTTTATAAGGATTACAACATATACAACTGAATTTTGAGTGCTACTTCTTATCATATTTCTGTTCCAGCTTGCATCATGAATAATCCAAAACTACTTTAATCTAGAAATGCACTAGCCAGTATTTAAAAAAAAAAAAAAAAATCCAGTTAAAAATGCCAACATACACTGTTTACCAATTCCAGTTCTGTGCTGTTAAAATCAGATTAAACTGCCCTTGTCTCAAAATACATCACTTTGTGGAAGTAATGATACCATCTCACAGGACCTTTAAGTGATGCTCTGGTGTTTCTGAGCTCTGTGAGCAGCAGCAGTTACTGTGGTGAGACAACTGCAGCATAACTCCATTACCTCACATATAATCAGAGTACAGACAGCTGACTAGCTGATTAATGGCTTTACTCTGGCAGGCATGCCTGGATATAGATGCTGCCCAAGAGCAGAGCTGCTATTAGTGGCACTCGCGATATGAGGTTAGAATAAACAGAATCAACAGTGCTGTCAACAACATGGCCGCATCTGAATCAAGCTGGCCTGCTGCTCACCCAAAACCATCTGCGTTCAGGCTGGTTCATAATAGCAGCGTTTTTAACATATATAGTGCGTCTGCTGCTGAAAGAACTGTGGGGAGAAGGAACCCAAAAAAAAAGCGCGGGGTTAAAATGGGAATCTGTTTTCTATTCTTGTCAGTCATCAGGTTATTGAATCAATGCGTTTATAGAAGGTGGCTTCTATGGCTGCTAATAGATAAACTAGCGGCTAAATGTTTACCAAGGGTCATATTATTTCAGAGGCCAGAGGAGTTAAATTTTCTGGAAATCTGTCAGCAATTGAACACTTACATCTTTTCTTTCATGAAAAGATAGATAAACATTACCAAGCAGTACCAAGTAAAGTTACAGCAATGATTCGTGAAAATTCTGGTATTAGCAATGTGATCAAGCAAATACTGATATCGGGAGTTCGCATAAACAAACACTTCATTTGAGCCTGTGTGTGCGCAAAGGTCATTCAAATGTTTGGAATTCCAGATTTGCCTCAACTTTAACCACAACGGGTGTTTTCCTAAGCAGAATCACACCAAGTGCCAAAGGCCATAAATACAGTGTAGTAAAAGGCTTTCGCCATTTCTTTTGTGAATGAGAATCCCGAGTTTCATCCAGCTCAAATTAAAAAACAGAGCTGGACATTGGACCGCTCAGTCTTCTTTAATTTGATGTTATCCCCAAGATCAGTGTCTGGAAAGAGCAACATCAAATTAATAAGGTCTCCTTAGTAAAGATGGCATCAGCACAGACGACTGCTGCCCTTCCAGTTATCTTTGAATCATCTTTTCATGTGGAAGTCAAAGAGGGGAAACTATGAAAATATCCATAAAGCTGGTCAAACAAAGTGATATTTCATGCTGAGGCTGACGTTTCCAAGCATGTAGTTGGTTCTTCTAGCATTTTTCTATTGTGATCTTTTTCTTATTATGCAATATTACAAGTTCTATCTTATTCATTTGGACACTACAATTACAGTTGCAGTGTTCAGACTGTTGAGGCAACAAATGGCAACAGTGCTCGTCTTACATCCATTTCATTCTTCAGTGGAAACATGCCTCACTCACATTGGAACATTTTGGTTGAACCTTCCTCTGGAAGAAGCTGGAGGTCAGAAAATGGTTGACCAAGATGACCTCGCCTGACCAGAGTGAGGAGTGAGGACCGTGCCGGCCCTGTCCTGTGGTCAGGGACAGCCACTTCCCTTTGGTAACAAGGGAAAAAGCTTATATTCCTGAGCAAGCACTGCACCAGATGACTATCTGCAACCTCACAATCTTCCATAATAACAACCCAAAGAGGCTGGAGAAAGAGGAAATGAAAGTAAGTGGAACATTTTTGAGACATAAAACTGATTCTGCAGTTCAAAAATAAAATAATTCCAACCGAACACACCACAGAGATATGTCACAGTATTGGCGACATTCCTCTGCATCATGTGACACCAAGAGGACGACAACAGTGGGAAAACGTCATGAGATCGCCTTTCAGGTGTTATTGGATGTTATTCAGCAGACAGAATACTTCTTAAAATCAGTGAATGTTACTTAACTCAGTTTTCTTGGATTGTCAAAACGAAAATCTGGAGCTTTGTATACATGATAGATGGACTCTGCACTTTTCCAGTCAGAAAGTTGATCCTTGCCCAGTTTTTTTTTTTTTTTTTTCCCAGATCAGGTAGTGGTTTGGATTTATTCTGTCCCAACAGTTGAACTGAGAGACCCAATTAATAGGACTGCCAATCCCTGCCTCAATGATTTACAGATACGAATCACCGGTGAGCATCCAGACAACATAAAAGCTTATCATCATCAATACAGCTGCTGAGCAGCTACACAGATTTTCTCATTTTTCAAATATGATGCAATACATTGACACAAGCTGATGTTTTTGTATTCATTAGCCAAGTCTTATGTTGCAACTTTGGCTTTTTGCAGATTCACTTGCTTCTTTTAAGTTATTAAACTTTTTTAAAAATGCATTTTTCTTCTTTCATGCATTTCCCATTTAAAAGGAAAGCAGGCTTTTTAAAACAGATGCCACATGGACTCATGAGTTCCTCAGCTCACAGAAAAATATGAGCATCCTGTCATCCTGCCAGGAAAGTGTGGTGCAGTCCCAGTCCATGTAAGACGAGGTAATTCGCATCTGTACTTTGACACTCGTTTTCATGACCAGGTCATTGATCATTTAAAGGTTTAGTGTGCAGGTGATGCTAACAAGAAACGAGGATCCCTCATGTCCCTATAAAAATAATAAAGTAATATGTGTGCATCTAAAGCTATTCCTCAATTAAACAGTGTGTACTGAAAGAAAAAAATCCAAGTTACTCATCTTTGCAGGCACTACAGAGGTTGCCGTGTAGATTTTTAAAACTTGAATGCTGTATGTTCATCATTCATAGTTACACCAGACACTGAATGTCTGATTGTAATTTACCATCTTACACTGTATTCCAAAGTGCCTAAACTCCAACTTACACAAAGACATAACCATGATGGTTATATGCCTTGCACTCTGAAAGTGCACAGTAAAAGTCAAAGTAAAACTGACCACCAGCATCTTGAGCTGATGTTCTCAGTCACCTCAAAAGCACAGAGGCCAGTTCAGCTGTGGCAGAAAGTTTAAAAAAAAAAAAAAAAAAAAAAAAAAAAAAAAAAAAAACACAGCTTCTGTTTAGTCAGATTCTAACATCAACACAGAACCAGTGGACTTTCATCCAAAGCTATGTGGACTAGACAGCGGTCAGCTTGATGTGCCTCTGACACAAATAAACATCAGCGCAGGCCACAGATAAATAGCTCTCTTCCGATGTGCTGAGTGGCAGCTGAGCATCTGGCATGAACATCAGACAAGACATGTGGAGAAGCCTTTTTTTGTAGAGCCACTACTCTACAAAATTCTTTGACATGTACATTTTTTTAATATGCTTTTTTTTTAAGACATATTCTGAAGGACGTTGCTACTTCTGAGACATGACTTTATACAGCCTGCTGCTGCAACAACTCTGGGTTAAGACCAGAGTCCTCTGGAGACCATGGCCTCTCACATCTGCACAGCTCTAAAGCAGCTGGATGTAACTCAAAAATAATTGCTTCCTCTACAACGTCCAGAAAAGCATGATGTGCATCCTATCTTCACGACTCCTCCCTGTGGGGATGGCAACTAAATCAATATTTTACAGCCATTTATCATCAGCTAACTTTGCAGCTTTTGTTATTACTTTACATACTGGCCTAACAAGCGTAAGATCACCAGTTTGATCCCAAGAGGAGACAAATCCCTTTGCCATTTTGTGAGGTAGAGCATTCTGTGTATATTAAAAAAAATGAAATAAAATCTACTAACAATCAAACATGCAGAGCTACCTGCTACGACATCCTCTTGTGAATAAGGGAGCAGCCAAAAGCAGCAGAGTGATTCACAACTCAGCAGCATTAACCTGGATACATGTTTTAAATGGTTTTATTACTATTGACAAATTGCTCATTGTGAATATTTTACAACAAACACCATGAATCCAAACTGACAGGAGTTACCAACCTTGACCAGGACAATGCTCTTTATAAGTTGATTTCAAGCAATGTTACAAAACAGTGTGGATCTAGATACTTGTGCACCTGGAGTTATGGAACACAAGACACATCTTGAAGAAATAAGCCATGGAAATGGAGGATCAGCCCCAACTGAATGATCGGAATATCTCAGGTCTATGCTTTTGCCAGTGGCAATGGTGCCAGGTAGTGATAATTCTGTAAAGCAATTATTTGTCAACGACCTTTTTCTAAAGAAATGCAGACAATGAATAAAAACTAACGCACAAGGACAAAAACGATGATGACATGTATGAACACTTGCTTCAACTATAAGGAAAATATTGTGGAGAGACTAGACCCAATCAAGTTGTGTAGAAAGGTGCGACCAATGTGGAAGTGATGCAATCACAAGCAATGTTCTTGTGCAGTAAGGTTAGACGGGCACATTTAATCCAACCCTGGGAAACTGCACAGTGGTTTTTTTGGAAACGGTACAACTAGCTCCCATGCTCCGTTTCCCATGAAAATGAAAAGTAATGTCAACACGGGACGAAGAGACGAATGGAAACATTTTGCGTGTGATATCAGGGAAAACAAGACGCTTCGCAAACCACGTGGAGCAACTTAGCGGCAAAAAGATCCAACTTTTATTATTTCTATTTTAGTCAATTAACTGAACTTTAGATTTGGTTTGCTATTATTCCTGTTGTGATATTTAGTTGAGTAAAACAAAATCAAGATGTGTTGTCAATTAACAACCTTACCTGTTGGAACAGGTAAGAATATTTTGAATGTACTGTGCTCATTATGGTTGAAATTCCTGAATAAATAGAATCTCGCATTTAATATGTTACAATGTGTCTACATTCAAATTTTTCAGCCAAAGAAATAATGACTATAAACTTGTAATTAAAACAAAAAAACAAAAAAAACAAACAAGCATGTAACAAAAGAGACTCTTCCTGTGCTATAGTTTGTATTGACTGACTAACAATGGTGAACACAACAGAAGGTGAGCACGCAAATTTAAAATCAGGTATGTCGTTGGTTTTTTTTGGGCGGGACTCAGAACTTTTTAGCTGCACCCTTCAGGTAAAGGAGCAATTGTGTTTTCAGAACACACGCAAAAAACAACAACTATTAACATAGCTTGTTACACAAAACATTTTTTTTTGTAAATTAAAATCTGCACAATAAATTCCCTTCAGCTGTGGGTGAGTGTACGACTGGTACCGTGAGCAAAACGGTGGACCCAGTAGTAGCCAAAGTCCACTCCCAAGAAGGTGAACCACCAGGTCCAGGCAGAGTCCCAGGGCAGCTCCACCAAGCGGTAGTGGTTCCACACATGCATGTAAGCGCTCAGCTCACAGCCTCTCATCAGCAAGCTGTGGAGAGGAAAGGTCAAAGCTCAGTGTCGGCTCAAATGTGCTTATGCAAGTACAGCATTCAGTTTGTGATCATGTACAGCTGCGCTCCAAGGATCACGATAGTCATCTGTTCACCTTGTGTTCTACCTTGACAGAAATTTGTTTAATTTGTAAGTAATTTTGTACATCAGGTATTACAAAGCCTCCCCTGTTTGAGTTCCCATCATTCAGCCGTATTACTGCTCCCCATTTCAATCTACATTTTAAAATGATGCAGAACTAGAAAAGATTATGTTCAACTAACTTTGAAACTAACGTTATATTTACATTGAAGATGAACCACTATAAGAACCATTTTAGAAGAACCACCTTAAAACCAATTTCAGTAAGCTGAAGTTTGTTTGATTAATAGTTTTAATAGTTATATTCAGTTCTGTTGCACATCCTAAACCTGCCATACTGCATGCTTTTATCGCCTAATTTATCTGTTCCCTGCTGGCCTCCTCACATGAACTCACTTTTAACAGGTAATGGTTCTTTAATACAAGATCC
Organism: Astatotilapia calliptera; assembly: GCF_964374335.1. NCBI lineage: Eukaryota > Metazoa > Chordata > Actinopteri > Cichliformes > Cichlidae > Astatotilapia > Astatotilapia calliptera. The sequence continues at coordinate 33,137,410 of NC_137432.1, read as the reverse complement.
AGAGTTACAGCACCTAAAAAAAATAAACTAAAAAACCTAAACTAAAAAACAAACAAACAAACAAAAAACCACATTGCTCAGCCATATAAAAAAAACAAAACAAAACAAAAAAAAACAAAAAAAAACACGGTGTTTAAAATGAACAGAAGCCAAATTATGCCTTACTTGCACTATTGCTATGTGACCTGACCTGCCTAAACACTCACAGTGGGAGTCTGGAGACCATTCCAGCAGATAGGGAGGTGATTCCATCACTGATTGTGATCACTGGGGCCCCCGTCTTCAGAAAGCCCACCACCAGCTCCAGAGTCATCAGTCCCACAAAGAAAGGAGTTGCCTGCACAGACACAAAATCATGATTCAGCAGTGTTACAAACCATGAAAACACAACTGTTCCAAGTCCTCTGTTGCCATTACCCGTTGTGTTGAGCATTTGTTTTGGCAGATGAGCTAAAAGCTTGCAGGACTTTCATGTCTTGTGATCCATGATGTTTGTTTCACTGTATGAGCCTGGAGCAACGGGTATAAAACCACAACCAATTGGCAGATTGGTGAACAAAAACATTTATCCAAGCACGGCAGCAGTGGAGGTAGAAATTATCTCAGTGGATGAATTAAACATCAGTGCTAACCAACAGCAAGCTTTCATTTCAGTGATGTCAGGCAGAACCCAAGCAAAATAGAATGAGGAGCAAGATCTTATTTTAAGAAACCTAATTGTCTTCACGCTCACTGATAATATAAAGTCATACATGTTCAGAGAGAGCGCATTAAGTCTGTTAGGCTACGTAAGTAGATGGAGACCGCAGGTAAACAAGCTACGCATCTTATGTTACAGGAACACGTAAAGGGCTGATGTGCCCTTTTCCAGCTCCACAATTTCATCATGGACCTCTACTAAATCAACTTTGCATGATTCACATTTCAGTAGAATTCTTACTCACCTTATACTGTGCCTTTATGCAATTCTTAAGTTCCTCTTCTATTAGAAACAACCCACTTCATTATCACTTTAAGGCCATCCTCCCTAAACAGTCAAATTTCTTCTAACTGGCTGATCTACACATGGATTCATCCACCTTTGTATTCAATGCACATTCTGAGCCACAGTTTCATGAAACATGGAATTCTTTGAGCTGAAATCAGGTAGGCACACTGGTAGGAAAAAAAGAGACAATGACAGCTGAGCGTTTCAGGCAAACTGACGTCTAAGGTTTTAGGTGTCGGGGGGGGCGGGGTCATCCTAGTCAGATACCCAAAGCACATCAACGTTTCTGCTTTTGATGTGTAGCAGCTCTACTCTGAACCCTTCCTGAATGACCAAGCTCCTCAGCCTATCTCTAAAGGAGAGCCCAGAAACTCATATTCACTACTTCTATCTATGATCTTATTCTTTCACTCAATACTCACAGTTCACAGTCATTGAGGAGGGCAGGCAAGTACACAAGTACACTGGCCAGTAAATTGCCAGCTTCACTTTCATTCTTAGCTCTCTTCGCCACAACAGATGGTACAGCAGCCATGTTACTACTGACGCTGCTCTCTACACCCTCTCCACTAAGTCAAGAAGGTCCCAATATATTTAAACTCCTTGACTTGGAGCAGAAGTTTGATCCTGAAATGGAGTGCACACTCCACCCTTCTCTGGCTGAGAAGCATTGCCTCGGGACTAATTGGGACTAAATTCATACTTGGGACTAATTGTTATCACACTGTTTCATACTCAGCTGCAAACCTTGTGAGTTGGAGGTCACTGCTTGAAGCAGCTAGAACCACCACATAATCTGCAAAAAGCACCAAACTGGAAACCCCCCAACACTTGGCTGTGCCTAGAAATTCATTCTTTAAGTCTCAGAAAACAAATATGGCATTTTTAGCATAACCTCAAATAATATTTTAAGAAGAGCTTCATCTGCTATGCAAGTTGGTTTTTAGTTTTTTTTTTCTTTCAGATGAATGTTTGATAATTTTAAAAAGCAGTTTAAAATGCTCATAAGTCAAATAAATATAATCTTTTTCAATTGTAATGGACTGTACATAAACTTTTGGTGTTTTCGCAAGTTGGAAAACACTCATCTGGAAAGATGTCCACCAACTTTTACTCATTTTAAAGATACATAGTTAAAAACTGAAAGTTCACACTTAAAGAGAAACGAACAACAGCAGAAAGAGTTTCATGGGGTAAAATGCCTGTAAATGAATAAAACCTACTTTAAAAGAATAACTTCTTACATTGTAAGAACCAAATAGCAAACAGAAAAAGTTGCCATGAACACATGACAATAACTGCTTTTGACAAAACAAATGGTGAGCACCAAGCAAACAGTCAGTGACATGCCTTTATTTGTAACAGTCGTGGAAAGCCGTAATAACCTCTTGATGGGTTTGTCAAACATGGAACAAATTAGTGAGGAACGGGGTTAGCAAACGGGTCACAACAACGACTTTGGCAGCATGTGAGCCCTGCTGCTTAGCTTTAGCTCAAATGTGCTCATTGACCAAGTGACTGCAGTCATAAAGGGGACACACGGCCCCCACAAGAGCAGCAAGGAATGAAAGGCGTGACGAGACCACAGAGGAGCACATCTGCAGGTGAGGAGGGAGGAAGTGTGCGTATTCATGTGTGGATTAAAGTGAGAGTGTGTGTGCGTGTACAAATCCCCATGTGAATGATTCAACTTTAACATGCAGGTGTGTGATGCAAGTGTGTGTGTGTGAATGTGTGCGCACAAGCAGAGGCGAGAGCACCACCAGAGACCAGTGATCACACGCAACACTCCAACATCTGGCAGCAGACTGCAAAGCTGCAGCAAACAAATGGGCTCGCTGCGTAGGCAGACCTCCTCCAAACCCGCTGAGAGAGAGATTATCATTCTGGACGCTGGCCTAAAACCCCCACCCCCCGACATCACCCCCCTCTCCTATCTAGCAGATAGTTTTACCGCTGCACCCCTGAGTTCTTGACAGCTTGCGGCAAGACTTTTCAGCAAGGCAAGCCGATTCTCAAACGGCGCATCAAAAAAAAAAAAAAAAAAAAAAGCTTCTCTTCATTATTTTGTCTTTTTAATACTTGCATCACCTTCTTTATTTTCAGTTCTTTATGATCTTGCATGCGGTCACACTGTTCGCAATTATATTTTGAACTAAAAATTGCACAAGCCTTTTTTCTTTTAAACTTGAGTATACTTTGAGCTTGTGTGGACTGTTTGTTGTGGCGTTGTAATAATTGTATTTTATTTTCTTCTGAATTCAAACCTACATGGAAAATGACATTTGTGGACCAGATGTCCCCCCCCAAACAGCCATTTTAAAAGGTCACAGTTGAGTGATGTTGGCTAAAAACATGCAGACTGACAAAACACTTTTATCACTGCTGTCTGAGAAATTTTGTGTTTGCATTCAAATCACCAAACAGCTGAGAGAACTGGCAACAACCCAGCCCACAATTCCAAATAACTCCAAAAATCACAAGATTGCATTGTGATTTTCCCCCCTTTGACTAATTTGGCCTGTTGGGATCACAGAATGACAGTGGTGAAGAATAATTAACGACATGCTGTAAACAGTGCCGAGTCACTAAACTGCTCAGGCACGCCCAAGCAAAATATTAATCACCAGTAAGCCCTGCAGCAACAACAAATTTGCTTTATCACACTTGTTAGTGGATTTTTAGGACTCCTGCTGCGAGGGTAATTGTTCTCCTCCCCTGATTTGCTCATAAAAACTCATAACAAACATGTGTTGTTAAACCTGCACCAGCCATTTGTCACAATAAAAGAGTAATTGAGATGCTGTAAAGTGACAGAAGGAGAAAAGAAAGAACGTTGCTATAAATTTTTCATTAGGCAGAAGTAATTAGATTTATACAAGTTGAGCAGATTGGTTATGTCTGTGAAGGTTCTCAGTCATCCAGGTCATCGTAGTCAAAGGAGCTTGCACCATTTGACCTTAGAACTGAAGAAGCTTCTCGGATGAGAGGTGAAACGTCTTCAAGCAACCTAAAGAAGTCCAGACGCTTTTATTTGCAAGCTCCTTTGAAGCAGATTGGTTACTGTGTTGATACAAATGTAACTTTTCCATACTTAATGCAATATTCTCCATAGGTTGACATTTATTAAGTTAAACTTCAAATTTCACTTCATATTTACTCATGCACTTACTCCCCAGAGCTCTAAGTGCTCTGAATAAAAACTGTTCAGTTCAAAAGTCTCATTTAGAAAGAAGCAAAACAGACTGTTTGACCCTTTTTCTTCTGACGAATACTTCAACGGTTTTAAATATGCCGATTTTGAGTTGATTGACTCAACTCAAATCGATACTTTGCTGACCAGGTGAAAAGGCTCTGTCAACTGTATCTGATAAAGTGAGGGGACAATGGGGCGGGTTCAGCATAACCCTAAAACACCAGATGTATTAGTTGTGAACGAGAACGAGGCGACACCCACCTGCTGCACATACTGAGGGACATCCTCCACTTTCTCAAAAGATGATTCATTCGGTGTGAGCATGAAAAACATGGCTCGGGCTCCCCTCGACACCGAATCGTATTCCATGGTTTCAGATCTGACAGCGGATCACTCACAGCTGCTACACAGGTGAGTTTCTGTTACCTGTGCAGGTGCGAAGTTCTGCTAAACCACTTCAAGACGTCTGCTCACAGTCTAAGTGCCCTGCCCCTTTCACCTAAAGTAGGTCGCTTACGAAATAGAGAGCGTGCAAGCGGAAGAGTAAACTTCTCACATCGAGGAAACCGACTCTGCCCGGGTTTAAAGTGGCCGCAGGGTTCTGTTACTGCGACCAATTACCTTTAAATCCCCTTTATAGGACGAAAGTTTACCTTTGGTCAGGCTGATACATTAGTATCATTTGACGTCATTTTATCTCGCGAGAGTTTGTTTACGCAGCTTACTGTCTGCGTGTATTGGAGGGTGGATAATGTTTTTTGTGAGCTGAAGTGAAGTTATCCAGCTGTTTAATCTTCACGCACTGTTGCTATTTGTCTGAATGTCAGGTAAAACTGTTCAAAGTATTCGACAGGGTTACAGCCAATATGAACTAGACAAGGGGCATATATGTATAGATTATATATAGTTTACAGTTTATATAGATTACAGAGGCATACTGAGAGATGCATCCAAGCACAGAAGTGAGTGAATAAGATCACCACACACTAGAACAGCTGACAGTTCCCTCAACACATTTCCATTTATTCTTGGTCATGCTTTAAAACTAGCTGCACAAGCTGATGAATGACTTCTTTTTTGGTTTTAAAGAGACACGAGGGGTACTTCCCAAAGTCTGACCTGCAATGGACAATCAGCTCAGTGTCCTCTTCAGTCAAGCTGGGTACATGATTGGTGCAGAAGTGCCAAACTACTGTGAACCGAATGATTAGACAGAGCTCAAACAGCAGTAACTTATTGGGTAGACCTGGACCCTTAAAGGTCATAAACTAAATGTGAGATCTTGTGTTTGCAGGAGACACGTTACTTAAACCATAGAGACACATACTGTGCATGTTGTAGGCCTGTCATTGATCATGTGAAGGACAAATTCACAGTAGCATTGTATTATTTGGGGTCTGTTTTCCCAAATGCATCACTATGTAAATACTGTGAGTATAAATGAAAACGAAAGTTTAATTTTTACAGTTTTATGCAGTCGTCATCGTGTACACAGATTTTTTTTGTTTGTTTATTTGTTTGTTTTTAATCATGTAGCTTATTTGAAAGTTAAAGAAAGACAACTTAAACTCATCTATTTGTTCAGTATCAGGTAACAAGGGAATATTAACCACTTTCTCTCAGATTGTTGGTTGCTAACTGATAACCGTATAATGTATCTACTATCAGTCAATCAATAGTATCATGTCCTGTCACTGATAGTCACTTCAACTCCTTACCTCAAAGTTTATAAAACATTAACTCGGTCACCGCCTGCTTAGCGTTGCTAGCAGTTATTTCGCTTGTAATCATCTAAAGTCATTGATTGTCATTGACTTTTTAGGCCTTTTGATCCTTAAATGAAGGAGAAAAAAAAGTTTTTATAATCTTATTTTGTTTAAGCAGATTTGAAGTTTTATATACGCAGTTTTGAAATTAAAGTTACTTTTTTAATGCTACCTAAGAAAATGCCCAAGATGGCTACCAAGTAACAGGATTTGATTCTTGAAGGGTTTTGTTCCATTCAACTAAAATAAATTCTAAGGATTTAGCCTTACTTATTGTTTTACACTTGTTTTTGACCATGCAAATATGTGCATTGCATCCTATATCATGATGTACAATTAATGAGTGCCTTGCTAACTAAGCTTGATAGCCAACCAGAGCTATCCTTAGCTGATAATAAGACTCACTGCTGGATAAAATATTTAACATTTTCTGTTCACCTGGCTATTAGCATATGTTATGCTGTCATACTTAGCATACGAATAAGTGTAATTGTGTATAGTCCTTATTTTAAGTTTTTTTTTTTTGTGGTCACATGATCATTAACCACATGACATTAATTTGTGGACCATTTGTGACATACGGTTACAAAGAATATACATTCTTTGCCATGTTAAAGAAGACCACCTTGTGATTTCTTTGGTTCCAAGTTGCATGGAACACACTCACCAAATACTTACAAGGCAGTAGTGAAACTGTGAAAAGTGTGATACAAAGCAGAAACAAAGACCATTTGCCTTCAAAGTAAAAGCTGTGGCTTTTGAAACACGTTGACCACAGCTCTAAGGTACAACTTTTACTTTGACGTCAAATAGTCTCCATTTATAGTTTGTTTTGCACTTTTTCAAGCTTTACTGCCATTTTGCTAGTAGTTAGCAAGTGTTTGCAGACATGCCTGCATCTTCCATGCAAACTATGGGCAACCCCAATAATTTGTTGGCAACCAGTTTTGCCTAGTGACAGCAAACAACCACCAGGAACCACATGACAACCAGTCAGGGAATGCACATTTTCCCTCTGTAGCTGTGGTTGTGTCACATCTGCTATGGCAGACAACTCTTGAGCTGTATGCACATAACATCATGCAAAAACCTCTATAAATCGAGATCTGATTTATAGAGGTTTTGGCATGATGTTATGTGCATACATAAAACCATATACAGGCAGATTGAAGTTGGGCAATTTTTATATTTATTCAAGAGTTTATACGTAAACTTTAGAGGCTTAAAGAAAATTTTACTTACTTGCTTTTGTTTTAATTACAGCAGCCAAGCTCCAGAGGTCAGGGGAAAGCTGGTTGTGGCAAGAACATATCTGTGACTTGTTTATCAGTTACATATATGGTCTGTTACATCGAGGACGATACTGTTCCCAGCTTAAAATTTAAGACATTGTGGAAACGGTGAGTGTTTCATATTTGTAAATACTTTCTAAAGAATAATGCATGGTAATAAAGTGGCAGGGAAAACGGAAAAAGAAATCACGCTCATGCTGTGGGTTTGGGGGAGCGAAAAAAAATGCAGTGGTGCCTCTTAAACAAATTAGCATGCACAATCACAACGCGCTGAAAGATGAGATCAAGACATGAAATTATTTTCAACTGGATGTTGTAACAGAATCCGATCCTTTGCGGGCTGGAGCCCCTACCCTGCCCCCAGGCAAAGGTGATTTTAGTTTGCTCCCACATCACCGGCTTTCTACACACTCTGCAATTTTTAATTGGTTTCGGCTTCACTTTGTGGAACATACATTCATCACCTTGGATTCATAAGTGTGGATGGCTGCATAAATGGGGGGAAAAAGTTGTACATAAGAAATTCCATTTACCACTGGTTAAAATTTTATTCAATTTGCAACAGACCCTGAAAAGGGGGTTTCAGATTTGTTTGCAAAACATCATCTCCAGGCAGAAAAGTGTCAGCTTAAGAACCATCAGTGTTTATTACTGCACGAGCTGAATAGTCTGGGTATAGAATCGTTGTTAAGGTAAAACAATACTGATATTTATTTACAAATCATTTATATTAGCTAGGCAAATTTCATTTCCTGGCACTTGATTTGACCAATAACTCCATTACATTCTAATTTACAGTTTTTACAGTAGAAACCGATTGAGGAGCAGACTGTATGTTTAACAGTGCAAATCAAAGCCACAGCCTGCTTTTCTCAAGGCAAACATGGAATGTTTAAATGAATATGATTTCCAAATTTGTTTGTACTGTCCAGAAGAATTCTATAACCAATGATCTCACATTTCCAGATTCATAATATTTTTCTCTGTTTTGGCATTTATTGAGGACTTTCTAAACCAATGGCACCGTCTCCTTTTATGTGCTCAGTTCATCAAATTTACATTTTGCCTGCATGACAACTCCGTCTCTACTATACATCATTCCTCTGTACATTTGTACATGTTTTTTAGCATCGTTATATGACGATGGCGAATCAGCAAACAGCAGTCCTTCTAAGGACAGTCCTGAGGCGGAGGCTCCGGGGGCACAGGGTTGCATGTGTGTGCATCATAAGTGGGCATGCTCAGAGCTCTGGTCGCTGTCATGACTGTCTTCATTGGCTAAGGAGTCCGTCGAATGGTGGAGCGCCGCAATGCCAGAGAACTCTGAAGGCAGCAGCGTCCCCTTTTTCACGTTCACCAGTTCTTTCTCTCGAGCTGCTGCCCCCTGCTGGCCACCCTTCACTCTTTTCCACTTCATCCTCCTGTTCTGGAACCACACCTTCACCTGCAGAGAGACAGAAAATATCAATGTTGTTGCACAACTCAACATAAATCACCAAAAAGTAATTAGGAAGCCTTAATGCTCTCGACAGCAACGTTCTGTTAAAGTTTGGCAGCTATTTCTGCACCAACAATTATGTATGGATGTTCGGTTACATCTGGCACTTGGTGTCTACCTGTTTTTCCCTGACTCAACAGCCCCGACCGTATTTACGTCTCTCAGACTGATGATTAAGCTGTTGCTTAAAACGGTTTACACGTCAAATAGAAGCAGTGGCTCCGTTAGTGTCGACACACGCGCTCGAAGGGAGGGGGAGGATGAGATGGGAAGCCGAGCTTGTCCCTGTCATGCAGGGTGGAAGCGGTTTATTTTTGGGGAGTGTCATTCCCAGGGGGGTGAGCAGTCACATGGTCAGGAAGTTAGTTGACAGCACAAACGTTTGTCTTAAATGTTAAGGGTGTACAATGGACTGAGCACCACCTGAGATTCTTCACAGGCTTTGGGGTCTTTACTAAAAGCAGGAGAGGGACAAGGACTGAAGCTGAGCAGCATTTATTTAGTAATATTCTCAAGACATCAGAAAAAATTACTATTCAGACTCACCTGCAGTGTACCTGAACTGCTTAACATTACACTGAAAGTGACACTCACTTTATACAAAATACCAAAGACCCTGAACTCAGGTTTGGGTAGGTCAATCTACAGGTGTGAAACAAGCATATAGGGAGAACTTATAAGGCACTTGGTTTTCTGGAAATGGCCTCTCTGGAAACACTCTGGTGCACTAATGTAATACACATACAAAAGAAGACAAGACGCACTGGTTCATGCAATTTAAATTTTCAAGTCAAATCTGGATAAAAATGATATTGATTAAAACCTTCAAAGTTTGATTAGGTTTATATCACATTTTTGTTTACAACATTTAATGACTGCAATTAGGTGTGTAGCTACAATCTACTCTCTTATCTACTCTCAATCTATAATAAACTCTCTGTTAAACCCAGTCAAGCATTGGCGTTGGAGCTTTACAGCTGCCATCTTTGAAAATATTTTTATTTTTGCAAGACATAAAACATCCATCAGATTTCCCCAAACAGCACACACAACATAAATCAAGAACTGATTGCTTTGCCAATATTTACCTCACTATCTCTACTTCCCAGACCAAACTGAGGTCACACACAACATATGCTGCATAAGCTGACAAAATTTCACACACATTTCCTGCTCTGTAAAGCCACGTAAAGATTAATTGCGATAGTCTTGGAGAAGGCTGAAAAAAAGTTGGACCTTTTCTTGAGTTTTTGCGACTTTGAAATGTGATGGAAAAGCAGAGCATGGTACATTTCACATTCATGTTACAATTTACATTTGCTTTCAGCCTGAGAAGCACATTACTCTGAAAGTCTACAGTCACCACATTTAGTGGGATTCAAAGATTTCACTACGTTTTCATATAAACTCAATATACACTGTAGTTGTCTACTTTGTTAGGTACACCAGCTCAACTGCTTGTTAACGCAAATGTTCATCAGCCAATCACATTGCAACAACTCAATATATTTAGACTTGTGGGCGTGGTCAAGCAGCTCTGTTGAAGTTAAATCCAACCATCAGAATGGCAAAGAAAGGTGATTTAAGTGACTCAGAATGTGGCATGGTTATTGTTGCCAGATGGGTTGGTCTGAGTATTTCAGAAACTTCTGATCTGCTGGAATTTTCCCACACTACCATCTCTAGGGTTTACAGAGAATGGTCAGAAAAAGAGGAGCTATCCAAAGAGCAGCAGTTCTCTTGGCAAAAATTGCTTTGTTGATGCCAGAGGTCAGAAGAGAATGGCCAGATAGTTTTGTGCTGATAGAAGAACAAGAAGAAGAGCCTCTCTGAATGCACTACAAGTCACCAAAGAACGGGAAACAAAATTGGAGAACAGGATTGGAAAAACATTGGCTGTTCTGATGAGTCTCAATTTCTGCTGCAACATTTGGATGGTTGGGTCAGAATTTGTCGTAAACAACATAAAAGATTGGCTCATCCTCCCTTGCATCAACAGTTCATGCTGGCGGTAGTGTTGTAATGGTGTGAGGGAAAACTTTCTTGGCACACTTGGAGTTCCGTCATACCAAGTGAGCATCGACTAAACACCACAACATGCCCGAGTATTGCTGCTGACCACGGCCATCCCTTTATGACCCCAGCGTACCCATCTTCGTGCCCCTAACATGCCATGTCACAGATCATCTCAAACTGGTTTCTTGAACATATCAGTGAGTTCACTGTACTCAAATGGCCTCCATAGTCACCAGAACTCAGTTCAAGAGAGCACTTTTTTGGATGTGAAGGAATGGGAGATTCCCATCATGCATGTGGAGCAGAAAAATCTGCAGCAACTGTGTAATGCTCTCATGTCAGTATGGACCACAATCTCTGCTTATTAAAGTGGTTGGTGAGTATATACCAAACAAATCTCTATTCAGTTTTGTTAAATGTACTTTTTTACAACTGTAGTTTTGCATATTCATAAAACTTGTAAAGTCTTTTATTTTAAAAAAGTACTTTTACACATTATTTGCATAACATGTTAAGAAACAAAGATATCAGTGTGTTTTTTTCTGCCCCACACCACACAGTTACAAAATCGCACAGTTAAACAGCATCACTGACCGTCTCATCCTATTAATAGCTAAACCTTTACACTGTCCTTTGAAGCACAAACCCTGGAAACCACATCAGATATCCACAAGAATCAAAGTCTAAACACATGACTGAAAAAAAGATCACAACACTACAGTACTAAATTAAACATTAACAGTCCCATGATCCTTTGCACTCGTGGAAATATTCCATTCTCAGAAAAGTCAAGTAGAAACTTTTTAACAACGTGTTCTATTATGCAAGTAATGCACACAGCCCAGTAAAAACTAGGTTAAATTTATTAAAATATAATTTTAAATGAGGACATTTACAGTGCACAGTAATAGACCCTTGGTGCTACACTGGCCTATTTGCAGTGTTGACCTGTCGCCCACTTAAAACATTCGGTGGCTTACAAAGCAAACAAAAAAAATTTGAGGCTCAACTGCTGAAATCCTATGACAAGCAAGAGGGTGAAAACCTTTTCCCAAACACTTTTCCCAAACCAATTGTTGTTAAATGAAGGGATGATGCAACAAGGGGAAACATGTCCCAGTTCCAGTTTCTTACTGTGTTTTTGGCATCAAATTAAAATGAAATTATATGTTAAAAATGTATGATTCTCAAATAGATTGACACACCTATTTATTGGCTTTTGTAATCTTAGCATTTAAATATATCTTTTAAATTATTTGCATTTAATTATGTATTTATTTACATTCTAAATGGGGGGACAGGGTCGTAAATCAAGACTTTTTCTTGATTTAATCTTAAATCAATTTAAGATTAATCTTTTCTTTTCCTCCCTAACAAATCACCTCTTAATCTATTATACATTTTAGTGCAACTTTTTTTACTTTCTTGTAGCTGACATATTTATATGTGAAAGCAGTAAGAGTAAGTGGAACTAAAATCATTAATGTGTTCCACTAAGCTCTGGAATTTAACCAACATGCACGCTATAAATGCATGCTATCAAATTGGTCTCTGAGCGTGGGCCGATTGATGTAAAATGCAGGCACATGAAATAAATAATAGGAGACAAATGGTTGAGGGAAGAAAAAAGTGTCGTGTCTGTTGTTCTGTGACACCCGTTTGGAAGCTTTAACTCGCACTAACTTGACCCCATGCCCGCAATATTATGCGGTGTGATACACACACACACACACACACACACACACACATATATATATATATATATATATATATATATATATATATATATATATATATATAAATTTGTGGGTCTAATGTGGTGATTTGCTTCTAAGAGCATCTCATAAAACGTCTGTTTTTTACATTCAAACTACACCTTATCACAACGCAAAATATTGCTGGCATGGGGTCAACTAAGTGTGAGTTAAAGCTTCCAAACGGGTGTCACAGAACAACAGACACTACACTTTTTCCTTCCCTCAACCATTTGTCTCCTGTTATTTATTTCATGTGCCTGCATTTTACAGCAATCGGCCCACGCTCAGAGACCAATTTGTATTTGCAGGGGCAGTGGGAGAGAGGAAGTGACTTGCTAGACAGCACTTCCTTAAACCCGTCTCCCTGTCTTGACTGTGGATGGCCTGAAAGAATAGTCAGGAACATCTGGAATATGATAGTCCCTTCATACAGCCACATCTGGAGTACAATAGCCCTCACACTGAAGTTACAAAAACACAGTAGCAAGCTGAAAAGCCTCCTCGTCGTCCCGAGGCCGCCTTTGTTTTCACAACATGGCATTAATGTGCTAATGGGGGGTGGGGGGGGGTTCAATAATGTCTAAACCCAGGGGAAAACAAACAGTGGTGGGTAGGAACATACTTGTCTTTCAGTGAGGTCGAGGTTGACAGCAATCTCGTAGCGCCTTAGTCTGGTTAGGTAGTTGTGGTGGGCGAACTCTGCCTCCAGCTCTCGGATTTGCTCCTTGGTGAATGCCGTCCTCTCCTTCCTGGGCTTGCTGCTCACGTCTGACTTGTAATTCCCATCCTGGGACTCTGAAACCAAACACCACACAGGTTTGTGTTGCACTCAGAGCAGATTTATATGCAGCAAAAATAAAAATAAGGCAAATGTTACGTGGCAGGTGCAAATCAGCAGGGGGAGAAAAGGGGCAAAGTAAGAGAAACAGTGAGAGCTGTCAGTCACACTTTATTGTTCAGACATTGTTTATGAATACTTTAAGTGGCTGGAAGGACTCGTGGGCGGCAACACATGTGTGTCTGCGCGACAGCAGCTGTGCTATTACAATAGGCTGGCTCTTTTACTGTCAACATGGATGTAATTTGGCTTGAAGAAGTCTGCTGCTCCAGCTTTAAATTTTATATCAGGAAAGGAAAAAGTGTCTGAAGTGCTGCTATTTGCATTTATTTTGATCCTATTATTTTTCAACTGTGTGTCTTTTGATTGCCATTAAGTTTGCAGTTTTCAGAAAGCAAATATACTGCAGTCATAAGATCAGATGTTAGATATGTAAAATCCAGGAAGCTGCAAATGAACGTCTTCAAAAATGCATATATCAGTAATACAAATATGGGCAAAGTGGGAACTTGGAACAAATTATGCACTTCCTTAAAAAAATATAAATTCCTAGCTTGTGACATCTCCACTTTAATTCATCATGCCAGAAAAATACTTTTTGTTTTGGTATTTCCACAAACTTTCCGAAGAAAACATATACGGCTCATTTGCCCTCCAAAATTTTCCTATTGTGAGCAGTCTTTGTGGTTTCTCTGTTGGACACGCTTCAGTTGCACATTGCAGTTGAAGGCAGCAGCGATTGCATGCTAATTCATCTGCGGTCCTGTTCTGTCGTGTGTGTTAATCCAGCAGGTCTACGTCAAGCCAAACTGTAAATAGGCGTGCAGCTCAGAGCCAGACTCACAAACGGTGCAAAGTGTGAAGCCACATAAGAGAGGAAACTTCAACTTTAACTCAGATTTGTCCCATCGGGGACCCCTGCTGGTTCTGTTTTCCTGTCATAAAGAGAATCTTCCTTCTAATTAAGTGTATATTTTCTCAAGCAAAATAACTCCCTTGAGTCTGAAGAGAAGATGAGAGGTAAACTGAAACTGCCCTACAAAAGTTATATTTGTATGGTAGTCACACAGTTTTAGAGCCAAGGACAAACAAAACATATATAAGACTGCAAGAATTCCCTCACGGGTTTTATGAAATGAAACCGATCATTGCTTGACCCGCAACTTGTGTCCAGCTCCCCCTTGACCTTGCCTTTCCCTCTCTGTAATTTCAGTCCTTTTGCTACAGTGTGTGTCTTATTGAAGCAGGCCTTTCAGATGTGTTCATCCACTCTCTCTGGTAAACACAGACATTGTGTAAAGAGAAATAAAAGTATAACAGAGCCAGCTGCTCCAGACCAATAGGCCTGGAGCTGAAACAAGCGGCGAGCTTTTATGACCCAGCCACTACACCACAGCAATTAGGTTCTCCCTGTAACTTTCATCTCTCCACAAAAAAGCAGGAATAATATGAGAAAAATACATGCACCCAGACAGGGCACATCGTTGAGGGTTCCCAAATGAACTTAGCGCATTACAGGAGTGACGCTTTTAAAAAATAATGTAAGATTGGATGGATAAAATAATGATCGGGTTATTTTTCTTATGCTGGGAACATAAGCACTGGTTGTTTTCCCTTTACTGAAAAATGTATTTATTTTTTTAAATTTTATTTTTATGCACAAAAAAGGATTCAAACACATCAACGATGCCGCAATGTTTTTCTTAAACTGCTTTAAAAGAAATTTTGAATGCCAGCAAAACGCCTTCGGCACTTCACTCGTCTGTTTTACAACTCTGCCTCAACAAAATAAGACTTGAAGCACCTTTTATTGTTCCCCACAGAAAATCTAGTAACTTTTAAAGGACGACCACTCCCTTGACAGTACTGTGCAAATGTGACTGAGAAACTCAGCAAAGGCCCTCTGCCGTCACTGCAGCTGAAAGTCTGCTGCAGGTTCCCCAGAAACCAGACACACGGACTCATCTCATTAGCTGACCCTCCGTCCTTCCTTAAGGAAACATTCACAGTTGGGTATTAAAGACAGAAAGCCGAGAAGCTTCATATTTGAGCAAAAAAGGGGGTAAACTCTAGCATGGAAGTGAGCTCTCGGGTTTTGTTATTATTTCTGTATCTAAATTCAGGTTTCGCTCAAGTTTCTCGTCCAGATGGTGAAACCTAATCAGAGCTCTATCTCATGCAACAGGCAGCGCTCTGATATTTAGACAGCTGAATGAGTCAGCAGCCTAGTTAGCCCCAATAATCAGCATGATTGGTGTTAGCATTGGGAGAATGCACTGCACATGTAATGAGTATGCAGTGACTATTGTTGCAGAGGAAGTGGGATCTGGAGGCAAGGGCTTAGTTTTCCAGTGATTTGACAAAAGAGGAAAGGGAGTAGGAGGTAGAGTAATGAATTAATGGGTTAAATGTACTATTTCAACATTTTGCATGTGGACAACTGGACATTTAGTGCAAAGGAAAATAAAACATTGAAATCTTTGTCTTTTTATGTTGTAAAATGGCAAATATTTCAGTTCACTTATGGAGTTTCTAATAATCACCGCAGAATTTGGATTGAAAACTAAATTAGTGCCAGTGGTGTTTTGTTTTGTATTATTATTTAAAGTCAGTCTGAAGTTAATCCTGTTATATTTCCCCAACTTTTGGTATATAAACTTGTTGTCAGCTACAGCAACACCCAACCAGTCAGAGGGAGAAAAAACACACTCTCCAAGTATCCTGTGGAGATGTGGGAATATCACCGGTCAACTGCGGATGATGCACTGTGAGTACAGAGACCTTATCCAAAGGGTGCAGGATTAGCAATGACAGGCTGCAATCCTCAAATGGAAACAAACTGGCAAGCAGACTTTCTGTGAGAAACTCTCACTGATATCACTTTGCTAGTGAGATTTCTTGCGACCCGACCCCGGCCATTTGTCATTGTGTGATTGATTATTGTGGTGCCTGCAGGTTGCAAAGGTTTTGCAGGTCATCAGCTGGTTTAGCATCAATTTAAAAATTGTATTAAAAAGGTGTTTATTTATTAATGATTTGTGAGAAGTGTGCTTTTTATAATTATCTGTGGTTTTGAATTTTTAAATACATTTGTATGAATGAGGCCCAATTTAAGAACAATAAAATGATTATACATGCATAGTTCAAGGGTGATTTTTGGGAGAATCACAAATGTAAAATTTAACAAAAAGATGTTGTTAAAGCTCACTGCCCTCGGGACCTTTACTGTACTGAACATACAACTGCCTGTAGATAAAAATAAAGGAAACTTGTAATGGTCTTTTAAATTTTATAGGAATTAAGTGGTGTTTTTTTTTGTTGTGATAATAAGATAATTTAAAATCAATGAAAAAAGATCAAATATTAATATGATTAGCTACATTCATTTTGTAACAGTAGGAAGTTCCCTATCTAAACTTGGCCTTTGTTAAACATGACACTCAAATATTTTCACTTTCATTTTACTTCAGTAAACCTGCGATTTCTTTTAACTGCAGTTTTTAGTAAATGAAAACAATTTGCGTCCGCCCGGTTGTTTAGTGTGCCATGAGGCACCGGTGTAGTCTTTTACAATCCATGACATTAATTCTTTACTGCCCTCTTTATTCTCAGCTCTCTAAAAAGTGTCGCAACAAACCAGATGTGATTTTTAAACAAAACATGCCAGTAGTCAGATGTGCCCGCACACTTATGATGTGGCCTTTGCTCCACGCTTCAGTCCGCCTGTCGCCTCCTGCCTTGCTGCGTGTCAGCCGGCACCTACAAACTGCTTTCCAGACGTTTTTTTGTTTTTGTATCAGAGCTGCAGAATTCCCAACAGTCGTGCTGTTGAATGATTTAGAGTGATGTGTACAGATGTTTCTGTTATTCTTGAGCTCTGTGTGGAATTTCTTAAACGCTGATATTTATGTTAAAATGTTTATCCAAGTAAAATAATGAACAAAGAGATTTTAGAAATGCCTCCAATGTATTTTACATGAAGTCTCGGGTTGTGCAATGTGTCAGCTTTAAAAAACACACGAATGAAATCTCTGCCTTTAGAACTGCTTCACTTCTCGCTTCAGAAAATCCCAGCTTCTCTTACCTGAACTGTCACTTTTCCTCTTGCCGTTTCTCTTCTCGGCCTCAGCAGGTGACAAAGTCTGCCTGCCAAAGTCTGCAGGCACACAAGAGGCCCCTGTAGGGGTGCTGCCACTGCCTAGACTGGGGGTGCTGGCGCACATACTGGGCCCACCGGGGTGGCCCAGGTCTGAAGGCGTGGGCCCATTGTCGTGGGATGAGTGGGAGTGTGGGTGGCAAAGACTGTGGCGAGTACTGCTGCCAGGTGACGGCATCTGCGGGATATGCCAAGATGTATGGTGCTGAGGTGGGTGGTGATGCTGCTGGGAGGGCAGGTGGCCGCGGTGAGGGTGGTGGTGGTGCTGCCCAGGAAACAGGCTGTCGTCACCCGGGTAGCTGGAGATGATACAGGGCGAGGGTG
Source organism: Astatotilapia calliptera (assembly GCF_964374335.1). Taxonomy (NCBI): domain Eukaryota; kingdom Metazoa; phylum Chordata; class Actinopteri; order Cichliformes; family Cichlidae; genus Astatotilapia; species Astatotilapia calliptera. The sequence continues at coordinate 33,119,579 of NC_137432.1, read as the reverse complement.
AGGAGGTAGAGGAGGAGGACGACGAAGAGGCCAGGTCAGGGTAGGAGACGTGGTCCGAGCGTCCGTGAAGCGCCAGGGGAGACTGGGTGAAGGCGGGATGTAGGGCCTGCGCCGGGGCGTGGGGGCTCCGCAGGCAGCCGAACAGTGTGTGATCCATTGTGTGCAAACACACACACGGCCCTCCAGGAAAGGCGAGAAGGGCAAGCGTAAGAGGCAATGTTACTAAATCAACCAAAAACAGAAAGATCACAAGCGCATATCCAAGATGCTTCCCTTTCTCCCTTGACTATCCCAAAACTTTTCTCTTCAGTTACAAAAAAATAGTCAGAGCAGCAAGTAAAATGTGTTTTGAAATGGGTGTCCTGTGGTAATCCAGAGCATGCGGCCAGTTGCCAGGCTGTACAGGATAAACAGTTAGCCCAGGACAAGTTGCAGCTGAGCCTCTCAGATGTCAGGAGGAACACGGGACTGGAGCTCTAGGCTGGGAGCAGAAGGAGGTTCCTAGGAACTGCAGAACGAGGGGAGCCAGCGCAGGGGATGTTATAAATAGGGTGTAACGTGAGAGGGAGGCTGGGTCATAGACTGCATACGCGCTACTGACCACATACATATGATCACCCTCCAAAAAGCACAGCATAATAAATCTGTACTATTAAAATGGCTGAGCCTCAGGAAAGAAGGCAATTTATTTTGGACTTGGATCTGACCTCGGGTGGCCATCTTTTTTTCCTACAAGAAAACAGCCTTAATGGTTCATGGGTGGGGCTGGGGGAGGGAGAGGGAGGTCGTATGAGGGGAAGGGAGAGAGTGTGAAGAGAGATCGAAGGAGAGGTGTCAGGGGTTAACTCAGCGTGTCACCCCATCTTTGTCAAAAGTTGGTGGTAGCGGGCAGGATGCTTGTAGCATCCATTAAAGGTCACTTTAAACCATCACTATCACGATCATGTGATGTTAAGAGAGCTATTTTGTCACTGCGACGCAGACTTGCAACTTATTGGCAACAAATATGAAAAGTTTGGTTCCAAAATAAGTGTTTTGAGTGAAAGGAAGGCTAACGTTTTGCCCATGCTAGACTTAGAATGACCACGGTTCCTTTTTAATGTAGTGTAACCAATCATTTTGTGAATGTGACTTTTTTTTGGAAATGGTGTTTATCTCATTTTGAAATGAAACACATCATTAAACCGATATGGATACATTTCGACTTTTGATACGAGGTCATGAAGGTCACGAATCTGCTTCCTGAAATAACAAACTTTATTCCACTATTTTTTTATCACCAATAATTGCCGTGGCAAATGTGGAAATGCTATTGTATACAATTTTAGATGCCAACACATTGTTTTTGTATAAACTATGCTTGTAACAAATTCTCTCTCTCTATATATATATATACATTTATTTTTATTTATATATATATATATATATATATATGTGTGTGTGTGTGTATGTATAATATTAGTATGTGGAGAGTATTCGAGTGTAGAAAAGGAAATGAACAGAAGGAAAGTTGTTCATAAATTCTTTGCTCCTAACATTAGTGTCTCTCTTTAAATTTGTTTGGCTATAAAAGAAAAGTCATTCTTTGTGAGAAGTAGGGGAAAAATAGCAGCTGGAAAACAGCTGTGAATGTGTCACTGGTTTCTTTTATTTTCTCTAATTATTCATATCCAGAGCTCAACTAAAGCTCAAATAAAATCAAATAAAATTCATTTATTTTTCTCCTGTCAACCTCATTTAAGACAGAAAGTCTTGGAAGAAAAAGATGAGACATAATAATGATTTGTAGCTGTATGGTATTGACCTAATGGGGGAATTATAAAAATGGTTCTATGCAATTAAATTTTCTTAGTCATGTAATTTAAAATGTAACATCTATTATGTAATGTAATCATATAATAGAATTAAATTGTAACTTAAGGGTTTTACATTTTCGGTGAAATACAGGTGAATAATCATCTGATAGATATCTCCTTTCCTTCCTACTTCTGTTTTCTAAAACTCAAAAGCACACTTGCACACTGCCCGCAGTATAAATGAAAAGAATACACAGTATAAATTAAATCAATATAATCTATAAAACAAAATTAAAAGTCAAAGCTGCTTCAGAGCTTTCATGGCTCGGCCAGGTTTTAGAGGGAGACGGTCATGATGACTCCACGCTCTGGGGATCCAGTCAGGCTGTGCCATGGGGCTCTGTGAGCCGCCTGAGAAAGGAAATTAATTCCTCTTTGAGGGAAAATTACTTTAACAGATAGCATGGCGGAGGCAGGCTGTAACTTTGCCGCTGTCGCTCCCCCCCAGTCCCTCCAAAGCCTCTGAAGGCAGCAGAGGCAGCGCAGCAGAGGAAAGGCACCTTAGGTGAGTGAGTGTCAAACTCTTCTACTGTTTATCTTACAAATTAAGGCTATTAGCAGGTTAGCCCAGGCTATATATTTGCTCAGGGTCTTGAGCAGGTATTAATACACACGTGTTTCCAATCCTATTGCTGGTCTCGCTGCACCGATGGCCTGTGGTGTGGGTGTTTTCAGTCGGTCCGAGTCTTTGGCCCTTGTGAGCTTTATGAGGCAAAATGTTCTAGTGTGTGAATAAGTGCGAGAGTGTTGGTGTGTAAAATAGGGATACACTCATAGTTAAAGCCGACATCTTTTATTGTTAAAAAAGAAGGATCAAAGAGTCTTATTGCCCTCATAAAAGCAATTAAATATTTCAGACATTTATATATATTTAATTAGCTTTTCTTTTTTTAAATTAAATGTAATCCCTGACACTGGTTACATATTGTGCCTTTAAGAGCACCGAACCCTAAAAGTAAACGTCATTAGTTTGTATTCAGTGAAGATTTTCAGTGTTGCATGATGGTTTAAATGCATTTTCAAATGTGTTTCAACTCTGAAATTAAAAAAAAAAACCCAACTCTTATTTGGAAATAAAAATGGCCCCATTTGATGATATTCTGAATACTGGCACAAACCGTGGTGCTGTAAATCCACCGCTACCTGTGTTGGCCTCCAAAAGCACACGTTTGTCTGACTTTTAATGTGATGACATGTGACATGACGTTTTAAGGTGAGTGTGTGTGTGTGTGTAAAGCATAAAAAGTTCAAAAGAAGAGGCTACCAAGAGGCTGGGTTTGCAATGATCTTAAAGCGGGGCTCGGGACAGCATGTTTTCTCTACAGTAGACAGAAACTGAAGGTAAAAGACCTGCTGCTCAACCTGTGGCTGTCAGTCAGTCCCACAGGCAGGACAGATTACAGCAACCACAGCTCAGTGCCACCGTCACCAAAACAAACATGCAACTACCACTTTACTCCTTTTCTTACACTAATTTAAGGAGTGTGTGATGGTGTTTAAAGTTAACATCGTCATTTGCTGCTAAATTACCAAACTTTGTCTAATTGCTGAAATGTTACCAGCCAGCAACAGTGAAAGTTCTGGCTTTAGCCAAAAGATAAAACAGTGAAAAAGTATATCTGCATTTCTTTAACATGTTATTAAAACTTCTAAGGGTTCTTTTTTTCTTCTTTTTCTTTTCTTGTAGGCAAAATACAAAACAGAGCAAAAATTAGAAGAAAAGAATAGAAGGAAGTTGTGTAGTTGGATTTAAAAGCCCCTGAGAGCCTGGAAGAGAAAAATCTCAACTGGAAATGCAAATAGGCCAATACAGAGGTACACGGATAAGCACACAAGCAATGATATGATCAAAAGCAAACAGAGCTAACAACAAAAATCCAACAGAGCCATAAAAGAAATAATGCGTTGAAAGTTTGTTATACGCATTAAAGAAATGAAAAAATGAGAGAAGGGTAACTGTATGTTTTCATATTTCCTTTATTCAGCATGTAAATTAGCCTTATATGGCACCTGGAAGTGAACAAAGATGTTTATATATTTGTTAATATGTAACAAATATGTCGTTATGGGGCTCACGTGTTCAAACACGAATTAGAAAAACACAGACGTAATAATGTAAAATATCTTTTTTAGGAAAAGTTATAATTGCTGCCTGTATGTCCACATGCAGCAACTTTAGAGTGTGTTACAAAACACTATATATTTATATACTGCATTTAAAAAGAAATCTGCTGGCACACCAGCTTACCAGACTTTATGATAAAACTAAATCCTTTCAGTTATTCTTGCTGCCACTTGCTGCACTCAAATCCCCAAATTTAACGGGCCCGGATGTGTAATATGCTTCACTACAGAAAAGCTTTGATGCCAGCTCTCTCGGCTTCGGAGTCTAATATGAGCATTTAAAAAGGCCCAGTGTATGCGTAATCAGTACTAAAGATTTTCCTCTTGTTTTAGTCTCCGGCTAATATGGAAACACTTCAGAGTGTATAACACTCAGTGAGCCTCTAAAGCGTGCAGCCAAGTACAGACGTGATAACTGAAGTGTCTTTGTAAATAAGTAGAAACCTGCAGAAGTTAGAACACTGATTTCTCCTGACCCAAGATGGAGTGAGTACAGTGATTTTTTTTAAATAAATTGTATTATTATCTCTTTTAAAACAATTGCAAGCATTAAATGTGTTAGAAGACAAGCAATTTTCATGATTGTAATCAATAGAAAATCACTTTAAAATTAGTAGCAGCAAGTAGTTTTTACTCATTTTTGTCCGGCTCCTTAACTTGAACATATTTTTAGGACTCAGATTCTTAATAAGGAGACAATACTTAAATGTGCTACAGCTTCGTTGACAAATACCATATCACACTGAGCTGATTTTGTGAGTAATAACAGAACAGGGACAGTGGCTGTGTCGGGATGAATGTATGCGGGTGGTGTGGAAGCTGTCGTCGCTGCTCATTTCCTTTCAAGCTTCAGCCGCAGATTTACAGCAGTTGTCAGGAATATTGTCCGTATGCAGGATCGCGGGATGTCAGTGATATATGATGAAGAGAGACAATAAAAGTTGTCTCCGTTTACAGCTCAATTGCATAAAGGGAACGGCAGCCCTCTCAGGGAGTGACAGTGAGACAGCATAAAGAAAAACCTGTGACGGCTTTAAAATCATTTTGTCATTTTCATCTGACTAACTCTGGCTTGAGATGGGCAAAGTACATTTGTGCTTTTACTCGCATGAGATTCGACACATTTCTGTTTACATGATGGGGAAAGAATGTTTTGTTTAAACTCTGAGAAGGAAGGTTTTTCTGCTTAAAATGCACTTGTTAAACATAAACCTTTTTACTTTCAAAGTATTTTTTTTAATATTACTGCTGCCGGGAACATTCGCACACTCCACTTTTTCCTGTTACTTTTGTTTTGTTTGAAAAAATGATTTGGCTCCTTTGACAAAAATGTACAAAATTAATCTGATAGATTCAAAACACAAGCTAAAAACAGGCTCATTTTCTCCCCCCGAAAAGGTGTTATTTCAAACATAACACAGCGCTGATGATAATGCCTCTGCCAAAAATGTGTCTCTAGAGTCTGTTATGCTCCTCTAATGGTGTCATCTAACTCACTTGCTGCTCTTAGGTGGCCATTTTCTGTGTCTGTAATGGCCGTGGACAGCCGGGGTGAGATCATCATCTATAATGGGGGGGTTGGTTGGAAATGCCTGGTGTGATGGTTCCCCTTTGCCTCCAGCTTGAAGGAATTGGAGCCTGAGTAGACGTGTGTGATGCTGTGCAGGGCCCCCGCACCCAGTCAGACCACACCTCAAACAGCCCGGGGTCGCCACACTAAAACCTCCATTTAGATCTGGACCCAGTACAACCGCCAAAACCAAAAGCGGCACCGGCTTCAGCCAGCCGCAGTGCTAAGCTCGTTTCCTCCCAGACTAAATTTGTAAACGCCCTCCTTCATTTCACCCCCTTCACACTCCTCACCATCTCCAAACGAGTGGGAATGGTTGCCAGGCGGGGAACAACTCCAGACTTCTCAATTTGTGAACCGGCCCATTAGTGATTTTTTATTTGTTCGATTTGATCGCCTGCCCACCTACCGCCCAACCAAAACCACCCTGCACACTACACTTCCTGCTCCACACTATAGCACATAATGCTGCAGGCCTGGTCCAGTCGCTGTGGAAGAGCTCTGGTCGTATTGCATCACTCCAGCATCCCTCTGATGGTCTAGCTTCAACATGCTGTTTCAATAAGGCAAATCATTCAGAAGAGTGAAGTCAACCTTTTATGATTTAACGGCTTCCTTCTCCCTTTGGGTTCTTGGGGGTTTCTGGACGATTCCCAGAGAATTTGTTCCGTCGACTTACCATACGGGGGACCGACTTGTTTTCTGACTAATGCAAGTCAACGTGTTAGGGCTGGTAAATCTCATTAACACCTAATCCAGTGCCATCGGTCTGATTTCTGCTCAGCATCATCATTATTTTCATAGTGGATCAATGATAGTTTCATTTACAACACTGTCTCTTAGAAGCTACGTTCATACAGGACTGATTTGCAACAGCTTTAGAAAAAAACTATTACATAACGCAGAAATGTTGTTCAATGAGTTGCAAAAATGTTGGTGTTGAACTTGTTTATGGGTGATGGATTTCATTTGCTTTCTTTCAAAATACCCTCCAGTGAAACATCCTTCACTACTCAGCTTTTGTACTTTTGTGCTCAGGCACTGGCACCTCTTGGATATAATTAGAAGGATAGTGTGGTTTAACAGGGAAAAATGTCCACAGCAACTTCAGCCAAAAAGATGATCTTTTCCTAACTTTAGTCTAATCTTTATTACCAAATCAGAAATGGATGGGTATGTATGCATTGGTAATGTCATCCAGTGAATCAACTCCCAGGTTGGTTATACTTGTACTTTAACCTGGTGCTCTAAAAGCAGGCTTAGATCACATTTTGAAGCTAATGATAATAAAGTGTAAAGTACGGCAACATTGCATTTGAATTTGAACCAACTTTTTTTCACTTCCAGTTGTGTAAGTAAGGTCAACATCAATTTTCATTGTGTCTTTATTTCAGCTGTTAAAGCATTTTTTTTTGTTCTGTCCCGAGTAAACCTCTTGTGTAGGGTGTGTGGGTGTGGCTGTGATTGGCTGATGTCTTACCCTCCTGTTAGCTTTGTTGCACCTGTTAAGGTGGGACAAATAACACCAATATCATCATTAATACACTTTCTTCACATTATTTTTCTTTCTTCACATTTCAGTCTGACCAGATGTCTAATCAATCAAAATAACTGGAAACAGCTGTTTGAGTTTGAAGAGGAATTAGCTGCATTTTATTTTATACAGCCTGACAGTGCCCCACGTTCTTGTTTTGGTGGATATTTATCAATGAAAATAGCACAACTTTAGGAACAGATAAATTACAACAAGAAAGTAAAAAAAGTGAGACTTATTTCATTAATATATTTGTACATTGTGATTAAAATATGTCTCTTTGAAAATCCTTTCATCTTTAGCATGTATCTTTGTAACATATGTCTGACATATTGTTCCTTGCATGAGTTGTTCTTTTTATCTTTCTTTGTCTTTTTTGTCGAATAATTAGATTTTGGTAAGTTTGTTTGTTGCAAAGGTACTACGTAATGGATGTCCGTGGGATTAAATGCCATTTTGCCATGTGTTTACAGCCGCACACTCTACTGGTGGTCTGAATAGTAAGAGCTCCGCATGTCTTTGCATTATGATCAAAGCAAATTTGTTGGTTTAAGCTTTTGATCATGAGCATCTGCAACACTTTCAAGTGGTTTTAGTCTAGAAATAGAAAAATGCATGTAGAATAGCAAGATAGACTGCAACCATAGCATCAGTCTTAAAATCCAAACTGAATACGTTGCTAACATAGTTCAGTCACTTCTTGTGCTGTGATTATCAGCCGTATTATATTCACTTACACGTACGTGTCTTGTAGTTGTATTATCGGTGTGTTTGACTTTATATCCAGTGTGTAGACCACACTGTGTCTGATCCATCCTTACTACCAAATCTCTCCACACTGTGACCTGAGGACCTATAGGTCCTGCAGATTTCCTGTCCATAAGGTCACAGGAAGTGCAGCAGGAGAACAGTGACCTCCACTGGTGGGTTATGAAAGTGATCTGCATACATATGAGTGTGATTTTCATGTTGAAACATGGCAATACAAAGATAAATGAATGTGTTTTTTCAACAACAAGACAACCAGCACTGTCTTAGTTTCCTGTGTTTGTGTAAACATGTGTTGCTTATACTGAGCTTTTCAATGTGAACCCAGTAGCAGTAAGCACTCACACTCCATGGGTGGCTGGCTTTTTTTCTCTCTCTGTAGCCTTTCCCCTTTTCTGCACTTTCAGGTGGCGTCTGGGCTGGTTCTACCTTGTGGTCTAACTGAGGGCAGAAAATATTATTTGGTGCAACTCTGGCCAAAACTAATCTATTTTTCCTCGTTGGGAGAAGAACGTTCCAGTTAAGTGAACAGTCACCTGAGATTTTTCCAACTACAGAGTCTCCCTCAGTTGATTTGAATTCAGTAAAATAAAGCCTTTAAAACCGAGCACTGTGATCTAAGCCCTGCTTCAGAGTCCTTTGAAAAACTCGCTTGTTTGTTTGATTTTGACAGAACAATCTAACCAAACGGACTCTGCAGCCACACATATGATATCTAATCAATGCATGTTGCTTGGCCAATATGATCAAGCCCTTTTTGGTAGTGTTAAGGTTCAAAATATTGGGGATGGAGACAAGAGAAAAAACCACAATAACAACACTGGTCCGGCCGGGTTGAGTCAAACGATGATTTAATGATCACACACGTGGGAGATGGACACTGATGCAGACAGCCTCAAAATCTCAAAATGGTGGAGCATTGCTCAAACTTTTATAACCTCTGGTGCCTCCACCTTATCATAAAAAGCCTAAACATTCACATGCTCTCTCTCACACAGCGCCTAAGCTACGACCTTGGCTCCCTGTTTATCTGCTCCTGCTGAAATGGGGCAGAAAACTCCAGCACACTCTGTTCTCTTCTACTCAGACAAATTAGACAATAACCTTCTGCGAACAGTATTTCTTATAACTCAGCAATATAATGCATCATAAAACAATATCATTCATTCACAACAAGTCAGCAATTTAATGTAATGCAAATCAGTTTAACTAATGCAATAGTTATCAGCTTCTTCTAATTCAGGAGAATAATGCAAACTAAAACTACATAATAATTCACAATCTTTAATTAGGGGTATAACATGGCATAAAATAATATCATAATTTTACAGTAGCACCAAGTTACCCATGAACACCTTGGTTAGTGGTGTAGCATGGTTCAGTCAGTTCATGCAAACTTACCTCAGGCTCCCATAACAGAACCAACTACATCACTCTGATCCAGAGACTCCCGAGACTCGGGCAACTGGTGGGATTTTTTTGTCTTTCTGTTCCTTTCCTGATGACAGACTAAAATATCTTACATGGTGGGTGTCACTCCTGAACCTACGGCATTTAGTTCATTTTAATCAAACTCTGGTTCATTTGTGCAGTAATCGCACTCGCACTGATTCCTAAGAATTGTTTACTTCTGCCAATGATTCATCATGAACTACAGTAAGGTTGATGCTCCCGTCACAAAACTCGCATCACCTCAAAAACGTTTTTCTTTTCCACTGAAGCAGATGTTGTTTTCAAACTCCATTGCATTATATTTCACACCTCAAACTTTCTGTAAACAATTAAACAAATTAAAGTAAACTGCAATAATTTACAGGTTGCAATAAAATAAACTGCTACCTCTTTTAAATAACAGGAAATAAAAACATTGTTATGGTGTAATATTTTACGTGTAGTTTTTTTTTTCTTTACTGTGTAATAATATTCCACATTACTATCAATTTTTTCAAAAAATGTCTCTCTGTGCAAAGTAGGTTTAAAAACATAAACAACTGTGGGATACTGTTTGTCCGTGATTTGGACAGCCCAGCCCAGCCCCCCACTTTGGGAACCAATGGCTTAATTTAACAGTTCATTGTGGAGGTGGAGGCCTCTGACTCTGGTGTGGTTAGGCCCACACGGTAAGTTACATTCCTGCTCTTTCCTTTCACAACATCGGACTTCTGCTGAGCAAAGCAAAAATATTGGGACCTGCAAGCTGTCAGCTGTGGAGCGGAGGCATTGGTCAAATGTTGAAATCGTTCCTATCTGCAATCCGCCAGACAACTAAACTCCAGACAGGCAAGGTGGTCTCTGTTTTTTGGTCACTTCAGGTTTAACCTTACCTACTCCCCTGGTTCTTGCAGAATTAGACCTGATGCCCTCTTATGAAAGTTTTGTCCAGAGGCTAAACTTTTGGAACCTAAAGCAATCCTACCACCATTCCCACTGTCGCCAAAGTGCTTGCTCTGAGGGGGTCATCTGATTGTTGGGGTCTTCTGTTTTCTCTGTGTTCATTTAGTGTTTTTACCTTAAAATAAAAAAATGCCTTGAGGCAACTGCTGTTTATAAAAATAAACTTGGACAAATCTTCTAAGTCGGCTCATCTTTTGGTCTAAATAAACTTTCAACCTCCACTAAAACGAGTAACTTCCTAGTTCAACATGTTTACCAGTTACATAGACATTAGAGGACTTCAGTTAATTTCTTAGGTGTGGAGAGTCTTTCCTTTAGCCTTTAGAGCTATTCTGAGTTTGACCTCTGGGTTTCATCCTACAAATAATGGCGAGGACCTGGACGCTGCTTTACAATGTGTTTTTTCCCTAAATCCTTCTGTTTGGAGTTCACAGTTACCCTGGATCAAGTGCGCCAAACATACTACTACTACTTTGCCACCAGACCCTTTGAGACCTCCCTGGGCTACTGGAAAATACTCACCTGCAATCCTGAGCTGGCATGTTATGTCTTCACTTACCTGAAACTCAACAGCCTCCATACCCTCCACTGCTTCCTGTATTTCCTGAAAAAACTCCCTATTCTGCCTGTTCTGGGAAAAGAAAGAAAGAAAAAAGCTCAAGTACTCAAATCAAAATCGCTGCTAAAAAAAACCCTCAGTACTACTCTGGCCATAATTAATCCATCTCTCATCTCTGCTGTCTGGAAGAAGACCATTTCTGTTCTGTTAAAAGAGGCTCACCTGAGATCCCCCCCCCCCCCTCCCCCTGATCTGAATTACAATAAAAGAAACCTTTTTGAAAGTCTGTGGTCTGGCTCATGCTTCAGAGTCCTTTGCAAAAGTTACCTGTATTGGTAGTGACACACATGGATCCAAATAGACATTAAAGAATATCAACTTGGACCATTCTTTTATGTTTATATAGAAAGGGGCTCTAATTTTAAGCTAGGTCTTGATATTTACACTTAACTCATTTCTAATCCAAATTAATAGACAGAAAATGCGGCATCGGCTAGTGAGCTCTGGTATTTTTTGTTGTGCACTATGCACGCTTCTCTAGAGAGAACAATATTTCGATTTCTGGCCCTGAGGAGTGGTGGAAAATATTCAGATCATTTACTTAAGTAAAAACACACCACCATCTCAGATTCAACCTTGATAGCAACAAAATTAAAGTTCCTACAGGCACAATAGCCCCTGATAGTATTACAGTTCATTATTTTATCATTTAGACTGTTATTTTTCATGTACAGTTAACTGAATAAGATATTTCAACACAATAACACAGCAATATATGACCCACAATTGAGATTCTTATTCCCCTAGAATTAAATGGAATTTTATTACTTTTGTCAAATTCTGATATAATTATATTTACCTACAGATAGTTATCAGTAGCTACACTAGAATAAAGGGGTAACAATTCAAGTTTTTACAGGAAAGAATAAATAATTGTACTGCATTTCATTTTAAGAAGTCATTAACCAGGTGTTTTACAGGAAAGAAGAAACAAATTACCCCAAAGTTATTATCAGAGTGCAATCGGATAGTCAAAAATCATGCATTCCAAAATAATGCATAATTACAGAGGAAGAGTAGGAAGCTAAATCGATCCATAAGACAAAAACGACCTTATCTACAATGTGACGGGGAAATATTGTCGATTTTTACACTGAAACATATGGAAGTTATGACTTAAGTTACTTACATTACATTTTTTTTTCTTTCCTATAAAACATCTGACATTTCTCATGCTATAAAGTTATTGACAGTCTCATTTGTGTCTGCAAAATCTGAATTGTTACCACTTTATTTGAGTATATCTACCAGTATTAAGTATAGGTATTTGTATGTAAATATATTTTAATATATTAGTCATGGACCGTACTTTAAACTACTACTGAAATGTGCAATTATCCATGAAAATGACTAAGCTGGCTGACGTTTCTTTTGTCTTTCGTTTATGTTTTCAGTTTTTTTGAATTGCTTTCCTTGTTTTTCTTTACACTGAATGGCCCAGCACATAATTTCATTGTATTTCGGGTATAACGATCATTAAAGCGTCTGGACTTCTTTAAGTTGCTTGAAGACGTTTCACCTCTCATCCAGGAAGCTTCTTCAGTTCTGATCCTGAATGGAACTGTTGAAATATTCTTGTCTGTATCCTACGTTCATTATTTATATAGATACCTGCCACTGTAGGCAACATGTCCAGTGTCTGTTGAAGACACTGAAGTTTAGATAGACTGAAACATTATAATTACTACATATTTTAGCATGTGAGAGCTTGTCGTCTCTGTCACAATAATATCAGTGAAATTAAAATGTGATCATAAGCCTAATCTTAAACCCATATTTTAAAAGTAAACGTTGGCTTATTCCACTATATATTTGATGTATTGGATTAGATCTTTTATAACACAATATTTATGTGAAGGTTGCCAATCACTAAAAGTGCAAATTGTTAGATGATTGTGAAGAGATATAAAACGTTCCTCCTCTGGCATCTCCTCTCCGTGTTCTGACTGAGCTGAAATTCCTCACTCTGCTCAGTTTACATCACAGATTGTTTTCTGCTGAAGGCATGTTTAAAAATTCAACACCGTTTGCTTGACATTTATCTGCCTGCAAATAAATAGCGTGTCTCCCCAGCAGCTCTTGAGTCAAGGGTTATTGCTGCTCGGTGTCAGTCTGATTTAACTCTTGCCCAATAGAAACCCCGTGACCTCTGCATATTTTGCACTCAGAGGGGTCACTGGCTGAGCCTCCCGGGAGCCGTTCTGCTCTCGGTCTCCTCTCACGCTGGGAAGTGGAGTTCCCAAGCATTTCCCCTGACTGTGGTCCAGAACAATCCCAAGTCGTCGCCCAATCAAGAGACTGGAGAAACAGCCTTTTAGCTTTGTGGACATGACGCATGGCCAGGACAATAGGAGGATACAGAGGCATGCTGTAAGGGTGCAAATACCAGCAGGGTTAAATAGGTTGTCATACAGCGTAGCATCGATTTCCTGAATTTTATGTGGTGACACTTTAAGCCAGCTGAGGTCCTCTTCATGTTTTGCCCTATTAAAAATGATGACCCATAAAAGAAACCCTGATAATATATAAAATGTGTTGCCCGTGGATCGTTTCCATGGGGAGTCACGCTATAAACTGACCAGAGCTGAGCCTTTCTGTTGCCTGCGTGTCGTGACATCTGTTGAAATCATAGCCCTGTATTCAACAGGACCCTGTCCTCGTCCTGTTTGCAGTTGCTGTGGAAACAGGGTAGTGTGCAGGAGGTAGTGCAGGGTTTGGTCCAAGCTCGCTGGGACTGAAGAGGAGGCGGCGGTTTGGACGGGATGGACTGCATTCAGTTCCAGGGCTTTCCAGAACCTCCCAGGGGCTTCATTAAAACAAAAGGAGGAGGCGGAGGAGGAGGAGGGACTTCCTGTTGGAATGCAAGAGACCAACCATGACCGCATAGGAACTGCAATGTTTAATGTGCACTGAAGGACTACACTCAACAGTAATATGGTATATATCTCTAAAGATAATGATACCTACTCTGAGCACAAACCTGCTGTAATACAGAAGTATAACAACTTTGACCTCTAGTGAGGAATAGTAAGGATTACATAATTATCAATTACACCTATTTCATCTAAATTTAAAGTCATACATAAACTAAATGCTGTGTTGGATATATATGTTGGCTCATAATCGTCTGTCTTTCTCCTTTTAAAGTAATCTCCTGGCACCTCATGCAGACTCATACGTCACCTTTTTTCACCTTTGAAGGCAGGGCTGATTAATAAACTTTTTGTCGTACAATATTTGCAAATTATTTAGCAGTTATTTTATTGTATGCTCACACACTGTTCACATGCTTTTTTTGTTGATTTAAAGCTGCTTCATCATAGCCGCTCTTAAAACTTAAAAAGGACCATTCTTTATTTGTTGTGTCACAAACCACAATCAGCTAATCGTTTCTTTACAATCTCTGTGAGTCTTTGGAAGAATTCAGTCATCAGCTTGAAGATAGAACACTGAACAGCAAATATTTATTTCAGTGTAGTTGTTATAGCAGTAACATGATACTAATTATCCTCTATAACGTTTGTCATTTTATAAACAAGAGGCATCGTTTGTCTAATGAAATGCTGTTAACATTGCATGGCCTTTGTTTACACTTTGTTTGCTTGAGAGATAAAAAGTCTGCCTCAGTGGCATCTGAGCCTAATAAATTCTGGTATTTTGCAGACAGGGAGCCAGGTCCAAAAATGAAACCAGCCATTGGAACACAATCCTGTTTGGGCCCAAGTCTTGGAAAGAGTTTTGTAGAATTCAAGTGAAATGTGACAGTACACTAAGTTTTCCACTAAGCCCTTGGCAACACTTTCTAATCCTGGGGCATTAAATTCTGCCATCCTGTTAGATGCTCCTGGTGTTGTAGGGAAACTAAGAAGATGTTAAGTAGTGCTCTGCCAAATGTAGACACTCATTGATACTGGGTCTATTTACATTAAGCCTTGATTTTACTCTGTTGTGGACTCGGACACAGACAGCTGGATGGCTGAGTAGTGATTCCTGTTATACTTCTTTGAAGTCCATTGTCTGGTGCAGCCTGCACGGTTGTTAGAGGGGTGGATGTGGGCTAAGATAAATGTTGGTGAGTTAAGCGACCATGATTTGTGTTTTGCACTTCATTTCACTGCTTTTTGCTTTTGTCATCACTTGCAGTTTATGTTTAGGTATCACAAAATACTTGGTTAGTTTGATTGGTTGAGTTAAAGTGTGGCCCTTCACAACATTAAACCTACAGGATGAAAAATAATCAGTACCCATCAAATTTAAATGGGATGCCTAGGGATCCTTTAAAGTACAAGCGTCCATAAGTGACAAGCAGAGAGTGAGTTACCTACCTCACTACAGCTCGCTTTTTGTTCACTACAGTGTGAGAATGAATGAGAACAGGCAGGGTGCGGTCACCTTGTTCCAGCGATTTCCTATAATTTATGTTCCAGTGCATTTGGTATCACAACATAGGGCTGCACAGAGGGGAACACACACATTTTAACAGTTTCTCTTTCTGCTTTTTTTCCACCTTCCACTGTGAGCTGGTTCAACTTAGACAGGTGCAACAGCCTGTAGCTGCAAGCCTTCACCAACCATAATTACCCGTTATACACTTTACATGCATTCTGAGGGTGTTCATGCTTTGTTGTCCTGCAGTATTGACCATGTCAGCTTGATAGCTTGATGAGTAGCTTGAGGGGGACAAAAAGGGATTTCATGTTGCTGTTTTCCAAAACAAAATGAGCCAGAAAGTGAGAGGCAGAAACATCAATACAGAGCATTATTTCATGATTCACTGGTGATGATAACTACATATACTCCCTGCAGATATTTTGTAGGACATTTGAGACAGAAAATGTTGCGTGCTTGTGCAAAATGTGATTACACAAAGCTTAAAATGACTCCATACTAAGATAGAAAATGGTGAAAAGGAGAGGAGAGACAGAAAGGGAGAGAAGAAGAGAACAACACCTGGGGTTTGACAGTTGCGTTACTGCAGTTCATCATCCGGCAGGAAACAATGGGGATGTTGTCGGTCTGAAGCAACAGACTCACTCAGGAACCAGAGTGGGAAGCCTGCCACTTTGGATCCCAGATAGTTTTCCATAAAATTGATTTACGTCTCTATTTTTAAAGCTGCAATGTCAAGAAAGTGTAACAAGAAAAATAAAACGGTTCACAAGTCACACTGAAATTAAAAGCAGTGGGTGTAAAATGCCTCGGCCACCGTGACCTGACAATGTTCCTGCAAACCACTGCAAAACCATCAAGGCCTAAAAAAAAAAAATCCCATCACTGTGACAGAATTGGACATTTGGATAAAGACTGGTCTTGAACAAAAACTCACTGTTACTGTAATTTTGGATGTTCTGTGAAATGAATAAATAAACTCTGAATAAATAAACTCTTTAGTTTAAAATTCATTATGTGTGTTTGCTGCATGCTTCACAGCTATTTGCCAAGTATACAAACAGCTGCATACAATGAATTCCCTTTGAGGTAACTGTTTATTTTTACTTGTCCATCACCAGATAACTTTCTCAGCAATTTGTCCAAAATTCCGCTACATTCTACAAAGACCAAATTATTACAGTGCAAACACCGAGAGGAGGTACAGATTACATGTTGGTGTACACGACACATGCAAGATAGACTTGACTAATACTGTGAGGATAATGTGCTAATACACCATAAGACACCATGTGGATGAAAAAGCGTGCTAAATGCAATGTGAAAACAAATGTTCACCTGACTTTGCATGTGAAGTGAAGTACACTCTCACTGTTTCCATGGAAATTAAGAAGAGACATAGCAGCTGGTTGCTGATGCACATGCATCTTCATTAATTGATCATGAGCATGTGTGTGACTGGCTCTATAAAAGCAGAAGGTTTGGCATTTTGCTGGTCTGGAGCATTCAGGTGTATGGCTTTTTGCTTCTCGTCAATCTGGGAAAGGTTTAAATTTCCAAGAATTTGAAGTCTAGAAGGGAAAAAAGATTATTCACGAGTGGAAAACATTCAAGACAGTTGCCAGTCTTCCCAAGAGTGGATGTCCCTGATACTTCACCCCAAGGTCAGACTGTGCAATCCTCAGAGAAACTGCAAAAAACCCAGAGCTACAGCTCAGATTCTACAGGCCTCACTTGGCATGCTAAATGTTAAAGTTCATGACATAAAGCCCTTTTCTCTCTAAGAAGAACATAGCAGTACATCTTAGATTTGCAAAGTGACATCTGAGCAAACCAAAAGACTTCTGGAACAATGTCCTTTGGGCACACAACACCAAACTGGAGATATCTGGACATAAAGCACAGCGTCACATCTGGTGAAAGCTATCAGTATATTAGCTGATAGGCTGCCTATCAACACAAACACCTCATATGATGATGATGATGATGACGACTGGGGCACATTGCAGTCACTGAGTCAATCATGAACGTATTCTAGAGTCTAATCTGAGATGATATGTTTGACAGCCAAAGATTTATAAGTGAATAATGAGCATTAATACAGCAGCAAACAGAACAGCTGAAAAAGAAAAGAGTCAAGTCAGTGCAGTTTGACTAGACCATTGTGTGAATGCCTGCAAAACTCAGTTAAGTGAGAGGCTGTCATGCAGAAAACCATAGTTGAAGTTAGTCCTCCCTTTTTTCAAATGTTGCTCTGACCCAACTTAATTATCACAGACATTTTGACTTGAAATGGACGGATGGGGAACTACAACCCTTTACTAAAAACATAATATCATAATCAGTTTGCTATCCAATCTTGAGTGTGGGCAACACAGAGACAGGTTACCTACCCCACAAAAAATGGGCACTCTACATCAGCTGATGGCTCAAATGATCTGCATCCAGTTAATGGACACTATTTAAGGCACCTACCAGCCGTTTCTGCTCATTTGCAGGCCGCTTTGCACCGCTACCCCAGCTCCTCATGTTTATGCTGTGTCCGACTTAACAGATGTCATCACTGTCGTCACCGAGGCCCGCTATGTTGCCGTAGATTAAAACAATCTTCTTTTGACTATCAAACTTTAAGGGCTTGGTTGGCGCAGACGGCTGGCATACAAAACGCACAACTCCAACACCCGAGAGCTAGGTTCGCCTCACTTGTGTGGTTAGATTCATGCAACAAAGTCACTATAAATTTTCTAGTTTATGTCTCCATTCCTATTGATTACTTACCCTGTCATTTACAGATATATGTTATCGTGGAAAATGGCCAAAAAGAAGTCCAACAATACAACAACAAAGAAACACAAAAAGTCAGATAGTTAGACAAACGTCAAAGTTAACCAAACATATCTGAAAGCAAAAAACAAAGGCGGACAGTTAAATTATTACCCAAACTATCCAATGTAAACATCCATCCTAGTTTACAGACCAACTTCCTGCTTCATGATCATGTATTATAATAAGGAATGACCGTACTGACAAGTGCAGTTGCTTTTGTTCTGTCTCCAAATGTGGTTAAAATGTGGTTTAGATATTCTAGCTAAACTTGGATTCATTACAACATACCTGATTGTCTGTTTGTGTTTCTTTTCCTGCTAAACCATGTTTCCAAAACTATGAAAACACAACATACGACCCAGTTTATAATGAACCAAAACTATTATTATAGACAGTCTATTAGGAAAATTGCTAAAATTTTCACCCCTGAACCAGAGTGTGAAAGTTAAATGAACATTAGAAATATCACAAAGTGCAGCTGTTTGTGTGATCACAGGCTCCATTTTCTCTCCTAATGAAGTGTGTTACACAACCATGCCATGTTTATCTTCCACCTGATTGATCCTTTATAAAGCGCTGATTACATCCGACTAATTAGGGAGCGCTGAGTGGGAGGCAGATCGCACACATTCACACTCAAACTTGCAGGAACACACACAAAGTTTAAAGACAAAAGCACAAGTGCATGTGCAAACGCACACCGGCGCGCAGATTTATGAATTAACAAATAATGAAAAGTGCACAAGCGCTCACTCACACGTTGCATGGATATATTTGCACTGATTCCCTGCCTCAATCTCACACCCACACAAACACTAACATACACATTCCTTGATTCTAGTTCTCCTGGGATGTGTTTACATGCCACCATCACTTCGTGGTCTGGCGTGAGGCATCGAAAGTGATCAGAAGTGGGACCAACAAAAAGCCGGGCCAAGCCAGAGAGTAAATAAGTAATAAATCTATCCCACATCAGCGGAACGTTTCACTGTAAACACGCTCTTAAAAGCGAGCGTGTTGTGGCATCCCGTGCTGATGGGAAGATGGCCGACATTCCTGCTGCTCTCCACAAAAAAGAGCAGGCATAGAAAAAGAGCTGTGAGTTTACGGGGGTTTTGGCCAGTTTCTCCAGAGCATCTGGCCGCTTTAATCACAACAAAGCACAATCAGTCAACGTCAGAGAGATTGAGAGGAGGAGTGATGAGGGGGTTTGGTCCGGGACTTACAACGTGTGAGAAAGAAGGAGAGAGGAAGACAGGCTGTTGTGCCAGAAACTGTGTTGCAGCAAAAAATGTTTTCCTCTCGGATCCCTGCGATTATATTATAATGAGGGAAATTAATGTTCAGCCCACTGTAAACTGAAAGCTTCCACACATAACCAATGGATATGTGTAGTTTATAATAATATCAGAAAGGAGCATGTTTGCGATTTGTTCTGAGGAATCGATTCATCATTTTAATCACAGTTTGTGAAATGTACTCAAAATATTTTTTACTGTTTGAAAAGGGGCATGTTCTGTTTTTTTCTTCGTTTTTTTCCATGGTGACAAAATCAAAGCTCTGGGGAAACGTAAGGGGTAAACAAAATTTTGCACAATGATTTTTCCTGTTTAAAAATGAAAACCACTGATAATTCAGCTGAATTAAACATATTCTATTGAAACAGCACTATTAGTGTTTGCCGCTTCTGTCACATTAGTGAATGGTCGCCTTTTAACATAACCACCAGACAAAAGGAACAATTAGCCTTAGTTTGGAGCCACTTGATGAATCCAAGTCAATTATCCAGCTTTCTTGTGACCGTCTTTTGGTCTCTATCAACTCCTGAGAAAGACTTCTGACTCTTTAGTTGTGTCATATGACAGCTAGTGCCAAATTATTTAGTCTGCTGTGTGGCATGATGGATATCAGCTCATTTGACTCAACGTCGTATGAAAATGTTATGCAAAACATTTGCTATTTATTTAAACCCTAAATCACACGTTAACCATCTTAGTCGTGAAAATCCCCAGAACGTGAGCAAGGTTGAAGCTTTAACCAATGAACTAAATGTATTCAGTTAATTATACATCATTTATACTGGATCTGATAGCCTATCAACTTGTCAGGAATAGCCAGCTCTAGAGCTAAGTCACATATCTGAGAGCTGTTCGCCATTACGAGGATGTATTTCCCAGCTGGTTAGCAAGTGGTTCCTGTAAATCTGACTGCTGCACCAAAAACCTCCTTACGATTGTTTCGGTCGCTGGCAGGTTGCCATAGTCACCTGCAGTTTGCATGGAAAATACTGATTTTTCTGCAAACTCTCATCAATGACGAGTAATGTTCATGCCTTCAAAATAAAAGTTGTGCCTAAGCATTGATGTCAACTGTTTTCAAAAGTTGCAGCTTGTACTTTGTACTAAAAGTCTGTGTTTCTGGCTTGTGTAGCAGTGGCTGCTAGCGACCAAAGCTGTCCCGAGGAGGTTTTTACCAACTGGTTTGGGAATACAAATTTCCATAATGACCGGTGTCAATGACCAGTCTCTAGGCCTGCGTAGTTGTGGCCTTACTAGTCCTAAGCTGACCTTATGTTGACATACAAGTTCAAGGTCACATGACTGCAAAATCTCAAAAGTGGTTTTGTACATCCTTTTGTCCTTTGTTTTTTCTGGTTTAAGGCTTGAACTGGCCAATGTGCATCAATAATCATAAGGTTTGGTAGGTCTTGGAGGCACCTTGTGTGAGGTTGATCGCACACTTCTGAAAGTGGAAACAGAAATATATCATTGTGTACAGCCAGGCTGCTGAGACAAAGATTAAAAAGCTCATTCAATCAAGAACTTTACATGTAGATTGAAGTGAAAATGATTGATTCATTTAAGAAGCGATTAAAAAGAAATATAGACAGAAAGGTTTAAAAAAATGAAGTAATAAAGAAAATGAGCTCGTAATATTAGGCTATTAACCTACGTATTATATAAAGTTTGATCAAATACAGGACACAAGTCCAAAGTAAAGCAAAAAGAGATAAATAATAACAAATGATTGAGGGAAAAGAAAAGCCTTTATTCACAATATTATTTACTGTATATTTTTTTCCTGTAGTTTGTTTGTCTATTGTTGAATCATGCAGCCTTTGCAAGGAAAGATAAAAAACTCAGCTGACTATAAAAATGTTCTGTTATTCTGTTATGGGTCCGATGTTATTATTCATTTCTTATTTTTATTCTTTACAGTCTCCTCAAAATTCAGTTTTGCTGATTAAACAAGTGATGTTAAAAGAAACCCACAAACAGTTCAATGTTGTCCTTAAAATTGTATTACAGTGTTGCTGCTATTTAATATTTTAAACAATATCATACCATTTAATTTTTGTTGTGTTTCTTTTTTTGAATTCACTTGTACCAAAGCATATTTGCACCACTGAGTACATTTTATTTTATGACATTTCTTTGTAACTGTGAGTGAGACTGTTTAGCAAAATAAGAAAATCTTGACTTAATCTGTATATATACACTTGTTTAATTCTGCCTTTTGGAAATGTTCTGGCTGCGTTTTGCCTCTGTGCTGTAGACTCAAGATTCAAGGGGTCACATATAAGCATAGCGATCATTTTACTGGTCAACATCAGGTCCATTTAATAGAGATGGAAAGAAGCTGGGATTTCTGGGGGAGTTGAAAACTGATCCCTCTCCCACTTGTAAAAGTTGCACACTTAACTGGACGCATGCAAGGAGGTGAAATTGATCGTAGAAGAGTGGGTGTGAAATATATGCGCAGCGCTCAGCCACCTGGAGGTGCACACACATGTGAGTGTGTGCGTGCGCATGCATAAAAACGTGAGTGACATCTAAGACACCTTGCAGGCTACACACACACACCGCTGAGAGCTGGAGGTGAAGCGAGGAGCAATAACCCCAATAACTTCTACGGCTCAAATTAGAGGTGCACTTTTAAAGGGGCCTCCCACGCAGCTATCACCACGTTCACTACTGAAGACCCTAATTATCAGCTTCGTGAGCCCTGAGTTCACTCCAGATACTGAACCTCATATGTCAACAGACAGGCGACCCCACGCCCCCACCCTTAAGAATGGGAACACTATCATAAAAGGCCTTGATGACATAAAACAAAGCGACTGACTTTGACGTGGGAGGAGATTTTAGCTCATTTGGGGTTTTTCAGAAAAGGGAACCAGCTCTGAATTGATCTCGTGCTTTACGGCCTGCCCCCCCCCCCCCCCCCCCCCCCCCCACTAGGTTCCCTGGATTTATTTCTGCGTCTGTAGAGAAGGACATAAATCATCCTCGGACTCTCTTTCTTCTGCTCCCTCTTTCTTTTTTGCCCCCCTTCTTTCTCTCTGAAGCGAGGGATGTGGCTGTCTGCAGCACAGAGTCCGGCTCTCTCCCCTCCGGAAGAATTAGGCCCGCAGACATTACCACATTGTATTTTGCAGTGCATAGTTTTTCAAAAGGGGGAACCAGTCTTGGCTCCACCACAGTCCCAGTCCTGCGGGCCCCATGGGCCTCTTTCCCTCACTCTCTAATTAGATTAGCCGGGTCCCCAATCTGGCAACCCAGGGCTCCAATCTGGCAATCCGGCTACCTTTGCGGCGGAGCAATATCTGCTCTTAAGAGGAGGAAATGACCTAAATGTTGGTCAGTATGGTATTCTGTTACACCCAATGGTGTGCTGACAAAACAACTTGGGTAATGAAGACGTTAGAGGGCAAGGGAGAGAGAAGGGAAAAGAAAAAGGATTTACAGCCGAGCTCTATGAAAAGTGCTGGGCCAACCGAAGGCTTGTGGTTGGGACAGCCATTTTGGGAGGAGAGCTGGCAGCTGAGGGAGCCATCACAGGTCGGGTGTGTTCCAAAATAGCCAATTAGGTGCTTAGAAGCTGTTGCATATCAATAAATACCACCAGAGCATGTCGCTACTTGGAGGTGAACAGTCAATTCGCATGTGAAAAGCAAAAGTGGATCTTTTAGACAGGACGAATACTGAAGTCACTGAAATATTACCTTTCTGTCTGTCTTTTCTGTCTGCTCTTGCGCAAGTGCTTCAGCATCTTCAAGTGCCTGACCAGAAGGCCATAAAATATCACAGCAGCATCGGAAAGGAAGTCGTCAAGCCAACTGATGAAGCCAAAGTTAAAGCCAAGGGTATGAACAATTTAGGAGCCTGAAAGTCTTACAGGACACTGTATTTCTGTCAGTACGAATGCTTAACTCACTGCCAAAGGAGATGATTAAGAAATGTAAAGAAAACACGAAGTGAGTCTGTGCATAAAAAGAGGGGGGAAAACTGTTAAAAGCGAACGAGGACAGTCAAACAGCACAGAGCTTCCCGCAGCGAAACACATGTGCGGACAAGACTAATCCAGCAGTGCACTAAATTCCACAGGCAGCCATCTAGATGGGACGTGACAGTATAAAACAGAAGAGAACGTCTGGAGATTTCACTGACAGGAAGTGAGTGCTGTGAATGATTTGGCCTCATAAATCATTTTTTGGGGAGAGATGCAGGGAGCTTCCAAAACCGGGAGTCTTTTTCATGCACAACTGATTAGTTGATCCCTCAAAAGGTGCTGCGCAGAACGGTGTTGTGTGTGCATGTTGCAGCTCCCACGCTATAACACAAATCAAGATGTTATGGCAGGTCGCGATGACTAACTTGCTGTTGTTGTGTTTGAGGTTTTCGTTGTGGAGAAAATAGTTAGAGTCATTCACCGTGGCCCGGAGGGAGCCGAGGGAGTCCTGAGTCGGAGAGACATGTTCATGGGAAAGATCAAGGGGGAATTTGTCTCTACGGTGTACTTAGTCTGTGAATGCATGTGTGTGTGTATGTGTGTGGGAGTGCAGCTGAGTTTGAAATTATGGCTGCAGTAATTCAGATAAATTTGAAAACAAATCATTTGTTCTTTGTTTGGGACAGCCATTCACAACAAGCTTCTGTTTTAGCTTCTTTTTAAAAAATTCTCTCTCTATAAAAGTTTCATATTGTGGTGGGTTTTGTTTTGTTTTAAGCGCAGAAAAAAAACTATATTTAGACACAAATGAACAACCCTGAGACGGACGGGTAAAAGCTTGTCGTTTGCCAGGTAGCACAGATTACAAGGAGAAGAAAGAGCCAGTTTTACAGGCAAATGTTAATCAGGACAATTCAAAAAGACATTGCCGTACAGCTCAGAGTAGATAGGATGCATCCAGATAGGATGATGAATGGAAATATACTGCTCTTTATGGTTGATGACATTGTGAACACTGGAAAGGCAGAAGTCTGAATGCTTTTAGTGGGAAGTTACCAAAACGACACTGCACCTTTACCAATCTAATTTCATTTGGATAGGTTTTGAAGAAAAAGAAATCAGTATATGTGTCTTTACGTCTTTTATTGGGGTTACAAAAATAAGCACCTGATGGTCTGAAAGAGAAAAATAAAAACCTATCTCCTCCTTTCATGGAGTTTTTAACACTATGACTATGTCACATTATGTCATATGTATTCCTTTTCTTCCAGATGTTATTACTGCAGCCACTGCTTTCATTCAGGCTTTCCTGTAGGACCAAATCTTGAAAGCTGCTATTTTGGGGCAATTTAAATTGGAAGGCCTTACAAAAATTAGCAGTTCTTGTCAAAAGTAGGAAAACTCTTTATTCCTAGTAGAGTAAGGCTTAGGGATAGCGGGTGTCTGCTTCATCCGGTCTGGGTGAGGGGAGAATGGAGAGAGAAGCACTGAGGCACAATAAACAAACACTGGGCACACTGATTGGGCCAACCACAGATCAGAAACATGCCGTTTCTGAGGTGGAGAGCTATGGAAAGCAAGAACCAAGAAGAAAAAAAACACAAACAGCAGAACAGAGAGAAGACACAAAGTTAATGATACGGTAGTGTGCATCATTGGAGGTCCCCTGGAAACTGAGGTTAGGAAAGAAAGATTTACTCCTAGTCTTAAAAGTAAACACATCAAAAGAGCTGATTCAACAGGAAACAAGCAGGCCTGCAATCTCATGGTTTGTTTCAGATCAAACATGAAGTGAAGTTTTCTTTTGGTACAAATTCCACGCAAAGGCGCAGTGATGACACAAATATGGCTGTATTTTTGTTGCTCTGGGTGACAACGGCAGAAGTGAATAGAGATCTTGAGTTCCCTCAGACCTCTCTCTCTCTTGCCACGTCCTTCAGCTCTCTTGGTGGAGACCAAGGGTTTCCCAAGACAGCCAAGAGGTGTAATCTCACCAGCGTGTCCTGAGCCAAAATGGGGCCTCATCTCCCTAAGATATCCCTGAAACACCTGACCTAGGAGGTGCACAAGAGGCAGCCAAATCAGATACCTGAACCACCTCAAGTAGCTTCTTTTGACGTGGAGGAGTAGCAGGTTCTACTCTGAATCCTTCCCAAATGACTGAGCGCCTCACACCCTATGAAGAAATCTAATTTAGCCTGCTTGTATCAGCAATTTCATTCTTTCCATCACTCCCAGAGTGCCAAAGGTGAAAGTTGGAACGTAGATCAACCAGTAAATCAGCAGCTTCGCTTTCATGCTCAGCTCTCTGTTCACCACAACAGAGTCAGCAGTGATACGCCATCTGTATCACTGCTGACTCTACATCAATCCATGTGTTAGTCTCGTGCTCCACTCTCCACTGACTCATGAACAAAACTCCAAGATAACAAACTCGTCCACCAGGTGGGCACTCTGGCCTTATCCAAGTGAAAACTGTGACCTCGGACTCGGAGGTGGTTTTGCTCCCATCTGTTTCACACTCCGCTGAAAACCACTCCAGCACAAGCT
This sequence comes from Astatotilapia calliptera, assembly GCF_964374335.1. NCBI lineage: Eukaryota > Metazoa > Chordata > Actinopteri > Cichliformes > Cichlidae > Astatotilapia > Astatotilapia calliptera. Next base: position 33,093,717 of record NC_137432.1, on the reverse strand, counting down.
GGAGGCCATGGCTCAATAAAGTTAACAGAACCATATTCATCTGCAAAAAAGGAGAAATGATCTCTCGAACCCACCAAACCCAATACCCTCCACCCACAGGCTACACCTAGAAGTTATGCCCAAGGTCATGAATAAAATGTTAAAATTTATTTCAAAAAACTATTGTGAAACAATAGCTTGATGCTATGAGATTTTCTCATAGACTATGGGGTTTTTATGATGCTACTGATAATAAGAAATTGAGGACTATATAACTGCTGCCAGTTGCCGGCAGCTGGATCTGCTGGATTCAGTTTTGCTTTGTTATAAGAGAAAAAAGGGAGAATTTGAATAAAAGAGAGCAAAATTGTAGGACACTCTGAAAGTTTGCTATTGTTACTTAATTCCAGTTACTTAATTCTTTCCATCACTGGAAAGAAGTAGGTCACCTTTAGCTGTTAGGGCTGAACATTTGGTTCCAAAATGGTACAAAAGAAATTCAGTGACTCTGTTTGCATGAATAACACAAAAAAGCAAACACTATGCCCTCTGTCGCCAATCAGAACATAGTTCTGCTGGAGGTTTCTTCCTCTTAATAGGAAGTTTTATCTTCTCACGCTCACCTAGAGCTTGCTCTCAGGAGGTTGTGTGATTGTTATTGTTGTGTCTTTACAAAGCCCCCCGAGGCAACTATTGTAATAAACGACACTGAATTGGATTGAATTGTGTCCAGTCTGAACACACTGTAAGAACAAAGTGCTCTTTTTGGAATAACATGGTACTTTGAGCTATTTACAAATTCAACGGGGCCTCTCAATTTAGCAGTTGAGTGATTATGAGGATTCTAAAACCAACAAAGTGAAGCTAATATGGTTTCTTTTTCTAGTTCCTGTTAGTTTTCTTACTACAGCATTTTCACCAAGTTGAGCTGTTTCAGAGACATTAGGATATGTTGATTTAAAAATAATTATTGTTATATAACCACAATCAACATAACTCTGCTCCAGGATGTTCCTAATTATAAAAATATTGTGACGGTAAAAGATTTTTGCACATTTGCTGCCTGTCATAATTAGTTACTTGCTAAAAGATGAATGGGTTCACCTTTTTTAGTCCCTCTTAAGGCTGAATTGTTAAAAGGTTAATAGTTGTGCTTGTTGGATTCAAATTACCCACTGCTAATTAAACAGGCAATCCAACATTTATTAATATGGCCATGTGGATTATTACAGTGTGTGTTCACATGTGTGTGTGTGTGTGAGAGAGCTGTAATGGATGGACGTCCTGTCTCACCCACTGAAGGTGGGCTTGATTGAATGCCGTCGGAGGAGTTGAGGAGCAAAGAAAACAACCCAGGAGATGAATGCAGAAAGGAGCCACCGAGCCCTGCTGATATTTCATCATCTGAATCATGAACAGAGCTGCAACATGGCTGTCAGCATGATGGAGATCCTATCGAAGGGTGGGGGGGCTGAGCTCGCATCACAAAAGTCAAATCCACAGCTGCTTCCAACTAGCTCGGCTCTGCTTCAGCTTCAGATCCATTCACTGAACTTTACTGGCATCGAAAGCAACAAGAAATCACGTAACTCCAGATAAAGCATCTTTTTGTGCTAACTCTAATTCTGTTCTAATATGAGCTTGTATCAGCAAGTGTTTCAGTAGCTGAACCATAAACAATCAGTTTCTTCCTTCATTCTTTCTTTCTGTCCTCACTGTCTTTCCCCCCTTATTCCTTGTTTCCTCTTCTTTCTTCCCATCATTTCCTTCCCTTTATTCTTTTGTTCTTTCTTTGTCTTTTCTTCTTTCCTTCATTGGTTTTATCTGTCCCTTCTTCCCAGTTACTTTTTTCATTCTTCTTTCTTTCTTCCCCTCTTTCCTTCATTCTTTCCTATCATCATACTTTGTTACTTTCCTTTGTTGTTTTTTTCACTGTTGCTCTTAGCGGCCACCCTCATATGTTTTTTTCCTTCATTTTTTTTAATTTTGTCTTCACTTCCAAATGTTATTGCTTTTCTTTCTTGCCTGCTCCACCAAACTATTAGTATTTCGTGTTTTTTCTTTCTTTCTCTGTTCCCACTTTCCTCGCATTTTTTAATCATCTTTCTTTTGTTTCTCTCTTTTGTGTCTCTTTTTCTTCCCGACAAGCGTTTTTTTGTTCAATAAATGTTTAGGCTTTATTGTTCTGCCCTGGCTTGTTTCTTTAGATCATTGCTTCCTTTCCTTTGTTCTTTGTTTTACATTTATTTCCTTCTTTTTCGTTTTTTCAGAAATCTCTTTATTCATTTTTCTTTTATTTATTTTTTGCTCCTTGGATTTGGCGCCACACCCCTGCTTTCTTTTCTGCCAAAATCTTGTTTTTGATTCATTTCCTTCCATTCTTTCCTTGTTATTTCTTCCTTCTTTCTGTCTTTTTATGGTTCATTAAACCTTTCTTCCTCTGCCTATAGTTTCTTTCTGTTTACTCTGCTTGCTTATTATTATTTTCACTACCCAAGCCTTTGCTGTCCGATCACTATTTCCTTTTCCACCCTTCAATTGCTCACTTCACTCATTTTAATCCCTAATCCTCTCATCTCTCTTCTAAATAAATAGTTTTCACATTCTTTCATCTGTCACATTTCACCTGCTCACCATTCTGGACATCCTTGTTTATAACATCAGACCCAGAAGAAACCCTACAGAGATGTACACAGAAGATGAGTCATTCCCTCCTCTGATGGAGCACCCATTAACCCACAGCACCCTCCGCCTCCAAACACAAATAATCAGTGCTGATGTGCGATTGCGTCCTCCCACTGCCATAATTGAAGATAATTGTTGGACCTAATTTGGACCAATTCTCCCTATTGCTAAACTCTTTCTTACATCTAATCCCTCTTTCTGGCACTCGTAATATACACAATGTTTGGATGTCAGACCTGCTGACTGATAGAGTCTGCAAAGAGCACAAGTAAACACTGGATAATGCCAGTTTTTTTGCTTAGTTTAGTTAGAAATGACAGGATCTAAAGATTGTGAAGATTAATATAATCTATTCACGAGTATATGCAAATATAAAATGGAGAAATGGCATCGTAAGAAGCAAATGAAGTTGCACTCCCTTTGTTTGTGCCGTAATCTGAGCCTCTCTATGTTTTGGTAGCTGGTCTGGCCGCCCATGCATGCAAATAACCTTCGCCATGTTTATTAAGAGACTGAAGAGCAACTTTCTACTGGGTCAAATAAATAAATCAGTCAATGCATGTGCACCATTTCTCTTTCTGAGTGTCTGCTGCTTTGTTTTTGTATGGCCGTGGTATGTGATGAGCAGAGGAGATTCAGATGATGGGATTACATTACTATACATGAAATATGAGCTTCACAACAAATATTATTTGGTCTGTCAGCCAGGCGGACACCGAAGGTTTGTGATTTGTAACAAATCACAGCCTTTGAAGGTACTGATCTGTGCTGGTGTGGACTAATGGTTGGGGATGGATTTTAAGCATACTGGCACAGGTCTACACACACTTTCTGGCTGTAAATGAAATGGAAAACAAAGTGTGGTTGATATGGATGTTTCTTTTGCCCTGATGTGCTAGTGCACTTATGTCAGAATGTTGCACAAAAGCAAAAGGCACTCGTCTTTGCCCTTGATGTTTGAACCAATACCAGTATCGGGTCATGGAATTTAGTATTTGTGCTTTTTTTCAAATAAAAACCTGTAATTTTTCTCTCACATCTGTGAGGTCACTGTCACTGTGTTTCAATATACACAATATAAAATAGGAATGTTAAATGATTAATTTTTATGGTTATTTACTAAGGTTTTGGATAGAAAATGTTTGTTTGCTGAAGTGGCGTGCTGACTAGAAATGTCAGTGCAGTCAGCTAAAAATGTTACGTTAAAATGTCAAACAACACAGTGAAAAAGCCTCGTTTCTCTGACAAGCTCTCCAACTACCTAATTAATGATCAAAAGAACACATCAATGAAGCTGTTGATGTCTCATTAAAAGTTTCATCATCATCCTTGGGTTCGATTTCTTATATGTTGGTGATATGCTAAAGTTAGCTGCAGGTCCTTCTAGTAAATTTGGCTTCCAGGTCATCAAATACGGAAGATTCTCAGCTTTTAGATACACGTGTGTTTGACAACAGCTTCGAGCTAAATAGCCAGATATTCCCTCCAGGAGTTGGTTGAGGCCAAAACTGAAGCCAAATAGAAAGTAAATACTGAATTTCATCCACTGGACATAAAAAAACCCCACACAAACAAGTGAACCAGGTGAATTTTGTTTATAGTTGTGGTTGGTTTTATGGGTGCTCTACAAACGTTATGCTGCTTTAGAAACACAGGTGGAGTCAGTTCATCTCAATGTCAAGCGCAAAACATAGGATATGCTTTTTTTCAGCTTCAAATAGTTGACATTAGTGGTACATGATGTGTCGCAAACATTAGCAAATCAGTTTGTGCGCTTGATTTAAATATTCTCCTTCCCATCTGAGCCTTGAGAAGGAACTCCTATAAAATACATATGCAACAGGGTCAGTTACAAAAGTAGCAGAGCTGCTACCTCTCACACACAATCTTGGCCTTGTGCTTTTTTTGTTAAAACAGATAAGACTTCTTTTTTTCTTTTTTTTACACCAACGCCTAGTTTATGCTTGTAAATACGGTTTTGTGGCCAAGAAATATTTCTGCCCTCTAGTAGTCAAAAATCCCTTTAAAACAGCTTTAAGTACAGACTGGAAATAAAGTTTAGTATTACCTTTTTGAAAGACTTTTCCTGTAAAACATGGTTCAAAAAATTGTTTTTAATTTAGCACAAAACAATCACAGTCAAGTTGCTTATGTTGGAGTTCAGGATTTCACATTCAAAACACACCAAAAAAGGCTAATATCATCTCTCTTTCCATTCTTCACCTAATGTCAAAGAAACAATACCAAATAGAACAAACATCAATTTACAAAGAACATTCAAGTACATTTTATTCCTAGCATTTTACAAAAAGTGTTTTTCCACTCTGCCATCACACACATTAAACTGCAGGCTTTGAGTGAATGCTCCAGTAATAATACTGTAGGACATGACTCAGAACTACTTGTGAATCCAATTTTGACTTTGGCTCTTTCTTTCTTTCTCAGCATTGGATTCTGCTGCATTACCTCTGTGGCTAAGAAAAAAACCTTAATTTGAGCATACTAAGTAAAACGCTCCCTTCATCTGCAGCGAGCTGTGGCAGATCTTCACAATATTGCCACTCAGCACCAGGTGCAGTGGTTCACCACAGCACCGCCATGCACCCCCAGACCTGTCCACATTCGTGCACCCTGGGTAGCTACTCGAGGCTGCATCGAGCAGAGCATCAGATGAAGCCTCACAGTGACTGACTGAATCTCCATTTCCACCAGGTTGTTTCAGACGTAGCTGTCAGCGAGATCCCACGTCCTGCTGAGTCTCATTTTTAAGGCGAGCCTCAGCTGTGTGTGGAGCAGTGACAGCTCGGAGGGGGAGACATGTGGAATTCATCTAGCCCTCAGGAACAGTCATCTTGGAGGGATGGAGAAAATATGTAGGAGTGGGTACGGGGGCTGGAGAAGACAGCACAATAAAAGAAATACAATAGACCGAAACCTGCCAAATTCTACTGTACGGTAACTAAAGACGCAAGACTGAGTGGAAGTTATTCCCCCGCAATGCTGATCGCTGTCACCACTTTTTAATGCTGCAGCATTTGCTTGTTTGCATTCCAGGACAAAGAGGATTAAGATACAGATAATAAATTTCCTGTGAAAGTGCTGAAGAAGATTAGAAAACATTAAAAGACTTAACTCGATTTTTTTATAGTGACCAACAGATCCAAAGATTTCCCTCTGTTCTGCTTACTGAAGTCTTTAAACTAAATTACCAAAAAAATAAATTAACTTAGACTAAACTCAGACTAAATAAATTAGTATTATCTTTTCTGTTAAAGGTTTTGATGATCCTGTAAACGTCTACTCTTCACTCATATTTAAGGGTTTGTTTTTTTATTGCTACATCCATGTTTTTAAAAGGATTTCTTGGCCTCAAGAAAACAATGTATGTGCAATTTTTACAATTAGGAACTCAACAGAGATCAAAATATGTCTTGAAGTGAAACTGTGGCACTGAACAAAAGCAAAAATAAACTCAGAAAGGTGATTTTATCATACACAGGAGAAAAATACAATGAAACAAAATTGCCTAACCAACTTTTTTTTTTAACAGTAATATGCTTTATTATGATATCAGCTGAATCACAGGTATGTTAAACACAAGACAGCATTCATTAAACATTTTCAGAGTGAATTTTAACAAATGAAATACAGATTTTTCTGTTATATGAGACATTGCTGGACATTGGGTGCACAGATATAGGCAATTTGCACAACACCCTAACTGAAAGCTGAATTTGCATCTTGTGCTTTAAAAAATGGGAAAAACTTAAACCAGGATGTCCAAAAGACTTGAAAACAGCTTTGAAAGTGCAACATAAATGCACAGCAATAGTGTCACTGAATTCCCCCGTTCTGGAATTTCCCAAGATGACTCTTTGATGTCTGTAAGTCTCCCCTCAGAGCACCAAAATCACAGCTTAGCTTCCCGGTTTCTTTATAAACTCTCTCCATGATGTTTACGCTGCAGTGTCTCAGGGGTGGATTGTTTCAACATCCGTCTGTTACCGTAGTCTGATGACTCTTTAAGGGAAGCATAATCTGAGTATTATAGCACCTTTTATTGCAGCTTGAATGTGACACAACAAACTTGCATGCAGTTGTTTGCATTTGGCGGTTTGAGCAGGGAGCATTTGTTTTAAATCCACCATGAAATTGAAACATAATATCCAGCAGATGGCACTATTGTCCACAGATGTTCCTCTTAGGGTTCAGGTGCTCTAATGCGAAGTGACTTCATGTGCCTCTAATGTTAGTGTTGCATGCACTAATGGGAAGAAATCAAAGTGCTGCAGCTGCTGCTTTAGGGTTTTTACTACAGCAAAAACAAACACATGTTGAATCCAACAAATCAGAGTTTGCTTTACAGTCCAGGATGCCAGACATTGTGGGTTTGCAGTGACTTAACAAGGTCCAGTTCTTGAACACATTCATGCCTGCATTATTTTACTTGGCATCTCATCTCACGGAGCTTCCTGACCTGTCCAAACCCCTCATATTCTCGGTCTGCTCTTTTGACCTCCTCGCTCTGTTTGTTTTCAAGTATCCAGGAAGGAGAGCTTTTTTTGTACTTTTTCTCTCTGTCTCCGTGGCCTGTGCTTGGATTTGCAGAAATACAATTGTCACTTTTACTCTAATCCAGATTTGGGAATCCTTTGACTGGGATGAACTGAGACACCTGGAACCTAAATTTACAGACGTCCTATTTGCTGTCACACACTGTACAGGCGTTAAGGGGGAAAAAATCTGGTTGTTCAGACGGGTACAAGGCAATAATCAGAGCTGTGGTTGGCTCAGCTGGCTGACCTACAGACAGCCAAACTGTGGGATCTGGATTTGGTCTTCCTCTCTGTAGCACCAGCAGTGGCGCTATCTAAACAGCTCCAGCCAAGGTTTGTGTCTCTGGTTAGCATTAAGTTAACTGGACACAGACAGAGCACATTACAGCAGCTAAAACAACCAGAACTCATCCAGTCTGGCAGCACCTACAACCGTAACACTGTAGGTTAGTCACAGGCTGAAGAAATTAAAGAACTGGATATGTTTTCTTCTCATTTTAAAAAATAAGATGCAAAGGAAATGTTAAATGGATCAAACTATTACAATCTCGATTCAAAGAAGTGTTTTTAGCCTTTCAGTAAAGATTTGAAAGTAGAGAGGGGAGAGCTAATGAGGATAGCTTTTCTGTCCACTTAGTAAAACATCTTTATGAGTTTCAGTTCAAATATCAGCATTAAAATATTGAATATAAACCAGTCAGAGAGACTTAACACAACTGGGACTTAGGTCATATACTAAATGCTAAATTGCTGCTGCTGTTGTTAACTTGTTCTGTTTTTCTGCCTTATCCCTTGTCTGCATCTTGTTTTGCTAGTAGTAATTCATCTCTATGTAATTGTGTTTGACTGTAGTGAAACATATTTTTCATTGGCCTGTTCTTCTTCTTATTTGCAGTTATTTAATGGGCCGTTATCAGAATCAGAATCAGAATACTTTATTGATCCCTGGGGGAAATTATTTTTTGTTACAGTGCTCCATTTTAAACCAACATTAAGACAAGACAGACAATACACTAACTAAGAATAGTACAATATATACATATATATACATACATACATACATAAGTCACTCATAAATAAATAGTTGGAAAAGAAACATGTGTAGCTGTAGCAGCAAACAGTGTGTTAAGTGGATGCGTTGTACAGGGAGATGGCCACAGGCAGGAATGATTTCCTGTGTCGTTCAGTGGTGCTTTTCGGTAATCTCAGTCTCTCACTGAACGAGCTCCTGTGGCTGACCAGCATGTCATGGAGTGGGTGGGTGGTTATGTTTTATATAGTCCATTTAATTAAAAGGGACAGTGGTCATCAAATAACACCCTGAATTAGCCTGCAGGGTTTTTAACTACTATTGTAAAAAGATACACTTAAAGGGCATTTATTCAAGTATTTACACAGGACAGATTCACCAAGTAAACGGTGTAAAAGAATATGCAACAGCTCTCCAACACCATAATAGATTTTATCTGATAAATGACCAAAGTACAGTACAGAAATGCCACAAAAATGTGCAGTTGCAAGTTTAAATAACTAGAAAATCCTCTTTCACTATCACAAAAGTACAGGTTTGTAACAAGCCTGACCAAAAAATCCAGCATTTCTTAGTGAAGGAGGTACAATCTGCCTTTCTGCAGACAGAAAAGTAAATCCAGTGTCTCCCTCTAGTGATGGAAGTATGTCTAAACACCCAGACTGAACTGGTCTTCAAGTTTAATCGCTCTGTCCACCAGGTGTCAGCATACTCAAACAAATTCAGTATTTACACATTAGTTATTCTGTCATCCCATCCAGCTTGGCCTTCTCTCTCCTGCAGTTTCAGTCATTCAGACTGATTTTTCACACTCGGCCTCACCCACCTTCCTCCCACTGTAAGATCAGACCCCCCCTTTTTTTCCACATGTTTCACCACAGCTGAATCATGTGGCCTTTCTCAATAGTTTGATCCTATTGTGTGTCTCTGTTTCAAAAGAACAAAGAAAGTATCCTTTTTGTTTAGGGACTGAACTGAAATTAGGACAGCATGTCTCCTGTGAAGGTGGGAAGTGGTGGCTGTATTAGGAGGAGCCAAAGCTGTCAGTTGTTGAAGTTGATGTAAATGTTTCACCAGCTTCACATCAAAGCATCATTACAGAAAATGCATGTTTTACATTTTCTGTAACAAAAACTGAAGAACTTGATCAAAGGTAACTGATTTTTACAACTAGGGAGAGACTAACATGGTAATAATCATGTAATAAAGTATTAAAAAAAAACTATAAATAAAATACTATTTATAGTATGCACAGCCCTTTATGAGGAAGTGTAGCCCAGGTTATTTGTTACAACTGAAATATACGTTCCCATGAACACATCACATGCAAGCAATTAAAAAACAAGACAGCTTTAAAAACACACACTTGCGTGTGTGTGTGTGTGTGTGTGTGTGTGTGTGTGTGTGTGTGTGTGTGTGTGTGTGTGTGTGTGTGTGTGTGTGTGTGTGTTAAAAACATGAAGATTGTGGGCTGCAGATTTCACCAACAAACAAGACAACAACAAGAAATACTCACCCAAACAACACAAGTGAAACAGGAAACCATATGTTCTAACCACATTTTTTTAAATTAGTTTAAATTAGAACTAGGTTCAGATTATTGTAAGAAAGTGGCATTTGGCTGTGATGGTAAACTTTGGGGTAAAAAGCCTGGCAATACTTTTTGTTTGTCTGGCACACAGCAGCAACGCATGGGTGAAGAACCTTTAGTCAACATTTGAAAACTGCTCATTCAAAATGACAACAAAGTCAAAGCTGCACCTATCCAGGCCCCCGGCAGATAACCTGCCAGGTCTGAAACGCTGAGATAAGTGAAGATAGAGAGTTCTTGAATACTCAGGAGTGCACCATTACTCTACTCACCCAGCACTTAGAGGGATTTCAATTCTACTTCTGCCGCTTCTCTGGATGCAGATTTTGTCTTCATGGAGTTTGATGGTTTCAGCTTTTCAGTGAAAAAGGCTGCCTTCTCCTGCTGGTGGATATTAAGTTGATTGATGAGTGGAAGCTGGAGTGAACCAACAGAATAGAGTTAAGAGATTTAAAACTAGAACAATGAGCCATTAAAAAAGTTAAAAAAAATCTCCAAGAGGCTCAACGGTCCAAAAGAAAAAAAGAAAAAAGGTAAAAATTCTTTGAGGATTAACATTTAAGAAAAAAGAGGGGTTGGTACCTCAGTTTACATGTATTATACATCTTTAGACAAAGGTTTAAACAAGTTAGTGCAGCCATGCAACACTTTAACAATCTTTAATTGGCATAAGGAGAGAAACTCTGTGAACGGGTTCTTTCTGTTCATACATAAAATAATGCTAATCAGGCCCAGATCTCAACACATTAATAATGCATGATCTCTCTGCATCTTTAAAAACATTCTCCTCCACCAAAACACCAAAAAGTGAGTATCTGCCAGAAGATTTGTGTTCATCCCATAATATGAGCTCCAGAGACAAGTCTGGGTTTTCATACTTTTTGCACTTTACATATTGTAGCTTGCAGCTCTCATCACATGTCACTGCGGGTTACGGTTGCCACTGAACTGAAATATAAGTATATGTTTTGAGGAGTTCATTACAGGGATCTGAACGCAAAGACGGGGCTTCTCTCGCCTCAGGCGACTCTCTATCAACAGCTGGAATTCCAGCGAGCTGTAGAGGAAGGAGAAGTGCAGGAAACTGGAGATGCCCTGGAAGTGTGAGAAGTGTATGCAAAACGGCCAGGTCTTTGTGACGACCTTAGGAATGTTCCGGCTTCGACAGTCTTTAAAGGCTCTTTGATGTCCAAGGTTGTTTTTCCTTCTCGCCACTCTGGTGACAGAGAATGAGCCTGAGAATGACTCACATTTTATATACACATGAACATCCTCTGTGCTTTAGCACATGCACATGAAAACTTTAATGACTCATTTGTTAAATAATCTATTAAATAATATAAACTGTGGTTACTGTGTTTAATATTTTCCATTTAACATTCATTAGTAATGTTTTTGTGCTGTTGCTTGGGGTCCACCGCATTAGGTGCCCTTCCAAACCAACTAGTCTTAAGTGGAGGTGGGTTTAAAGTCCAATGAGGAGTATGCGCTAATAACCACGATCCGAGAAGATGCAGCACCTGTTTTGTGTCTAGTTTAGAGAAAAGTCCATGCACGTGGAAAAATTAATTAATTCAGGATGGTTAAACTAAATGCAGATATTAAAGAAGCACAAGATCAGATTTTGCATGGTTGGATCTTAACACGGTTCCAAGTAGACCTTCAACATGCAACAAGAACAAATGGGAGTGAGAAGAACATTTTTTTGAGCATGCAATTTATTGAAAACAACCCTTAAACTGAAAGTTGTTCAAAAATTTAGGGCCACACCTCCAAAACCCCCCGTAAACCCCCCAAAACAGAAACCAAAGTTCCAAACATCAACTCAGTAACGCCACCATTATTGTTGATCACTTCAAAATTTGCTGCAGCATGCTTGATGCGAGCGTTTCTATGAGGTGACTGGGAACATTTCTCCAAGTGGTGAAGACGGCCGCACGAAGGGCTTCTACTGTCTGGAGCTGTTGTCCATTTTTCAAAACTTCCCTTGCCATCCATCCCCAAAGGTTCTCAGTTGGATTTAGATCAGGGGAACACACAGGATGGTCCAAAAGTTTGATGTTATTCTCCTGGAAGAAGTCCCTTGTCCTGCGGGCAGTGTGTACTGTAGCGTTGTCTTGCTGAAAAATGCAGTCATTACCACACAGGTGATGGCCCTCAGTCATGAGGGATGCTCTCTGCAACATCTGGGCATCGCCAGTGGTTGTTTGACGCACCTGCTCCATTGTTCCACTGAAAGAAAAAGCACCCCAGACCATCACGGCGCCCCCTCCACTGTGGCACATCTCAGGTGGGATCTGCTTGTCATGCCAGTAATGGTGGAAAGCATCAGGACCATCAAGGTTAATTTTTTTCTCATCAGAGAATAAAACTTTTTGCCACCTTTCAATGTCCCATGTTTGCTGCTCTCTTGCAAAGTCCAAACAGTCAGTTCTGTGGCATTCAAGGAGGCGAGGCCTTTGAAGACATTTTTTGTTTTGAAGCCCTTCAGTCTCAGATGTCGTCTGATGGCTATGGGGCTGCGGTCGGCACCAGTAACTGCCTTAATTTGGGTCAAGGATCGTCCAGTGTCTTGACAGACAGCTAATTGGATCCTCCGGCTCATTGCTGGTGAAATTCTTTGGGTCTTCTGCTTGACTTTTTAGTTCTGTAACCCTCAGGATCATTAAAGAAATTCCAAATGACTGTCTTACTGCGTCCCACCTCAGCAGCGATGGTGCGCTGCGAGAGACCCTGCTTATGCAGTTCAACAACCCAACTGTGTTCAAAAAGGGAAAGATTATTTGCCTTTACCACCAGAACGTCGTGACAGTGTGACTACCTGGCAGAAAGTGACAATGAATCCACATTTTTATACAGATTTGGCCTTTTAAAGACATGTGGTCTTAACTTTCGATCAGCTGTAAAACAGCCTGTTTCAGGTTAAGTGTTGTTTTCAATAAATTGCATGCTCAAAATTTTTCTTTGTCTCATTCCAATTTCTTCTTGTTGCATGTTGAAGCTCTACTTCAAGCCTTTTTAAGATCCAACCATACAAAATATGATTTTTTGCCATTTTTCAAATGGTCTTAAACGTTTGATCGGGACTGTATTATAGACAGTAACTGTATTAGATGTACAAATGTTAAAACTGGACTGTGAAAAGGTGAAGTAAGTAGCCTGGCATTTTTCTTTCTTTCTCTTGTTTATCTGTGGGAAGGAAAGGCAGTAGGATGCACTATAGAAGACATCCTGCTGGGAATTTTTGGGTTCTGGCTTTCATGTGGCTATGACTTTACATACCAGCTACCTGAATGTTTCTTTTAATTGTGCACCATCCTGATGTGAAATTAGCCTCCTTCAGAATACTAACACACTCTGATCCACTATAAATATTGGTCTTTTGAATGGTTTGAGAAACATTACACAGAAAAATGAAGGTGACGACTTAACCTCCAAATTTCCCCGATATCAATCTGATGAAGCATCTTGGAAAACATGCTGGAAAAACATGTCTGATCCATGGAAGTCATACCTAGCATCTCAGAGGATTTAAAGGATCTGGTGGTTACTTTTTGTTGCTTCATATCAAAAGTCATCTTCTGAGGATTTGGAGTCCATGGCCTAACAAATCTGACCTATTACAAGGGCTGTGAGGTGGGGCCACAGGTGGTTTTAATGCTGAAGCTGTTCACTATAAAGGCCGGTGTTTCTGGTTAATCTTGTTAAGGTATGATTTCAAATGGATTTAAGAACAAAGCAAAGATGGAATGAAAATGGAGCAAAGTCAGGGAACATTTTTATGGTGTTTCAGGACAGAAGCCCAGCATGAACACTGCAGCACAAACAAACCCCCAAGATAGGGATCCCAGTACATCTTAAGAGGCTGTGACTCTATTACTGTTCTGTCCAAGAGACAAAATTCAAATTGAATGGCTTTGGAGAGAAGAGGATCCTGTAAGATCTCTTTTTTTTATTATTTTACAGCCAGTAAAACAATACATCCAGGCAGCCTGTATGATACTTAGATGATGAAAGGTTAAATATAAAGAAATACCAATCTGCTGTCATTGATATCTACTCTGTTCTTTATTCCCTGCTGTCAGTTTTCTGTATATATCCATGGAAGAGCAGGGAAGCTCCAGAACAAAGCTGCACTGCATAATAACATACTTTTAATGAATGCTAATTATTCCAAAGTCTCTCCAAGAAGAACATGGGATTCCACCAGCTCACCAGAGTTGGCTCACTGAAGGAAACACGAGCTTCTTCTGCACTAAGCGGCTTCACCGGAGGGCGTCACTGATGCATGTGGTCGCAGGCAGACTTCACGGACTTCAATTACCAATCAAGTTTCTCTGAAAACAGTATTAGTAATATCTACTCTCAAATGTTATTTTTTTTCCTGACATCTTTGAATGACTTATGTTCAAGAAAGACTCACAGAACAACACAGATTTGACATATTCATTGTTTTATTCAAGTACAAAAATATTAGCAGCTCCGTGTTCATGTTTCAGTCATAAAAAGCTTCATCCAGTGGTAAAGGCAGCGAATTTGACACCCAGCTTTTTTGGCATACGCGCTGCAGTTCACATTTCCACAGTAATAATTCAAAGCGATGTGGCCTGTTATTGCATATCTGTGACAACCGCAGCAAAATAACTCTTAAAGCGATTAAAAACCAGAACTGAACTGATCCGACAACAAGAATCATCTGCAGCCAAAGCGCCACATATCTTAATCATCAGTGTGACAGAGCGACACTGTTTGTCTGGGGAACACAAACTCTGAAAAATAAAAAATAAGCCAACTGATGACATGGTTCTTTTTTACTATGATGAACCACAACAGTTTTTTTTTTTATATACACATGCACACACGCACACACAGATAAACAGGCCAACAACAGAGAAAAAAGTCTCTTTTTCAGTCTGCTTCTTGATGATCTATACATTTACACATTTAACCTTACAGTAATTGATTCAAGGTTACAAAGAAAAGTCTCAGACGATCTCATCCCAGGAGTGTTCATGAGTCACAGCGTGGTTTCCAGTTGTGCTGATTCCTTCATGCCTGCAGAAGCTGTCCCACCAGGGCAGGGCTCCTCTCCCGAATTAAGGCTGACGCGATCTCGGCGACCCGCGACGCTGACCTCTCCCAGTGCTTGGTGCCAGAGAGACAACAGGAGGAGAAAAACAAAAGACAGTGAGGTCATTTTTTAAAGAACATTCAATTAAAACAAGACAACAACACACTGCTAGTGTGAATAAAGTCCCAACATAACAGTTCAAATAACCATTTGTTCACTTTTATGTCTCTTCTCAGGAGACATGAGTGTGTTTAAGTCATCACAGGGTTTGTAACCTCAAAACTTCAGCCAGAAGCATCCAGTGAGCATTAGCAGCCAATTCAAAACAGTTGGAAACAATGTTCAAGCACACCCATGTTGTTCCACTTGCAGTAATGACAAAAGAAAGAAACAGATCTGTTAGTTGGATTTGTAACATCAGTGGCTTGGCTGTGCTCTGCTCTACACAGACACGAGTGACAAATTCGATGTTTAAAATTTACACGCACGCTTTCCACAAGAATTCCCCTAACGAGAGAAAAATCTAAACACGGCATGAAGTGCGTGGTATTCTGAATTCACCACTTTAATTTGATATTAACAATCGCAAATTCTGGTGGTGGATTTTCTCGACTAGCGTGTCAGTTTCACAGCTTGTTCAATCAACAGCCGAAAGCAATTTTCAAAAAAGGGCGAAAAGATCAGAACGGAACAGAAGTAAACCAGTTTCTTTTTTCAGAAATGTGGTCAAGCTCTCTTAATGTGAACCGATAAGATCTCCTTTGATATTTATGGTGCATGATATTGGACAGATCTGCAGTAAACCACACGTTCAGACAAAAGGAGACCAGTTTGGCCCTTTAAGGCGGGCTCCACTGTTGTGGTTGTTTTGCTTTCGTGATTCCTCTCGTCTGTATCTGTTTCTTTTTTCTATGCAGACCGCCTGCGCAATGCACTTTAAATGGTTCTCACTCCCCTGATTTCATTCCTTTTAGGCTGCATTGACTCCCTACTTTGATTTAGTTTCTTGATGACGTCAGTGAGTGACCTGTTTTCCATTTTTTCAAAGGGAATGGAGTTCAAGGAGCTTCGCTTTTTTAAAACCATGGCTTGTTTCCTTACACAGATTTATGCTTCATGCTCAACCTGCCCTTTTTCATATAGAAACTGTGGACTTCATTATGGCTTTTGATGTAGCTGATGTAGCATTAAGCATTAAAGACAAATGTGCAACAACACGCAGCAAAGAGTATACTCAGAACACAAAACAGCACACACAGAGAGAGAAAAAGAAAAGCAAAGGTCTGGAAAAGATTAAATTTTTGTAATGCAGTAAAATGTTTTCTACTCAAACACCAAAAAACATTCATGTTTTTTGTTTGCTACAGCACCTGCAGCTTATGGCTAAAAACCACCTCCTTCATATTGCGCAGCTCGCCCTCGTGCTGACAAATCAGCACTGAACTGTTGAGGCTGGGGGTGGAGGCACACGTCAAGACCCCAAAGGATCCAGTGTTTCCCAGCAGATAATTAGACTGTAATGAGATCTTTCAGCTCCTCACTTTAGGGACTGCCACTGCCTTAGTTTCACCAACATTATCTCAAGCGTCACCTCCTGTCACACTAATGCTTTGCATTAATCTTCTCTGTTGTCTTCCTCTTTTCTTTGCATGAAGCTTTTTTGAATTTTTTAACTATTGCCACCATCTATAAACCATGCATCATCCTCTACCTTGACTACCTCTTCTCCTTGCATCTTCACCTTTCCAACTGTACTTTGTCTTGCTTCTACTTTTGTTCCTCTTCTCTCCATTGCATACCTTCAACCTACATACACCATGTTACCATGAGTTGAACAAAGAACAAGATGGCTGCTAGGGTGCAGACACACGGCTTGGCAGGTCCTGTGCGTTTGCCAAAAAACCCACCTAAAAAACCATCTAAAAACCCCTGGATCTTGACATCAACTTGTCTTTTTGTTTTTATACATTTTTATCTTCTGTGGAGTTCGACATGTCCAAGAAAGCTGGATAATTATACCACTTTCCCAGCCAAATGGAGTCAACATCTTTTGTTCACAAGATTCTTGGATTTTGGTCATGCCAGACCACCCCCAGGTAAACATGAACAATCAGATATACCACAACTGTCGCTGGAGATTCTGAAACTTGTTCTGATGCTACTTTTGGCTGGTGATATAGAACTAAATCCTGGACCTAATTCAAACATCAGTGATTTGGACTGGCTACAACTAATTAGCCTAGTTAGCCTAGGCCTGCCTGGGCCTCCATTTCAGCTTCCTGGGCCTCCATTTCAGCTAGCTGGGCTTTCACCTCAGTTACTCGGGCCTCCACCTCGGCTGCCAGGGCTTACACCTCGGCTGCCTGGGCTTACACTTCAGCTGCCTGGGCCTCCACCTCGGCTGCCTGGGCTTACACCTCAGCTGCCTGGGCCTCCATTTCAGCTGCCTGGGCCTCCATTTCAGCTAGCTGGGCTTTCACCTCAGTTACTCGGGCCTCCACCTCGGCTGCCAGGGCTTACACCTCGGCTGCCAGGGCTTACACTTCAGCTGCCAGGGCTTACACCTCGGCTGCCAGGGCTTACACCTCGGCTGCCAGGGCTTACACTTCAGCTGCCTGGGCCTCCACCTCGGCTGCCTGGGCTTACACCTCAGCTGCCTGGGCCTCCATTTCAGCTGCCTGGGCCTCCATTTCAGCTGCCTGGGCCTCCATTTCAGCTAGCTGGGCTTTCACCTCAGTTGCTCGGGCCTCCACCTTGGCTGCCAGGGCTTACGCCTCAGCTGCCTGGGCCTCCAACTCAGCTGCCTGGGCCTGCATTTCAGCTTCCTGGGCCTCCATTTCAGCTGACTGGGCCTCCACCTCGGCTGCCTGGGCCTCCACCTCGGCTGCCTGGGCCTCCACCTCGGCTGCCTGGGCTTCCATCTCAGCTGCCTGGGCCTCCACCTCAGCTGCCTGGGCCTCCACCTCAGCTAGCTGGGCCTACACTTCAGCTGCCTGGGCTTCCACCTCAGCTGCTCGGACCTCCACCTAGGCTGTCTGTCTTGGCTCACAAGTTCTTCTCCTGAGTCTGCGGTTGTCTTTCCAGAGTACACAGTATTCAGAAGGGATAGAATTGGAACAAGAGGAGGAGGAATACTTGTGTATGTAAAATAAACACCTGGATTGCTCTTTACTTAGTTCACCAATAGATGTCGAAATAGAACATATTTCTGTTAAAATCACTCTTTCCCCAGAAATGTCATTTACGTTGATCTGTTTATATCGCCCTCCTTCAGCAAAGAATATTTTTTATGAACAACTACAGATATTAGGAACAGACCAAGGAACTGATCGTGGACTTCAGGAAGACCAGGAAACACTTGACCCCTGTTTCAATCCAGGGGGTCAGTGTTGACATTGTGGAGGACTATAAATACCTTGGAGTACACATTGACAATAAACTGGACTGGGCTAAAAACACCACAGCACTTTACAGGAAGGGCCAGAGTCGTCTCTATTTTTTGAGGCGACTGAGGTCCTTCAACATCTGCCAGAAAATGCTGAGGATTTTCTATGAGTCTGTGGTGGCCAGTGCGATCCTCTATGCTGTTGCATGCTGGGGGAGCAGGCTGAGGGTCGCAGATGCCAACAGACTTAATAAACTGATCCGTAAGGCCAGCAATGTTGTGGGGATGGAGCTGGACTCCCTCAAGGTGGTGTCGGAGAGGCGGATGCTGTCCAAGATAAAGACAATGTTGGATAACACCTCCCACCCACTCCATGACATGTTGGTCAGTCACAGGAGCACGTTCAGTGAGAGACTGAGATTACCGAAAAGCACCACTGAACGACACAGGAAATCATTCCTGCCTGTGGCCATCTCCCTGTACAACGCATCCACTTAACACACTGTTTGCTGCTACAACTACACATGTTTCTTTTCCAAATATTTATTTATAAGTGACTTATGTATGTATGTATGTATATATATGTATATATTGTACTATTCTTAGTTAGCGTATTGTCTGTCTTGTCTTAATGTTGGTTTAAAATGGAGCACTGTAACAAAAAATAATTTCCCCCAGGGATCAATAAAGTATTCTGATTCTGATTCTGATATTACTTAAATATCATGCTATAAATAATAAGTCTAATGAAATAATTGTAATGGGAGATTTTAATGTCAACTGGGACTGTGAAAAGGACAGAAAAACACTCAAGGACATAATGGAGACTTTGAACTTTACTCAACACATTGAACAACCCACAAGAATAACAAGACACTCTAAAACTAAAATAGATCTGGTTTTCAGTAATAAGCCCGAGCGAATTATTAAATCTTATAATTTTATCACTGGTATTTCAGACCACAATTTTATATTATTTTCTAGAAAACTTATAAAATCACAGGTTAAGAATGACTTTCAAAGTTCATCTAATAGGAGATCCTTTTATGAATTCATACCAAGAAGTCAGCGACAAAATGTAGCAGAAGCATTAGCATCAGTTAACTGGGAGCCTTTATTGTGTAGTGATGATCCACAATTCTGCAGCAGTCACTTCACTGACATTGTCAAGGATGTTATATCAACATACTCCATTAGAGCTCGACAAAAAATAAAGACAACATCTAATTTGCCCTGGTTAAACAAAGAGTGCAAGAATTTAATGAAAACAAGAGATCAATTACTAAAGCAGTTCCTGAAAACAGGTCTAACTCTGGATAGACAGAGATTTACTTCAATGCGGAATAAAGTAACAAGAAGTTTGAGACAGGCCAAAGCAAAATTTTTTATAAATATAATTGAAAGAGCCAAAGGTAATGGTAAAATTATCTGGCAACACTTAAATAAATTACTTGGCCGTCATTCAAACAAAAGTAAAAACACAATTGAACTTTATGTAAATAACTCTATTGTTAGAGAGCCTCTATCTATTGCCAGTAACTTAAACACTTTCTTTATTTCATCTGTTAAGGAGATCAGTCAGAGCTTTGACTCAGTCATATGCTCTGATAATGTGAATGATGTTGGTCAAAATTTGTTCACCATCACTCATATTTCAGACACTGAAGTTGCTAAACTAATTACAGGTTTAAAACAATCAAAAGCACTTGATGTATATGGTATTAACACAAACTTCCTAAAGGAACATATGGATTTTCTTGTACGTCCAACAACTCATGTTTTGAATATGTCTTTCAAACACTCCATTGTTCCAACAGATTGGAAAATTGCTGCAGTTACACCAATTTTCAAAGCAGGTGTGAAGACTGACATGGCTAATTATCGCCCCATAAGCATACTCCCGGTCGTATCTAAAATAGCTGAGAAGTGGGTGGTTAAACTCCTCACTGCTCACCTAGAAAACAACCAACCCTCATTACATCCATTGCAGTTTGGCTTTCGGGCACATCACTCCACAGATACTGCCCTGTGTATGTTAGTGGAGAACTTGAAGAGCTTGCTGGACAAGAGTCCCTGTGTTGGAGCTGTATTTTTAGATCTGAGGAAGGCTTTCGACTCTGTAAACCATCAGATATTGTTATCCAGATTGACTCGGTTTAATATCTCCAGTCAGGCTCTTCAGTGGTTTGCCTCATATCTCTCACACAGGAAACAGTGTGTGGTGTTGGATGGGGTTAAATCTCCATATTTAGACTGTGATACAGGGGTTCCTCAAGGATCTGTTCTTGGGCCCTTATTGTTCTCTCTTTTTATCAATAACTTACCTGAAGTCTGTCCAAATATATTTACTCAAATGTATGCAGATGATGCAGTTATATATACGCAAGCAAATAGTGTCCAGCAGGTGGCAAAAGATCTTACAGCTGCTTTAGCATTAATGCATAGCTGGCTGGAGGACTCATGCCTAATGTTGAACACCTCAAAAACTGTCGGTATGCATTTTTCAAAACGCCCCTTAAACTTGAAGCAGTCAAACATATTCCTGGATGGAGTAGAGCTTGAATTAGCTCCAGAATTTAAATATCTTGGGGTCATTCTAGACCCAACATTGTCCTTCAAGAGTCACATAAATAAAGTGTCCCAGGTACTTAAATTAAATAATCGAAATTTTAATCATATACGTAATAATTTAAATATGAATGTTGCAAAAACTTATTTTTACTCAATGATCATCTCTCATATGGACTATTGTTTGACGTCCTGGTCACTTGCTTGTCCAACAAGACTTAAAACTATTGAAAACATTTATAAAAGAAGTTTAAAACTACTTGACAAAAAACCGACTTCCCACCACCACTGTCATGTGTTAAAAAAACATAAATTACTGAACTTCAATAACTTAGTGAAACTTAAAAGAGTGAGTTTAATATATAAAGTCTTACACTCCCTTGCTCCACCACCACTAAAGCAGTTCATTAGGCATAAAGAAAGCTCAGACAGGACCACTCGAGCTACAATCCGAGGAGACTTGTTTATACCCCACAGACGGACAGCATTTGGGCAGAACGTCCTTTCTGTCCAGGGTGGCCATCTGTGGAACAGTCTTCCTCAACCCATTAGAGAATGCTCGACATTCAATTTGTTTAAGGCAAAGGTTAAAAACTGGTTATGGACAAATCAAGTGTGTGATCATGTATAAGTTGTATAGTTTTAATGTTTTATTTGGGAACAGAATGGTGTGTATGTGTAAGTTTGGTGATGGAGTTTTTTATTATGAATGAATGATGAATTTTTATGAATTATTATGTCTATTTTTATGCTTAAGGACAACAGATGGAAATTAGCCCTTGGCTATAATCTGGTATGTTTACATTCATGTAATTTTTTTTTTTTTTTACATTTATGTTCATTAAACTGCACTGTCCTAAATAAATAAATAAATAAATAAACCCCTCCATGTTCTCTTCCACCTGCTCAGATCACAATGTTGTCTGTGAACATCATAGTCCACAGAAACTCCTACCTGTCCTCAACTGTTCACCTGTCCATCACCATCGCAAAGGAGCTCAGAGCAGATCCCTGATCGAATCCTACTCCCACTTTAAACCCATCTGTCACTCCTACTGCACACTTCACCACTGTCTTACTGTGACTTCCTTGTGCAGTATCACAGTTCCTCACTTGGCACCCTATTATCTGTGCAATTGATTCTGACCATCTCTATACCTCTCAAATACATATCAGATCCATCTATCACTGCTTATCTGGGTTTAGGGGCAGCAGTCTAAGCAGAGACATCCAGACCTTCCGCTTTCCGGCCACCTCCTCCAGCACATTTAGGGGGACACAAAGGCACTTCTGAGCCAGCTGAAAGCATATCCTGGGGGTGTCTCAGGTCCTCTTCCTGGAAAGGACACGACTGGAACATCTCAAATACTCGGAGGTGCCCAGGAAGCTCTGAGTCCCAAATGGCCAGCTCCTCATCCCATCTCTGAGCCCAGACACCCATAGGAGGAGGCTAATTTCCAATGCTTGTATCCACAATCGTATTCTTTCTGACACTACCGCGAGGTGAGTGTAGGAGCAGAGCCCAACCAATGAATCGACTGTTTTGCGTTCGCGCTCAGGTCTTTCTTCACCGCTACAGAGTCCACATCATTGCTGACACTGCACCAATCCATCAGTCGATCTCCTGCTTCACTTTCCTCTCACTCATGAACAAGACCCGGTGATACTTAAACTCCTCCAGCTGTGGCAGTAAATTTGTTTTTGGCCTGAAGTGGGCACATCGAACTCACAGAGATTGCAATAAGAAGACATTGTGAGATATCGCCTGGATGTTCCCAAGAAAATATCAGAGACTATACTGGGTCCAGATGTTCTTCTTAATCCTGGTACTCAACTCATGCATAGTGCAGAGGGAATTTTCTGCCTTGGCAGAGGTATGCAACCCTTGTTATAATAAGTAATCACTAGCTCAGCCCTTCAACCTTTAGTTACTGTCTGTAAAGCTTTCCAAAACATTGCACATATTTGCAATGTTTGCGGTGGAAGACATACCACCAAAAGCTATATAATCCACTCAACATATTGTCACTTAGAAACCCACCATGCTTTGTTCAGGAAGTCTTTATCATTATTCCCACTTTCGCTTGTCTTGTTTAAGATCCAAAAACAAACCTATCAAAGTGCAATACTGTCAGACAAAAAGAATGGTCAAACCTACAATGCAGAATCCAGGTTTTAGTAATGGCAAATTATCCCTTACAACAGATTTGAATCAGACTTGCAGTGTTTCAGCAAAATAACACCAACCAGGCTGACAGCTATTCTCCTGGGTCTGCAGCCGCTTTCATCAGCCAACTCTCAAAATGAAGGGTTTCTTAGAAAGGAATAAAAACATTTAGGAGGGCTTTTCACAAAGCTTTTAATTTTCTAACACCCACATAGAGGAAAATAAAAATATATTAAAAATATATCCTGCTAAAATGACAAATCATCTGTGATTTGTGATCTGGAACATCCTGTTTAGCACATATTTGGACCTGGCTTCTAAATACATTTAGTATTACAGATTGGTGTCGGCAGTTTAACGCATCTGGAGCAGAAAATAAGCTTTCTGTCACTCTGTCCTTTCTTGACCTTAAAGCCTAGCTCCACTAGCCAGCTTGTGCAGGGCCTGGATGGGAGTGCAACGAGGTGTGAGAGCGATGAGCGTGGAATTGGGCCTGACCGTGGTTAAAGGGAGCAAGAAAACCTGGGATCCAGAGCTCCTAGAGCACTCCTCAATAATCAGAACCAGCAGGAGGAGGAATCAGATGACATTGATTTTCCACACCAAGAAACTGAAGGGGGAACTGAGGTATTGGAGTACAGATCACCAATTTTAGCTTCATTGATTAAAGTAACATAGGTGAAATGGAAGAAAATAAATAAATAATATATGGAATTAAAATATGATGAATGGGCTCCAGAGCCATTCTGTCATATGCCACCGCTTCTTAGTATGCCTTTTGATTTTTCTGAGGAATAAGATCAAGGGTGCCATTTTTCTTTATCGTGTACCCAAGCCATTCTTCTGTGGTTTAATCAATGGTACAATGAAACGAGGAGATTGGGCAGTACATCTGTAAGCAGTCAACAGAATGTGGCTGATAGCACAAAGTTACTCATATAGACTAAGGAATATGCACTGGTTCATCAGTGCGAGAAACCGAAAGTTTTGGTAAATGTGATTGCGTCTTTTCATTGTTTATTAGATGAAAGCATTCCTTCAGTTGTTATCTAAAACCAATTACATGTTCACACGGAAGGTTTTTGAAATGCTACATGTGTTTGGATGATCTGAAATACTGTGGGTATGATAAATGTGATGAGCACGATTATCAGCTGATTACCACCCAAGTGTACGGGACGAGGACCCTGGGAAAGTAGCAAGAATGCCGGGTGTCTCTTTGCAAATGGAAGACAGCTACGGCTATTAAACCACAACTAATCGCTCAATTATAGAAGTCTGTCTTCTAATAGACAAGCAAAAAAAACCCCAAACATTTTAATTTGAACACAAAAACACACAGAAAAAAATAAAGATCACCAAGGAGGATCAAAGTTTTAAGCCTGCCTAAGACCCAGTGCTGAATTATTTCCACTCCAGATATGCAGCCTTTGAAATATGAATCACGCTTCATAAAACATCATTATTAAATCCAGTAGTTTTCTTGCACAGTGGAACACAAATACGACTTTAGCTCTTCACTGACTCGTGGCACAGCTTTAAGTAGTCACAACTGCCACTCAGGCTTCAAATGCGGTTGAGGAAAAGGCATAAGAAAAAGGGTAGAATTACTTACTACAACAACAAACTCCAAGCCCTCAGAGACATTTGCATATTAAACTGCTTTCAGGCTGAAATCTATATGACTTAAGTGTGAGGAACTTGCAAACTGATGGAAGAGCCGCAGTTTACTCCAGCAAGTAGATTTTCTTGACATACAAGAGCTGGTATGTCTGTTTAGCTGCCGCTGGCGGGGGTGCCACAGCTCGTGTCTCCTCTTTCCACTGTGGACCATACAGGATGAATAAAGCAGCTCACTGGCTCATTGTTATGGGCACGCAAACATCCATGAGAGGGATTACATGTGTTGGGACAGATGCCTACAGAAGACTGAACACATGCACAGACCGCATAGACACTTTAGTGTGCATGAGCCTATGCATGCGCCCACATACACACACACTAGGAGGTGGAATGTGATCCTGGAGGATTTGCATGTCTCCAGATCTTCATCATCATCAGAACCCATGTCCTCCAGCGTTGACTGAGATGGTTTTCCACTGTTTCAGACCCGGCCTCTCCAGTCGTATGTAGATGAATAAACCAGTTAACTCGAAGCTGAATTTTTCTCACTGTGGCAGAGCTGAGATAAACAGACTGGGAGTGGGCATTTGGACTGACATGAGATGAAACCTCAAGCCAAAGCATAACTGAGCCCCCGTGAGACGAAACCCACAAGCAAATTAGTTTGATTGATGGTCCTTTATGAGCTAATAGGCACTCCTCACCTGTTTACAATGTGGAATTAATCATCAGATGTTCCAAAGGCAGGCCAAAGTCTAAGTGCAGACAGCAGGAGGGTATTTTATTTTATTTTAAAAGGGCTGGATTTTACGAGATTCACTTTATTATTATTATTCGTGAGGGAACCTCACTTTCCACTTCATAATGATTAACTGCCACAAATCCTCACTTAAAGCCAAAAGTATCATCATTTATTCACATTAGTGGAAGGACGATCGCTAGTGTATGTCATATTAAATAGGAAAGCAACACATTTACATTTTGAAACACTTTTTCCCCCCAACACTGTCTGCTACATCCATTAGTGACACGTCCAATCTCTCGGTGGCCAAAATGGCATTCATGTAGTTTTTCTTCACAGATTTTATATTTTAGAACAGAGAGAAAACAATATATGAACTGGTATCAAGGGGAAAATACCACTGGATACAAACCACAGCTGGAGAGAGTTGTGGAGAGCTTAAGGGTTTTCTTTTAATTTTTAGGCTTGTGCTACAAAAACGCGGATTTCAGCTGCGGCAAGCAGGCCCATTAGAAAATTAAGTTACAGCTTTGTTTTGACACATAAACAATGCGATCTACTGTATAATCCTATGACGGTGCAGTAACTAAAGGGAAAATGTTCCCAATCATTCCCATGTGTACAAATGCAACACATGCAACAGGCCTGTTATTCCACACGGCAACCGCAAGTTTACAGAATGGAACTTCAATCATTAGCTTCTATTTTTGCTTACTGTTTGAAGGAAAGATTTTGACAAGTCGTGAGGTGACAGGTCTTTGAAATACATGGGGAAGAATGGGGGAGGAGAGCATCAGTGGACCACACAATAAGCGATCCTCAAACTCTCTACTTCTAAATGCCACTGATGCAATCAACCTTTCCATCTTAAAGAGCACGCAGCGGCACTTCTGCCACACAAGAAGGGCCAGCTTTGATGCAGAAAGGTTTCAGGCAATTAGGGCTTTTAGCTGTGATAATTTGCACATCTCTGTCATTCTCATGAGAACCTGGGCCCTCTGGTCCACTCATATTCCCTTTATAAAATGCCAAGAACCAGGTCCTAATATAAAAACAGCTTATGGAAAGGCTTGGCACTGACCCCAAGCTAAGAGAACTGGAAAGAGTTGTTAGAGTCACACTAGCTACCATAGCTAAAGTGGCCAAGAACATCAGGAGAGTTTTTATCACCTCTTTTCATCATCCTAATATTTTACTGTCTCTGCATTTTTCTCTGTGACATAAAAGTGCTGTAGTACAAACGGCTGTAGGATCCACTTGAGGGCAGTATCATTACTGGCATTGTGGCCAGACAGCGTTCTCCACTCTGGGAGTCTTAAAAGTCAAAACCATCACCTAATGTGAGCCTCGGTGAGCAATGCTCTTTAATAGAAGTCATTTCTCAGGAAAACTCTTCCCAAACGACCTGCCTTACTGAATCCCAGTGATATAATACTGCTAAAAACACCCAGTGCTTTTAACACAGAGAGGATAGTGTTTCAGGGCTTCTGACAGCTCGTCCCTGAGTGGGTATTGTGGTCCTCTTGCTCTCCCTCCTCTCCGTGTATCATTGAAGACAGGCAGTAGCTAGGGGCTAAACTGAGAAAGGAGAGGGGGATAACAGGTTCAATTACTGGTCAGTCTGATTAGAGCCCTGAATGTTACACCACCAATGTCCTGTAGAGATTCATTGATGTAATCAGGAGCTGTGGCAGAATGACTAACTCCCTCTACTGAAAGCAGCACCAAGCAATACACCAGTACAATACATTTTATCTTATTTTTTATTCTTTGGTGTCAAGTTAATTTTGGAAACTTTGGGATTTCTTTTCGGATATAATTTGACAAAAGTTTCTGTGGATTGGTTTAGTGGATTTGTTTAGCAGCATATAATTAGCGACACATTGAGCCAATAGACTGGTGGGTTATTGGGATTAAAAAAAGTAGATGTAGATGAGAATATTAAAACAGTTAAAACAGTAATAGTGAAGAACTGTGTTACAGAATTTGCATGAAGATTACAGAGCAGTTCAAGAAAAGAAATGTAATGGGAATGTGCACAAAGCAGGAAGAAAACTGAAACGTTTTGCCAAAATGGTAAACTTATATTCAGCTCTAGCTGGAGCATTAAGAGTACTTTTAGTCCAGGCATCAGTATTAAAATGTAGTTTTAGTGTAGTTTTAGGCTACACGTCATACTTTTTTTCTTCCATTTAAACTACTCCCTTTGTTTGATCAACATAACCCACAACAGAGAGTATTAAAAGTCCTGGCATCGTTTTTGCATTCTGTGCTTAAAAAAACAACATAAATCAATTATGAAGATTAATTTATTTTCTTGCACATAACATTTCAGATCCATGGTAAATTTGTGCTCTACAGGAAGTTAGAAATAATACATGGAAGTGATAGAAGAAAGAGCAAGGAAAGGAAATGTATATAATTGTGATCTGTACCAAGACGTGCAGTTTTATGTGAAAGCTAATGTTCAGTTTTGCTGCTTGGAGAAAAGATAGTAAATCTAACTGAAAGACAAAAACAAAATATGCAACGACAGGAGATAAGAAGAAAGGAAATAAAACTAAAAATAAAAGTATTTCATATCAGTAAACATACTTTCCAGATATGATAATGACGGGGATACTGACCGCAGCACATTATGGGACAAACGAACAGAGGCTCTATCTTCAATCTACTGAGATGGAATGAATAAAAGATGACCAATAACTGCCAAACTTCAGTCAGGCACTTGGATTAAAGTGACAGGAGACAGAGAAGAAAGAAAACGCTCACACACATACATCCAAATATTAGATTTAGATCCAAACAGTGCTAATATTTACTGCTGAGCTTCAGGTCTAAACAACTTTCAGAGTATATATCAGGCTTACACTGAAAGTTCAGCCATAAATTTAAAAGCCGTCTGTATCCAAGCTAAGAGACTGGGACCTAAAGCTGACAGAGATGACAGTGACATAAGTATTATTTCGTACTTCTCAGAGATGAAGCGTCTCTAGGGAGTGTGTTTTTATTGAATTTTGCTGAGGTATTTAGTGTTGCTGCCTGAATGTCTGTATTTTAGATATTCCCATCATTCCCATTCTGCCTCACTTCATCTGAAAGGGACTATAATGTAGGAAAATGAATAAGTCTGTATCCCGCCCTACTTTTGTGAGGCTTCCTCAGACTTTCCAAAAGTCCAAAAGAGCTGACAGGTTAAAAAAAAGAACTTTTGTCCTGATAACTGCCTTTTGAGATCACATTGAGAGAACAACTGCTGCCACACAACCTTTTCACGGTACACTGGAAAAGCTCTTTCAACAAGGGTTTCCAAAATATCCTGTCTAGGGGCATCCGTCGGGCAAACAAAGCAGTTTGTTAGTCATGTTCCATGTGCGACTTCTCCTTCTGTGTACCCTCCAGAGAAAAGGAAAACTCTGCTAAGAATGGGACACTGAGGTGGTCTGTATTTCCACCGGAGCCCTTCAGTGAGAACTTTTTGAACAAGCTCTGGTGAGAGATGACTTTGTTTGAATTGAACTCACCGAAAGACAGACCTCAAAACAGTGTGCAAGAACAATGGATCCTTAGTTGAGGAGGTATGAATGCATGAAGGCATGGGTGGGGAGTTATGAACTGGGACATACCAAATCCTCCGTGCGCTGAGAGAGAAGAACAAGCGCACACACACTCGCCACAGAAGCCTCATTTACTGATCACATTGTATCACTTACAGAAACCCAGGGAGGCTAAATACACTCCATATCGCAGGTCATCTGAGGTCAGCTGCAGGTGCAGGCAGATTTTAGAAAACAAGACATTTATTACTACCTGGGTTTTCAGCAGCATCCTGGCCAAGACTCGGTGCCCTCACTTCCATCGCTAATGCTAAACATGCAAACATAGGTGCAACACAATGTTTTTATACTCCTGTCAAAATACCAGTGTGCTGCAGACTAAACAACAGGGGGATGCTACCCATGTGGTTTGAGAGATGAAGAGTGAACAGAATTGCTACAAGAAACTGTTAAGAAAAATGTTTTTACACAAGGCTTCGTGAGAAAACTCTTGGAAAAACTCATTTTGCAGTTTTAACCAGGCAAATTCAACATGTCAGCTGTGGAAAATCGTCGGTTGGGCACATAGACTGTATATAGAGGATGGCTGCAGATCCAGAGACATAACATCATAGTTTGTGGATTTGCATTTTGATGCTTCAAATGGCCACTGTCATCTTGAGGCTTTGTAGCCAGAAGTGGCCGTATTTTGGTGAGTGGGTTCAGTGCTAGCACCAAGAAAACTGCATCAATTGACTTCATGGGTGCACACAGAGCTAGGCAATAAAACAATAACATAATTATCATGCAAAGGTCCTAGCAATATAAACATAAGTTGTACAATGTTGCAGTATATTTATCATATTTAACTTCTGACAGGAAAAAAATTAACCTTATGTTTATATATCAAATTAGGTTTAAAGGGGAACCTTTAGGGTTAACAGAAATAGTGATTTGATTTATACTGAGATACATATCGATATCAGTTTACATGAGAAAAAGTATTTTTTATTTTTCGGAGGAAAGCAATATGGATTTTAATCCTCGTTTCTAATTTTCCATAAGGACTGATGAGGACGGCCACATTTTTACCAACCTCTTGGGGCTTTCTGCTCTACTTTTTTTGGTCTGAACTTGTTACGTGGTGTTCTACAGCTATTTTCAACCATAAACAGCCACGCAAGCACGTGTGCCAAGGTCTCTGCAAATAAAAGCACGAGTAGAGTAAGAAGGTGAGTGGCACAAAAATAAACCTTGATGAGGTCCGTTAACTGAAAGCATAATTTCAGCAGAGCTGCACTTCCCCACCACATAACTGGAGGTAAACTGAAACCAGGACTACCGTGGGTGGTCAGAAAGGCCTAAAAACCAAGTGGCAAAACAAATATACATGTATGTTCGGCTCTTTCTCTGCGTGACTGAATGTTTACAAACTCATTGTGAAGAACTGGCTTAAACCGATCTTCCATAAGAATAAACTCTCTGTTTCAAATATATTCCCTCTTGGAATGTCATTTTCCAATTGTCTGCAAGATTCTCCCTGATTCAAGACACATCAACCCAAACACAACGCTGCTGGTCTTTTTAATCTATGAAATCAAAGCTGAGTAAACACCGCTTTGGTATGTCTAATTCTTTGAGCCAAACTCCAGCGGTCAAGTTTCACACATACCAACACACATCTGGAGCACTCAGCGTGGAAGATCAAGCTTGATATTCTGCACATGTCAAGGCAGTGAATGGCTCGACCCTAACTCTACAAATACATTACTAAGAGGGGAGTGATCCCAGGCTTCTGTCTTTATGGAGATGTCAGGATTCAACTGAGGGAGCCAAGTGCTCTCATCCACTTTTCCAGAAGGATCTTAAAGTAAAAACGACATAATTGTCAGAAGAAAGACAAGTACTTAGACAACAACAGGGGAAAAATTATGTGAAGGGGCAGGGTGGATACTGAACTTTTACTCTCTGAACCCACTGAAAGACCTGCCAAATGTGTCTCAGAAACATTTTGGTAACAATAAACAGATTTGTGTAATGCCACGTCATTTCTTATCTGTGTTGTTTTCTGCACTGTTTGGATTAAGTTATATGATGTTACTTAGTGTTTATTATTTTAACTCACAATTTATCTCTTATTTTCAACTGGACTAAAATATCAGAGGAGACTACTGCATGCAATCGTAGGTTATAATTGAATACATTTATTAACGTTCCAACAGAAAAATTAACACCAGACACCAGTCACATCTAACAGAAAGGTTAGCAGTGAGCGGAGACAGCAACCATCCTTGATTTCTCTTGACCCTAACAGCAGGCAAACACAGAGATGTCACGAAAAGAGCTTCACTTGTTTGTTTCTAATGTCTGGTGATCCACTTGCTTCTTCTTTTTTTAAACATCAGCTGTAGTTGGCATCCAGTTATTTCAGTAGGACTACTATTAGGCTGGTATTTGTACTAAAAAGTACCAGTAAGAACCAAAGTAGTTATAATAAAATTTGGTATATATTGTGATTTACTGATCTCTTAACTTTTCATCAAGTCAATTAGTCCTGGGTAGTATTATGGCATCTAGCATAGCAGGATTTTTAGAAAACAATTTTATCTTTAAAACCTTAAAAAAAAAACAACTTAGACACTGTTACTAATGGGCGAAAGTAGGAACGTTTGTGTAGTAAAACAACCCTGCACATTCCTGGCTACATTTACTTCATTTTTTTGACAAGCATAAATACCCTTGTTTGCATCGATCATCAATCATAATAGTTCCTAAACGCTTTGGCTTGATACCAGAGCCACTGCCGCCCCTCAGATTTATCTGAGGGGCAGCAGTGGCTCTGGCGGAATTTACCGGCAGTCATTCTTAAATGATTTTTTCTTTAAAAAATCATTTAAGAACGCAAAGATTTTGTGATATGTGGTTAGTAGAGATATCCAGTTCACTGAACTTGTTTCCTTTTATCCAATGCTCTGCATCGCCATGAAAAACCATTCTTTTATTCGGCACAGAATAACTGTTGGATTTAGGATGTGAAATAGTCAGGAGTGAGCTGAAAACACAGAGACAGCAGCCTTCCCTAATCTCCCCCCGACTTCAGCAGGAGTACAACTCCACGGGCGTCACAGCAAGATTTTCACTTGGTCGTGTACGGTTTCACCTGTCTGCCTTTCAGACCCAGATCTGAACAGGTAGAGGAGAATAGGCCTATAGAGTCCTCTTCTTTTCCTCTTCCCTCCCCTCCCTCTTCTCCTTTCTCTCCCTCTCTTTTCTTCCTGGCCGGCTAATCTCTTCTCAGGTTTAGGGTTCCCGGTTCAGGCTCTTTGAGGAGGAGGAAATATGGGGTTGGGTAAACATCAGGGCTCTCACTGCAGGGATTACAACACCCATATATCACTGAGACAACTCCCTTTTCAACAAATGACAAGTCACCAGGACCCTGTGCGAGAAAGGATCCAATGACACTTCCTATCAACACAGCAGACACCGATAGCATATACCGTCACCGTTTTCACAACATCGTGTTAGTTTATGAGGATCCGGTGTCTTCGCATTCTCAGCCAACGTCTTCAGATCGGTTTGAGGTTTTCACACATTGTTGCACCTGATGTTTGGCTTGTGGGCATCTTCAAAGAGGCAACAGCACAAACGGAAAAGAGCTCTAGAGAAGCTCTTTGATCCTTTCAGAGAGAGTGCTGTTCATTGCCCAAAGACTCCATTTCACTCTCTCCTGTTGACAAAGCGAAGTACCATGCATGGCAACGTGCTGCTGGATGCATTGTGCTTCAGCGGCTGGGTGTTATAAAGTAAAACCACAATCGGGCCTCATTTAAGAAAAACACACTTTTTATCCAAAAAGACATCACCGAAGGTCAATGAGGTGGATCAGTTTTCCAACCTCACTGGGACGAGCACAATTCCATGTGCTCATGCATTTTAGCTGTCAGAAGGTTAAAATTCAATTAGCCAAACAGCTTTTCTTTTCCAAAGCAGCGGGTGCGTCCAATAATTCCTCAGTGCGATGCATAATGAGAAGTGAGGGACACTTAAATGCACTCCCCAGTTGTGCTTTTCACTTGTGTGCAGTTGACAACGAGCAGTCATGTCAGAGTAAAGGATGAAATCATTTAGGGAGGAACAAAAGGCACCCAAAATTTATGGACGATTAACAATGATGCGTGTAAAAAATTGGAAAATAGACACTGTGGTGATGCTACACATGTTTTTACTATTGATGGCAAATTGAGAATAAAGCTACAACATCTTAAATTTATAAAGCGTTGTTACGTTTTTTGTAAAGTGTTTATATAAATATTTTCACTGGAATGTGGCTCTAATATTCACATTTCTCACAGAACAGTATTCTGGTCAGCAGTATACAGCACCACGTTACTTTGTAGTAACATCCTAAAGGTTAAACTCCACTGAAGAGAAATTATAAGTAAACACATTCTCATAATGTACCTGTTCAGTTTTTCTATAATGAATCCTTGATATTTTCATTATTATTTTTAATTTTCAAAACCAGCATTAGTGTTTTAACACTATGTCCTTACAGATTGTTTACTTTAAAGGATTTTTTTGATACTCAATGATAATGCATTGAGGAAATTAATGACTGGTTGCACCACAATTTTCTCCAACTAAACAAAAACAAAACTGAAGTAATAGTCTTTGGCGCCAAAGAAAAACGATTACAGGTCACCAAAGAACTTCAATCCATACATCTAAAAACCACAAACCAGGCGAGAAATTTGGGTGTAGTGATGGATGCAGACCTAAACTTAGAAAAACACATTAAGACAATAACAAAATCAGCTTACTATCACCTCAAGAATATTTCAAGGATAAAAGATCTGATGTCTCAACAGGACCTGGAAAAACTAGTCCATGCATTCATTTTTAGTAGGCTTGATTACTGTAACAGCATCTTTACAGGTCTACCTAAAAAATCAGTCAGACAACTACAGCTCATTCAGAACTCTGCTGCTCGAGTCCTCACTAAGACCAAAAAAGTGGACCACATCAGTCCAGCTCTGAGGTCTTTACACTGGCTGCCTGTCCGTCAGAGGATAGACTTTAAAGTTCTGATGCTGGCCTATAAAGCTCTGAATGGTTTAGGACCAAAATACATCAGTGACCTCCTGACCCAGTATGAACCTTCCAGATCCCTCAGGTCATCTGGATCCGGTCTTTTATCAGTTCCCAGAGTCAGAACCAGACACGGAGAAGCTGCATTCAGCTTTTATGCTCCTTATATCTGGAACAAACTCCCAGAAAGCCTCAGATCAGCTGAAACACTCAGTTTATTTAAATCCAGGCTGAAGACTCACCTATTCTCAGCTGCATTTGAATAAAGCACCAAATCCACACTTTTAAGCTTAAATTTCCAAACTTACATTAACTACTGATTTTATCTATTTCTGATTTTATCTGTTTTGATTTTATATACTGTTTTGTTTGTTTGTTTGTTTGTTTGTTTGTTTGTTTGTTTGTTTGTTTGTTTGTTAAGTGGGTTTAGAGCTCTGGGTAGCTCCCCAGCTGGGTCTAGACTGGGTCTAGAGAGTATTTTAAATTCAGGGAATTTAAAATAGAAAGTAGCTCGTCCACAGAAGGACTGGTAGCTCCGCTTACGATAAGGGTTCAGATCGCGCGAACAGGTGTGAAATGTGTGTGTTTAGTTAGTTTGTTTGTTTGCTTGTTTTAATCAATTTTAAATCATGCTTTTTATTTGTTTTTGTTTCTAATGTCTCTGTAAAGCACTTTGAATCACCTTGTTGTTGAATTGTGCTATACAAATAAATTTGCCTTGCCTTGCCTTGCCTTACTAATTGCAGTATTAGCCTGGCTAATTATCAAGTAAGTAAAACTCAAATTTTTGCATAGAATAAAGAAACGTGTTGACCTATGAACTTAGACTTTGCACTTTGAGCTTTAGAGTTTAGTCATATTTCTACTATTAGGTAAGCTAAGCTAACCTACTCCTGGCTGTAGTTTTAGACTGAACACACCCCTTGTGCTGATCTTCTTTCAGTAAGACAGCAAGGAGGCAAAATTAAAATGAAGTAAATTAGTGGTTTTTAGACACCAAAATGAGCCCAAACCTTAAAACAACAGGTCAGCAAAAAAGCATCAGCAGTTTTGTAGTTTTTTCCCCTCCGTGTATATATGATTTTTTTTTACACAATAATTTATTCTGGTTGATTTGCTGTCCCCTAGAGCAGCTATCCATCTTCTCCAGGAACACCTCAGTGCTGATAATACAGCAGTATAATCCTTCATCATTACTGTTACACACATTAACAGTAGTCATAGTTCAAATTGTGACAGATTGTGTATCTGATTTGTACAACATGACCTCATAATACTGCACAGGAAAGCACCAATTGTGAAATTTTGGGTTGAAATCAATACGGATGTGTAAAAATAACAATTTGGACAGTGGCTGAAGAAATACTAATTTTGTTCATCTTAAAGATAATAAAGGACGAGACAAGTCTTTTGGGTCCTTATGTGATTTACTTTGGACATTTAATCAGCACATCAGCCCTACTTGCAATAAGCTGATTATTGGTTACTGGCAATAGTTTAATAAGCAAGATAACCTCCATCCAATCTTAGGATCCAGGACAGCCAGGCATTCTCTTAGCGAGATAGAATTTAGACCACTGAGTTGTTTTGTACAGAATGGAGGGAACTCTTTAGAAATTGCATGGTAGTGGTGAAATTTCTACACATACACAGAGTCATAAAAAGCAAAAAATGCACACTAACTATGTTTAATAATAGAGAGCAAGCTATCAAGTGTCACAGGGAAGATATATGTATAAAGCTGTAGACAGAGGCATAACTAAATGTTTGCAGTCTGCACTGGCTTCCCTTACAAAGACATTCTGAGAAATCCAAACAGGAAAACTTGACCTTTCTTTGCAAGGAACAGAAAATGCAATCCAGACCATGTTGTCATGGGGAAAACACAACATGTTCGTCTTCATGCGACCAAACTGTAGACATCATAATTCTCTGGATGACAAACTTCTGAAAATCATGGCAAAGATACTAACAATAGTTACATGTTCACTCATGTGAATTCATGCCACCCCAGCTTCTTTTTTAATGGCTCTGTTTATTTAAAGACTAATAATCCACGTGGAGCTAATGAATCTTTCACTAATATTAAAATCAAATTAACAGCAATGTTAATAGTGGTGTCTGCTTTCAGTCAAAGACATGCAGCAAACTTAGGTATAAAAGCAATATTCATATAAGGTGTACGGCTGATGGAGCGTGTGTTGGCAGGCATCGCCGCAAGTATGAATAAGGACATCTGGGAAGAATTATCCTCATTATAACAAAAAGCTATCAGTGATTTATAGGAGGTTGTATTCTGTTGTTCCACTATCTCATAACGATAAGAACTTTATCATGGCGAAATGCGCATTATCTCTGTCACTCCCTTTCCCTTTCCTCTTTTCTCTCTAAGGAGTTAAACAGGATGACTAATTAACAACTTTACTCTTCGCAATTCTCAGGAAAACCATGATATCCAACATCCGATAGTAGAATCAATCTCACATGTGGGGCAGCGACATTTTGCATGCCTCACTACCGAGAAAACAAAACATCTCTTTTTAATTAAACAACAGTGCGGTGTCAAGACCTGATGCGACATACCATCTCACTGACCACGAACAAAACCAGCTCACCCATCACATTTTTCTTCTTCTTCTTTTTCCTCTCACCAATGTGAACAAACCCGACATGCTCAAACATCCTCTTGCCTGAGGCAAAGAGGTTTTTACCATTTATTTGTGAAGTGATGCAGCTGCCAATTTGTCAGGAACATGAATCACAACGAATGTCATATTTAAGGCCAATAACGCCATGAATATTCATTTATATTGTCTTAGGTTTGCTTTACACATCTGGCCCAAAAACAGTGATTTGATTTGATGGCTTTAGTAGCATGAATCTTGATATTTCTCACTGTGGGGGAAGAATAATTTCTCCTTATATAATCCTGCAATAAGTAAGAAGTCAGATATGGATTTCAGATCAAGTCTGACAGTCACATCCATCCTAATGACTCCAGTACACATTTGGAGGGCCTTACATAGGATCCCCACATCAGGTTAACTGTTGTGACTTGGCCTACATGTACTTCATTCGAACTGCACAGTGCTTTGGACCTAAAGCACCTCTGCATATTTTTCATCCCTGTCATTCAGTTCAAAAAACAACTCATATAACAGAGGATTTAAAGTTTCTATCCATCCTCTTAGTCGCACTACTGGGCACATTTATTCCAATGCAAATGAGGATGTGTGTGCATCCTAAAATGTACAGATGGCTGATATAAGACAGCAACATTACCTGAAAGACAAAAAGTCAGACAAGACATTGGAACTACACAGTTAAAAATTACTTTTTCACTGCTTTAAATTTGGCCTTTCTTAGTTGTGCATTTCTCAATAACTCTTAAGTTCACTTTAAAAAGAAATAAAAGGAAGGAATGGAGAAGATGGAGAAAAGACAACACTCTTACCTTTGACTGTTTAAGCTGGATGCCATAGATGAGAATATTTCTGTGCTTGGCTGTTGAGGCCAACTCCGTGATTGCCGTGGGTGCTCTCTCGCTGACAGGGAGCTCATCAGTCCTGCTGAAGTGCACCTATCAAAACAAAGACCACCGCACCCAATCAGAAAACAACTGCCAATAAAGAATAGCAATTACGCCCCATTTTGGAGCAATTACAGGACATTGTTCAAGCAGTAGTTTAAACATGTTGCAGCTCAATAGGCTTATTTGTTTAGGGCTATGTTTGGGGAAGTTCGAGGAAGCATGAGCGTCTGCTTAGAGTAAACAGAGGTTGGTTGATACACAATCCTGTCTGAGGATATAATGACTCTAATTGAGTTGTAAATCTTATGGACCTCTGGGGTTTATTTTCCTCAATTAGGGTAGCATAATCCAGATACAATGGTTCAGGTTACTGTGTCATCTCTATGAGCAGCTAAACTTTAGTCGATTTCCATAACCATACTGCTGACAGCAACTTAAATGGAGATTTATTCCTTTCAATTATTCTGTCACATATCGTAAAAAACTGCGGCAGTGAGATGCAATAGTCAGGAGAATAGTTTCAAAAATGTCAAGACATCTGCTTTAAACGTACAATTATTGCACTCTCCTTGAATATCAATCAAATGTTGGTTGTCATCAGCTGAAGTTCCAACTTGAAAACTGATTATTCAGCACATTCGCAGGGGTAGGACACCAAATTGTCTTATTCGGGCCAAGAATCCTCAACGGTGAGCGAGCTCATGAAGAATGAGAGTATTTGTCCTTATTAGACTGGATTTTACCAGAAATTAAAAAAAACTTGAACATAGACACTATTGTTATTGGGCACCTTCCATAATGACTTAGAGGGGATGCTAAGCTGATGTAAAATATACTTGAAGAGCCCCCAACAACCTGACAATCAATCAAGTACAAGCTGCTTGAGTGATAATTATACAATAATAATATTATTGATATTAATGGTAATAAACTTCAGGCAAATGTTTATCATAGATTGGTGATTTCTTATAGCGTAAACTCAACAGCAACATTTTTTTTCTTTGAAATGTCTTGCTCAAGGCCATAACATCTTAGACTAAGTAAAACAAAGTGACCTCCATTATCCGGTCTCCTTTACTCCCCTTGAGGCTACCACCATCACATGGATAACACCAACACTTGAAACTCTATGATCCCTCAGTGATCACTACCATGTGATCAAGCCTGGGATAAATAACGGGGTGCATATGCAATCTAATAATAGCCCCAGGCAAACCCCCCCCCAAAAAAACCCAGACACTCTGGTGCAGGATCAAATCGCTTAGGAGGACTGCCTCATGTTTTGCCGTATTCTCAACTTTCCAGGCTGAGTTTATGCACATTTGAATGTTGACGAAATTAGGTTAGGCATAGATGGGGGGAAAAATGACAGATGTGATTTACTTTAATAGAATACGCTTTAATTCTCCCTTTTGGTTTTCCCCTGCAAATTTCTAAAGGCATTTTTTATATTCCAATCAATGAATCAATCCTTTAAATAGCAATTTGGTAACAAAAAATAATCTGAAATCCAGCGTGGTTTTATAATTCACAGTCTCACTGTAGATCAGAGCATCACTGCATGTTACATAAGGAAGTACTAGGTCTATATAGACTGATAGAATACAATTACAGGAGCAATCAAATTCTAATAACTTCTATCTTCTTCATGTAATAAGAAAAGGACACCACTCATTAATACAGCAGCATAGAAGACAACAACAAAAGACAAAAAAGTGACAACAGAAATATGCAGCAACCAGGCTCCTTTAAGCTGCCAACAGAACTCTGATCTACTGAACCACAAACTCTGATGTTTGGAGCCCAGTCAGCAAATTGGGCTGTTGTTTGTGTTCTGCAGGTCCTTCTCATTGGGCGACAGTGCTGGAGCAACAGAGTGTCACTCCACAACACAAAAGATGGACTAGTTTGGGATTCAACAATTTCAATCCTTAACTCTAGTTTTTGTCCATAGTTGTGTTTTTTGTCTTTTTTTTTTAACCATTTTTGTGCAAAGTGGGGGGGGGGGGGGGGTGCTAACATATCATCTAATGCTAGAAGCTTGCAAATTGCATTCAGCAGTAAAAAAAAAAAAAAAAAAAAACAGATGCAGAAAGGCAGACAAGTAACAAACTGATAAAACACTAGAATTTCTCTTTCAAATCCCAGACTGCTTGGACAGGCTATATCACACAGTAAGCTTTGTGTCTTAATTGTTTAATTAAAATTCAACCTAAAACTACCTAGGAGGCACAAACAGCACAAATATGGTGGCGAAATCTAGTTCAGCGATTTCACCACCAAGAAACAATACTGCTGTTTATGGATGGATGGAGTTACTAAAAATATCCGCCTCAGTAGAGTTGTTGGAAGGTGAAAGCTATCCATAGAGTCTCCAAAAGTTGATTCTGTTCATCTTGACGTAGCGTTTTCAGTGGGAGAGACGTTTAGTCACTCAACCAAGTGACTTCTTCAGTCTCAGCTGACTGCAGGTTTCCCCAATCTTATAAACGGTACATTTGCATAATGACTGAAACCAGCACCACTGAAGGAACAAAGGGCTGGGAGGTCAGTTCCTTCATCATAATTATGAAAATTCTCATGACCATTGATCAACAACCACTGATCAATGGCCATGAGAACCATTCACAGAGAGCTGGGCAATGGCTGCAATCACATCACTGTATGATGGCGAAAGATGTACCCTTAGGCCCCCTCCTCAATTCAAAGATGGTCTTTCCCTTTTCACGTAAATGGCCTCCTTGACTCCGCGCTCAAAACAGCGTTCCTCCCTGTTTATAAGATTGGGGAAACTTGCAGTCCGCTGGGACTGAAGAAGTCACTTGGATGAGTAGTTAAATGTTTCTCCCACTAAAAACGCTACGTCCAGATGAACAAAATCAACTTTTGGAGATTTACTTACCTGGATGAATGAGCATGCATCAAGACCTATCCATAGAGTCCTGAGTTCAATTCCACCTGAGTTCAAACCTGCCTTTCTGTGTGCAGTTTGCATGTGGGTTCTCTCCGAGTACTTCAGCTTTCTCCCACAGTCCAAGGACATGCAGTTAGTGGGGGTACGTTAATTGGAAGCTCTAAATTGCCCATAGGTGTGAATGGAGGTGTGAATATGAGTGCGAATGGTTGTCTTTGTCTATGTGTTAGCCCTGAGACAGACTGGCAACCTGTCCAGGCTGTACCCTGCCTCTCACCCCAAGACAGCTGGGATAGGTTCCAGCCCCCCCCCTGAGAAGGATAAGTGGCAGAGAATGGATGCATCTAAAAATGTTTTAATTGCTTTAAAGTTTGGCATTTAAACAGTGCAGTCTACAAGCATTGAACCTCTTTATGAGATAGCCTCAAGTGGCCTCCCAAGGAACTACAGTTAATTAATTGGCTTAATTTTTCATCCCTGGAGGTTGCAGTTTGGTGCGCAACAATCTTTATATGGGTGGTATACGTCAAAGTAACATCCACATAAATCTCAGGACCCAAGGCTTCGCAGCAGAACATTGCATTGTAACAAGATGATCGATGTTATTCACTTCGCCTGTCAGCAGTTTCATTGTTGTGGCTGATCGGAATAAATGTTAGAACAGAATAAGATTAGGATGAACTAGCAACATTTACCAGTGAGAGTTTTGTGGGAACCTGGTTTGTTCTGATGTGGAAGGGAGTCAATCCCATTAAACCCCACAGCTTCAAACCGAGTGTTTACACATCTGAATCTATGTGCTTCAATCTTTATTGAAAACTAACACAAGTAAGCACAGGGGCTTTAGCGGAGCAATTCTGCATGACATCTGGCTTGTTTTGTCACAGAAATCAGCCTCTGTGGGTTTATGTTGTTCTCATTACCTGGCATTGTTTTTGATGCTGGCTCTTTGTTTTAGATGAAGAGTTACATTTTCCAAATTAAAAAAAGTAAACAAGCCTTTCACAAACATTTAAATGTTTCCCAGAGCAGATTAAAGCAGTTTGTTCTTTTTTTCCCTCAGTGAGCTCTCAGGTTAGTGTAGCTCTGGTGGGATCAGCCACAGTTTGAAGGAAAGCGAGCCGTAAGAGAGGTCGTGCAGAGGTGCTTTCAAGGGAGGTGTAGAGTTTCCAAATAGCTACAGAGCTCCAGAAGGGACGTGAGGTGGACCACAGGTTAGATTTTTACAAGCAGAAAAAAAAAAGAAAAGGTTTTCAATGCTATGCAGTACATGTACCTCAATGAAACTTAATCTGTGCTGCACCAGTTGTGTGGGGAAATGACACTGAGACATTATATGCACAGACATACAGTAGTTTATATACTGTATGACTTTAAGGACATGTTATAGATTTATGAGCTTTTATTTATATATTAAAGAGACAAACTTGTAACCCTTTAGGTGGCTTCTCTAACAAACACACAACTGCAAATAACACACCTTTAGTCCTCAAATGGTATTAATAGCTCGTTTAAGAAAGAAAAAAAAGAGTACATACTGAATACACTACATATAAAAAAGAAAAAATGTTTGCTTAAAGAAACGTCAAACCTGTGTGCTTTGAATTACAAGTGAGTTGAACTGTATGTAGATATCCAAGAAAAGAGAGTGGCGATGTATAGAAGGCTTGAGTAGTATCAATTATAACAGTTTAAACTCCCAACGGTATGAATTTCAGTACTTGAAAAAACAGAACCCCCTAATGTTAATGTATCACAGTTGATGTATGCAGTTTTTGTGAGTTTGAGACTTTACATCATTGGTATCATTTCTTGGATGTAGCAAATATGATACAAATTAAAACATATATGAAAATTAATATTTAATTGGGTTTAAAAAAACTTGTTAAGATGCTACATTTGAATGCTTCAGTTTTAAAAAAATGCTATTTTCTGTC
The DNA here is from genome assembly GCF_964374335.1 of Astatotilapia calliptera. Lineage (NCBI taxonomy): Eukaryota > Metazoa > Chordata > Actinopteri > Cichliformes > Cichlidae > Astatotilapia > Astatotilapia calliptera. The sequence continues at coordinate 33,051,310 of NC_137432.1, read as the reverse complement.
AATTTCATGATTCAGGCTTTATTAAAATGGTGTGGAAAAACTGTATTGTGGCACTGGAGCAGTTTCCACTGGTCCGACAGGAAGCTGAGCTCAGTGAGCTGGGAAAAAGTGAGACTGCGAGTAGTTATTTGTAAAAGGAAAATGATTCAGTCCCATTTGGATCAATTTTGGATTGAATCATGATGATAACAGTAAGTCAACACAACACAAAGCTATGCTGCAATAGGCTCAGGCTCCTGTGGGTCTTAACATGTTGCACAGAGCATTTGTTCAGCACTCACCTCTTTCCATTCACTGCGTGTGTATATATAACACTAATCCACGCTGTTAACTTTTGTCTTCTCGTTCGAATAGTATGTTTTTTGTCCTCATCTCTCTATGCACTCTTCTTCCCCCCCCCCTTTCTTTTTCCCTTTACCTCTCAATCCAGCCATAGTAGACAGCTGGCAGAGGTCCCCTCCTGTTAAAAAGAAACTGAACTAAGTATACCTAGAAGCCTTTTTATTGTACTAATGCACTGGTTATAACATTTGTATGATATAGCCTATAGCTTTCATTCTCTCCATCCATCTGTCCAATTTAGTAGCCTAACATGGATGTCACTGGACAAGTTCTGACAGTTTGTTGGTCTGGGGCTTTCAGGTATATATTATAACAATATGTCAAAATCTTCCAAGGAGTGGACGTCTCAGCATATTCTCCCCAAGGTCAGATCATACAATGTTCCGAGAAAATGCTAAAAATCTCAAGAGCTACATTTCAGACACTAGAAACCTTGGTTTGCATGTTAAATTATAAAGTTCATGACAGAACAATTAGAAAAAAAGACAAGTACGAACAAGTATGCCTTTTTTGGAAGGGTTGCTAAGCCTCTTTTCTCAGAAAAGAACATGGTAGCACAACTAAGGTTTGCAAAGCTGCGTCGAAACAAAGCACAAGATTTCTGGAACAATGTCCTTTGGACAGACAAGACCAAAGTGGAGATGATGCACAAAGCCACATTTGGAGAAAAGTCAGCATATCAGCACAAACACGTCTTGGGGACCTTAAACTCTGTTTACCAAATTATTTAACAAACAAACGTGAGGCCATCTGTCCAAGCTAAGGTTTGGCATTCCAACAGTACAGTGATCCCAAGCACAACAGCAATCTACAACACAATGGCTGATTTCAGTCCATCACACTGAAGTCCAGACTTCATCCAGATTGAAATGCTGTGATAGGAACTTAAGAGAGCTGTGCATGAATTAATAAAAAAAAAAAAAGTGGGACAAATTCCTCCAAAATAATATGAGAGACTGATAAAGTCAGTCAGAAAATGATTACTTCTAGGTGTTGCTGTTAAAGTTGGTTCTAAAAGTTACTGAATCATGGTTGTTCCAAATGTCATTAGACCTTCTTCATGCCTCGCTGGCTTACAACATCTGAGGCAGCAGAGATGGGAGAAGGAAACTATTGTCTAGTTTCAGTGAAGCAAAAAATCATACAGGCAGCAGAATTGACTGTGTAAATAATGCTTGACATTGATAAAATAAAAATAACTTGTTAAACCAACTAGGATTTTTTTAAGTTATGCCCATTTATTTTATATGTCTATTGCAATAACTAAGCCAGTGTGCACACTTCTTATGGATACTTCCTGTGGATGCTTTCAAGGCAGGACTGTACATAACAGAATCAAGAGCAGGTTTTCCAGGTTCTGTTAACTAGATTCCTGAACTGTATTTTGTTTTTTAGGTACACAGTTTGTAGGAGTTAAAAAGTTGAGAATGGCAATGATGACTTAAAAAATGATGCGTTTTCCCCACATAACTGCATGCAAGAGCTGCTGTGCTGTCCCTGTAATTGCCAGCAATACATTCTTTGTCTTTTAATGGTTTACAAATCTGACAACAACAAGAATACACGAGGTCCCAGCAAGGAATGGAAACAGAGTTGTGGGGGACGTAGAGTAGATTTGTATGTGAAATCACAGTAAGGATGGCTGCATCTGTCAGTGAGTGCACCACTTGGGTCCTGACTGAAATATGTTAATAAGTTCATGCCCTGAAATTTGGCATGAACACTTGTGGGCTCTAGAGGATGATTGTTACTGACATTTTCCTTTAAAACCACCGAAGCCTTTGACTTGGGTGGTTTTAGTCAAATGTGTCAACAACATTTGGATGATTTTTCATTAAATTTTAGAGGCTTTAATTTCTCCTTGGGTTTTTCATTACATCTCAGTTTTTACACCCCCCATAACTTGTCTTCCAGTCCAGGAACCTAGAAAAATGCCACACTAAGATGATGGACATGGATTAGCACTCTAACTGTGAGATGTACGGTTATAGGATCTACATCTCAACTCACCCAAATAACAACCACCGGGTGGAGAAGAGCTCGATTTTCTGCCTCTAAAGCCACAAGTATCGCCTCCACTTCAGACAAGCATGAGTGACTGACCTAAAGACCAAAGACAAAAACAAAAAAATTCATGACTACTTACAGCGGCATATTTTACTTTCACAGAGAAGTTGTAGAAAATAGAATAAGAACTTACAGAAACTTGGATGAAGTTCCACTCCTTTAACAGACACCTGGCGTTGTCTCCCATTAGATCTGGGACGATGTCCAACTCCTGTGAATGAGAGATACCCTCATGTTAAATATTCAGCTGATGTATCTTGCTTGACTGATAAGATTTAAGGTAGGTCCACCAGTGCCAAGGTCCTAATGCATTTCATATAGAATGACTGATCGACTCCAACGCTCAAAGGTCAAGAGGCTTCTGGTTTTTGTTTCAGCCACTATTTCAGTCATCTGTTGCGAGAGTACATCCACCTGCTTTTCTGCCATGAATCATTCTATGATTACAGAAAAAGGTTATTAAAAAAAGGAAAAGTTTTGTGCCTAAAGATCACATAACTGAGTGGCTTATTTCCATCAACTGCAGTCAGAAACTTATTAGAACAAATGAGACAGGGTAAAAAAGAAACTATTTCTGGGCTTCTTATACTTCTGAACTGGCAGAAAAATTCTGTCATACGCAAAAAACGGGAACAGCAATCATACGTAAGCCAACTTAAATTTCATTATGCTGCAAATTGAGTTGAAGCCGACATGCAGCCAAGAACTGTAAAAGCCTTTTTACTTAGAGAAATGAGACATTTACGTTCTGATCTTTTAATTTTGGCTCTGGCACACAAATAAATTGAGGCAACTGGATAGCCCACAATGTCCATTTTGAATTCATTTTTGTTGTTTTCCCTTAAAAATATAACCTGTTACTATAGTGTCAAACATTCAGGAAATAAACACAGAAATAAACATTCAAAATCTATGTTTGGCATTGAGATGTCACTGTTCTCCTCATTAAAGTAACTGAAAGTAAATGAGAATGTGAAATGGTTATGGGAACCATATGCTCAATGGTTAATTGTTCTTGAAAGATAACTGCCCCCAGCTTCAGGAGGAAAATCTTTTTGGTCCGACATGCCGATTTGCAGGGTTCTAAAAAAAAAATCTGACATGATCTAAAACAGGTTGGCCATGAAATCGCAGAGTAGACGTGTTTATTTTAGTTTAGGCCTAGAGAGCCAAGAAGCCACAGAACCCCAAACACCAAAAAGACCAGTTAAACAAACCGGAGACATACGGTTAATACGGAATTTAAAAGTGTTAAGAAACTATTCTCATTTTTATACAAATAATAAGGCATATCATACACACACACACACACACACACACATATATATATATATATATATATATATATATATATACACACACACACACAGTGGGGCAAAAAAGTATTTAGTCAGCCACCGATTGTGCAAGTTCCCCCACCTAAAATGATGACAGAGGTCAGTAATTTGCACCAGAGGTACACTTCAACTGTGAGAGACAGAATGTGAAAAAAAAATCCATGAATCCACATGGTAGGATTTGTAAAGAATTTATTCGTAAATCAGGGTGGAAAATAAGTATTTGGTCAATAACAAAAATACAACTCAATACTTTGTAACATAACCTTTGTTGGCAATAACAGAGGTCAAACGTTTACTATAGGTCTTTACCAGGTTTGCACACACAGTAGCTGGTATTTTGGCCCATTCCTCCATGCAGATCTTCTCGAGAGCAGTGATGTTTTGGGGCTGTCGCCGAGCAACACGGACTTTCAACTCCTGCCACAGATTTTCTATGGGGTTGAGGTCTGGAGACTGGCTAGGCCACTCCAGGACTTTCAAATGCTTCTTACGGAGCCACTCCTTTGTTGCCCGGGCGGTGTGTTTTGGATCATTGTCATGTTGGAAGACCCAGCCTCGTTTCATCTTCAAAGTTCTCACTGATGGAAGGAGGTTTTGGCTCAAAATCTCACGATACATGGCCCCATTCATTCTGTCCTTAACACGGATCAGTCGTCCTGTCCCCTTGGCAGAAAAACAGCCCCATAGCATGATGTTTCCACCCCCATGCTTCACAGTAGGTATGGTGTTCTTGGGATGCAACTCAGTATTCTTCTTCCTCCAAACACGACGAGTTGAGTTTATACCAAAAAGTTCTACTTTGGTTTCATCTGACCACATGACATTCTCCCAATCCTCTGCTGTATCATCCATGTGCTCTCTGGCAAACTTCAGACGGGCCTGGACATGCACTGGCTTCAGCAGCGGAACACGTCTGGCACTGCGGGATTTGATTCCCTGCCGTTGTAGTGTGTTACTGATGGTGACCTTTGTTACTTTGGTCCCAGCTCTCTTCAGGTCATTCACCAGGTCCCCCCGTGTGGTTCTGGGATCTTTGCTCACCGTTCTCATGATCATTTTGACCCCACGGGATGAGATCTTGCGTGGAGCCCCAGATCGAGGGAGATTATCAGTGGTCTTGTATGTCTTCCATTTTCTGATGATTGCTCCCACAGTTGATTTTTTCACACCAAGCTGCTTGCCTATTGTAGATTCACTCTTCCCAGTCTGGTGCAGGTCTACAATACTTTTCCTGGTGTCCTTCGAAAGCTCTTTGGTCTTGGCCATGGCGGAGTTTGGAGTCTGACTGTTTGAGGCTGTGGACAGGTGTCTTTTATACAGATGATGAGTTCAAACAGGTGCCATTCATACAGGTAACGAGTGGGGGACAGAAAAGCTTCTTACAGAAGACGTTACAGGTCTGTGAGAGCCAGAGATTTTCCTTGTTTGAGGTGACCAAATACTTATTTTCCACCCTGATTTACGAATAAATTCTTTACAAATCCTACCATGTGGATTCATGGATTTTTTTTTCACATTCTGTCTCTCACAGTTGAAGTGTACCTCTGGTGCAAATTACTGACCTCTGTCATCATTTTAAGTGGGGGAACTTGCACAATCGGTGGCTGACTAAATACTTTTTTGCCCCACTGTATGTATATATATATATATATATATATATATATATATATATACATATATATATATATATATATAAACACAACTAGCTGAGATGCACTGTGTATTCTGACACCTTTCTATCAGAACCAATTTCCGCAATTTGAGCTACAGTATCTAGTCTGTTGGATCAGACCACATGCTTCACTTCCGATATGCATCAGTGAGCCTTGGCTGCCCATGAGCCTGTCACTGGTTCACCACTATTCCTTTGGACAACAAGATGGTGACCACAGAATTGCTCAGTTCCAAGATTTAAAAGAGGAATCCAACTTTTATGAATAAAACGGACTCCATCTTGAATTAATACCTGAATTGGGTTTTTTTCTCTAAGGTACAAAAAGAACAAGGTACTCAGACTTACAATGTGAATTCTTTTACAAAGCTTTTACTTTGTAACATTATTGACTGGTTATTTTTACTGTCTTTATGATACTTATGTCCAATTCTTACATAATTTTTTGTGTAAGAATAATACATTATTTATTATTTGTCTCATATGTCCAAAGTGACTTGTATCGCATACTCTTATCATTTTCTTTTCTTAAACAAAGTTTATGTGCTTTAAGTCCAGATTCCAGCATGAAAGGTAATTATTATATCAGACACAGGTACTTACATATACATATACATATTTAAGCTTGTGTTTGCATCAAGATGAAACATTAACAACATCTGCAAGCTACAAATACTGCTGACAGTATGAATATGGTACGTTTATTAAAGCTACCAGACACTTTGGCCCTAAAATATATTCAAAGATCAATCATCTAGTCTAAAAAAAACAACTTGTTGGCAAATTGCAAGCAAAGCTTAGAACCCATTATTTAAAACTATCTGTGGCTGACAGCCAAAAAAAGCACATTTGCTGGCACACTGTCTGTCCAATCATACTACTTGTTTTCTGTCTAAATGACAAATTCTCTTGAGTTGAAAGTAATTATCAAAAACCTTCACTAAGCTGATATGGATCTGAGGATTCCCTTTGATGTGCACAGCATATTAAAATAACAATATGTGTCAAGATTAAACGATACCAGGGGGAAGAAAGAGGAGATAATTTGATTTGAAAAAAAAAAGTTTAATGTGTTTTTTCCTCCCATAAAACATCTACTTGTCTGTGTCAGTCTTTGTTTCGATTTTACTCCAATCAAATACTGAAAATGTGTTTTTAATAAAACAAGAAAGCAATTGTCGGGTATTTAATGACACTGTTCAATGCAGAGTAATTTTCTTGGAAGAGGTTAAGGTTTTTATCACAATGTTAACTTTTTTCAGTGTATTTAGATGTGGTCACTTGAAGGAAACAAACACTGGATATACTAGACACAAAAATATTTGTTTCATATTTAGTAAAGTAGGTTAACCTCCTAGGACCTGGTGTCCACATATGTGGACATCACATTTTGGGTTGTCTAGACCAAAATACAAAATTTTGCTCTACAAGGGCCTGATATCCACTTACGAGGACGTTATACTACCACTGTTCTATCAAAATTTAAAACGAACATTCTCATATGTGGATCTAATTTTTCTCGGAAACAAAAATCAGGTAAAAAAAAAAAAAAAATAGTAATTCTTTGCTTTTACATTCATCAGGTCCCAATCAGCCCAAATAGCAAAGAGAAAAAAAAATGCATGCCATGAAAGAGTTTGGGTCTTAAGAGGTTAAACAAAGGCATGTGTGCGCTGCATATCATGTCAATGACAGTATTAAGTATTTATAATGACAAAACCGCTACATTGTTTGGCCAAAATAACCACACTAGTGTTCACCAATCCAATGTCACAAACGTGGGTAAATGTTAGTATGGAAAACAATATCTGGGAATTTAAGAGCAAGTGCTTCTATTAAGGTTTTAAACATATTCACACATTGGTGGTGGTACGGTATTTTTAGGAGTTAACATGAAAGAATCTTCTTTTATACATTTTTTTAGAAATTTAAAAAGGAATATTTCACTCCATAACTGAATGCACATAATTGTCCTGTGTCCCTCAATAAAACATATACATTGTATGCAGACTGTTTTGGTATGAGCTACCCAGTTTTGCATCTGTAGAGATATCAATCCTTTTCCTGAATTTAATTTTGAAAAACTCAGCAACAATGTCTCTTTTCAGAGCTCGTGGCTCATAAAAATCTGAACACTGCAATGAGCAAGTTCATGGGAGAATTATTTTTCATACTACCTACAGCCACCACAGCTAGATAAGACTGTGGCTCAGGTGTGGGGTACACTGCAAGTGTTTACATTCTATCACACTGTCACAACCACAAGCTTCTCGTCATGGTTAGGTGCACGCTTCATTCTTCACTCTTTGGTTTCCACATGAGATTACTCACATCAAGGTTTACCACAAGGTACCACTGAGCTCCATTATATTTAAGAGATGCTCAGTTTTGGACATCTCTACAGCCAGTAAAACTGGGCAACTAACACTTAAAACAAATCTAGAAAGACAGATAGCACCACAGGCCAGTGGAAAATCAGTAAATGTGATTTTGAGGTGAACCGGCCCTTTAAACTGCATCAAATTGATCTCTTAGATAATATCCTGCTGAAAGAATCTCTAATCATATTTTTACTTGCACGGTCTTTGTCTCTTGTGCACACATGCTGCCAAATCATCCACCTGCACACACATATCCCACTTATCCCTGTATTAGATTCAGGCAATGGCACTGGGACAAAGCTAATTCTTCATCTTCCGCTTCTTCCACTTGCCTTTCATCTCCCCCATTTTTCTTCCTCCCTCACATACTCCCTGAAAAGGATGTATCTGGTTCCGAACACGTGTTCCGGAAAAAAACACAGCCTCACCGGCCACCTAAGTACAGACTGGAATAGGTCTAATCAGCCGATCCAAGGAGGAGAAAACATGACCCCAAATCCATCTCTGGGGCCCATTCCAGCACCAGACAGCAAGATCCGCTCGTTCTGACACCAGCTAAGGAGGAACTTGGAGCAAGTTTAAAGGAGGATGAACAGTTTGGATCACTGACAAATATGGAATCATGACTTGCAGCTTGCTGTGCCACTGCACTCCATTGTCTGCAGTAATGCCCAGCGAATATCTATACCACATCAAAAAATACAGGAAAAACATTACTAAACATGTATAGATGTGTAATAACTGATGGATGTGAAATTTCAGTGTATAATAAACACTATGAAAATACATTTGATGTAAATACGCACGATTCATAGTGTAAGAGAACTGATGAGTCAACTCTTCTTCTTCAACTGCTTAAAGCACGCATGGATTATTTTATCCTAAAAAACTACTATTTTTTTCATTCCCAGCTGCTGCAACTCAAACAATGTGGGATTGTAGAGCCATAATTATTTGCTTATGTGGCAGAGATGGAAATCATCTCAAACCCTGCGATGTAATACCAATACAGTACTTCACTCATGATACAGTATAATTGGGATTTTTAACATTCTGTGATATTCGAGTATTGAAAAAACATATATTTCTACCACAAACATGTGGACATGGTCAAATCGGCCCACCAAAGTTCAAATTGAGCTTGAGTCTGGCATAGTTGATGGTATCAGAGCGGCTGCCCTGAGTATCTGAGGAACAGTTGATCTACTGAGATTTTCCTACAGATCCATCTCTGGAGAAAATGGTCAGAAAAAGCCACTTCTCTGGATAAAAATACAATATTGAGGCCAGAAGTCAGAGGAGAATGACCAGACTACTTCAAGCTAATGGGAAGGCAACAGTAACTCAAATAACCACTCATTACAACCGAGGCATCCAAAATATCATTTGTGAAGCAATTGGATTAAAGCAGCAGAAGACCACACCAGGTGGGACTTCTGTCAGCTAAGAGCAGAAAACTTCTAATAATTGAAGAATGGAAAAACTCTGCTTGTTCTGATGAGACTTGATTTCTAGTGGTAGGGTCAGAATTTGATGTAAACAGCATGAAAGCATGGATCTATCCTCAATTGGATCAACAGCTCAGGCATAGGGATATTTTCTAAGTACAATTTGTGTCCCTTAGTTCCACCTGAGCACTGCTTAAATGACACAGCTGAGCATCGTCGCTGTCCGTGTCCATCCCTTTATGACCAAGGTGTACCCATCTCCTGATGGTTGCTTCCAGCAGAATAATGGACAAAGCTCAAAAAGTCTCCAACTGGTTTCTTGAACATGACAATAAGTTCTCTGTACTCAAATGGTCTCCACAGTCACCAGATCTCACTGGTGGAGAAGCAGTTTCTCATTAGTAATGTGAAGCTGACAAATAATTTGCATTACTGTCAGACCTGCCGACAGACCAATAACAGTCATCAGTGGCTATATGCAGACAACACATCCCGATAATTAATAATAAATAGGTTACTGTTTATAGGCAAGAAAAAGCAGCGAATAACCGACGATACAGTTCGAAATATTTGGCTTTTTTAACAGTTAGGTAAGGCTAATCAACTTTTTACTTTTTATCCCTGAATATCACTGCTGGCGAAGATTAAATTAAATTAAATAATCAAAATTAGATTTTGATTAAAATTAATTTGCCACATTTGTTTATTTGCCTTCTTTTCAAAATCCAGGTTGTTTGAGTTACCTGTTACGTGGCTTCCTCTAAGGAAACCCAACGGTTGTTGAGGTAAGAGGAGAGTAATTCATATTTGGAGCCTCTATGTGGTCTGTGCTGTCAGATGTCCCAGATTGTCACTCTTTTCTGTTTTGCACATGGACACTTTACTCATTGTCTATCAGGAACAATTTTACAAATTAAATAAAGGATGTTTGCTATATGGACTGAAGGCAACGTGGGAATTTGATGTGCCCACAAAGTGACTACAAGTTAAGGAGAAGGGGCATCTGCTCTCCTGCGTGCAGAGTCAGAGGAGGAGGCTGGGGCTGTGGGGAGGAAAGTTGCAGGGTGTGGAAGTCCCAGACAGGCTCCATTAGAGGTGTGACCACAAATGGCAAGTTTCACCACTGGGCCACCCAAGTGGAGCTCGCATAGAGTTTATGGGGAGATTTGAGGTATATGACAGGAGACGGATACGGGTGAGATAGAGGAAAACATAATGGTAAACTGGTGAGGCTCTACAGTTTTGTTGTCATCACAAACAACACTTGAATTAGCTGTTACTGCCCCGTACGTACCATATCCAGAGCTCCAACAGCCTTCCGAAGAGCATCTGCCAGGTTCACAGCTTCTGCCAATCCACCTGTGATAACGCATGCTGATCGTGATAAAGTCTCTGAAAGAGAAGATGTGTGATTTTAAAAACTCCTCCACATAAACAAAAAATGGCAAAACTCTGAACGACAAATAAATCAATCTTGGCACATTACAAGAGGTGCACTTGAAAAATTAACATGACTGCACCACAACCTGGCTTGCCTGGAAAACAATTAGAATTTGAGATTGAATATAAATTATCAAAACAGCATTGACTTAATAGTAGCTACAAAAAAAACAATCGGTACAGTTATCAGTGATGTGTAGTAAAATATACATCACTGATCATTTTTTCTCGAGAGTTATTTCTGTAAATTTACATCTTTGTTGTCAGTTTGTGTGGGAAAACGTAGCTTATAGACACCCAGACCCTCAGCTACCCTCCATCACCCACTGGACATGGATAAGCAGCAGTTACAAATAGGCGGCAGTCAGAGAGAGACTCGCCCCCAGCTTTTGGCCATTCCTGTGGGGAAATGTGGACTGACAAGCAAATCGACAGCTTTAGGTTTCACAATCAAACAAGTCTTCACTACAACAAACCAAGCCCTCACTTTTGCAGATATTGCACCAATTTCTCATCTCCTTCCCTCATTTGTAAAGAAAAGCAGAAGATACCTGAAATCCTCTACTTGAGTTGTCTGAATCAAACTGCACTAAAATAAGGTAGGATCCATACACTTTGCCATAGTTTCAAAACAAGAAAATAAACTTACTCAAAGTCAAAGTTCTTTCCTCAGTATGAAAATGAAAGATACACTTGCAAACTTGTTCTACTTTAAAAGCTTATCAGGAGAGGCGAGCACCAAATGTAATACATAGCTAATTATGACATTACACGCTGACACAATACTGCGCTTCTTCAGGTGACACTTTATGTTTGGTAGTAATATGCAGTGCTCCCTTATTCGCAAGGGTCTGCCAGCCCGGGGCAAACAACATATTACTTATATTGCACGCTCAAAATGCTAAAAATAGCTATAAAAATAGCACTGTAGACAAAGCCTGATTCCTACTTTTCATAGTTATGACAATTAATTTATAGAAAAAAGTATTTGTGAAGTTTTATTATTTTTCCTGAATTCATTAAAGTTAAAGCTAACAAATACTGAACAGCAGCAAGTCCAACATGACTACCTCAATTTGACTTTTATCTTAATTTTAGTGATGGCAAACAGCGTCACCTACTGTGTTGTGGGCCCTTTGAGGATTCAAAGGAGGACTACAAATCAAAATTAAAAGTCCATAGATAGAAATAACACAATTTCACTGTGACATTCATCCCATTGCACACTACTGCTGCAGCAAAAAAAAAGTAAGACTAAATATATTGTTGTTATTTGAAAGCCTTCTGTAGAGTAGCCATAAATGTTCAAACAAACACACACACACTCTGTGGTGGCTCTATGCAATCACACAGAAATGCAAACACAAATTGAAGCTCTCGTCAGTTTCTTGTACTGACAGATATGAGAACTTTTTTCCACGTCCTTTCTAAAAATCAAACAATGAATTCATTCACTTCAGAGGCTCTGAGAATAATCACTTATGTCATCATCAAACAGGTACTTGTTGGTCCAGGTGCTGGCGGGGTGAAATATAGTGCTGTGTTTATTTCCATTTCTCTGATTATGATAGTCTCCCTTGTCCTGACTTGCTTTCTATAGTACTCACTGACTGTGTAAATCCATAGTGTTCATCCCAGGCTAAACAATACTACAAAGAATTTCTTCCTTTGAAAACAATAGCCTATTTTAATTCAATGTCACCTATTCACAACTCCAGACCACACAAAAAGAATGTAGACACTCCTACACTGCTTATTTCTGACCATTTAACCTGTGTGAGAAGACCTAGTGGAATCAACCATTCATGTCTACCTGTCAGCATACACATTTTATATAAGTAAGAGGATGAAAAACTATTGTACTTTGTACTGTACATACAGGAAGTTCTATGAAAGCATATCCACAAAAGAAACTCACCTTTGATAATGGACTCTGCGGCAGCCAAATCCCGTTTGTAGGTCACCTGGAGGACAAAATAACTTGGGTTTATCCAGTCAGTTTACCCAAATGAGAGAAAGGAACGTTTTATTTATGGAGATCTGTGCACATTGTTTCAGTTTTATGTGCAGAGATTTTCAGATATCTGCTCCCAGAAACTCGCTGGAATCTTATCTGTGAGCTACACTGACAATTGAGCTGATTATGTTGCTTTTTAAAGGTTTTCTCAGATTATTAGAAATATTCTCTGAGTAAAATTAATGTGTTCATCAAATACAAAACAAGCCATACATGTGTTTTTCCAAAAACAACAACAACAACCCGTTTAGCTTCAATCAATGATTTGGACCTCAGATTTGGACTTTCCTCCAGTTTTTATGTCATGATGCACTTTCACATCTCTAAAGATTATTCAAATGAGACAATATGATAGTAACTCTGTAACTTCCAGTGGAATAAGCAGCATTTTAAGTATTTAGAAAATTTATTTGACTGAAGAAGATAGCACTTCTGTTAGTTTGCCATAGAATATGTTCCTACTTTGAAAGTAAAACTGAGGTGCTCAAACAACACCACAAATGTATCCCTTGTGCAAAAACAATATCATCTGAGACTACACTCTGTTTTGTAATGCATTATCTCACAGTTTCATAACACATGTACGATTCTTGATTTAGTTTTTGACTCCATAAATATTCAAACTACCTGCTAAAAAAAGGGTTAGCGATCCATCGTAACTCTGACTCAGTGGGTCACTGTTGTGCTGCTTTGAGCACCGCAAAGTAAATTCAACCTGTTATAATGGAGCAGAGCCTTCAGCATGTAAAACCAAATTGCCTTCATATCAAGTTAACATTACGTCTAACTAAAAAAACACACGTCATTAAGAATGGATCACACAGAAAACTGAGAAGAAAACATTAATACAGTAGTTAGCCTAATTTCTATATGCTTATCCTGGATGTCACAGTCAATTTATGTGTGTTTCCTTTTTTGCCAGCACCCACAAACTTTCAATTCATGATTTATCTTTACTCATTTGATAAATCAGTGGCGTGCAGTTGTGCTAGCCAAAATGTCACAAAATCCTCGATCCCAAACCCAAAGCAGGCCCCTGGCGAGCTCACCTTCCACAGTGTTGGCGGACCCTCAATGAGCTTGGCATTGGTGCCACAGTACTGCAGAGCCAGATGGAGACACTCTGTGCCAAACTCGAAGTCTGACTCACTGCACTGCAGAGGGGACACAAGAGAGAGCAGATGCTGTGGACGGTCGCTGACACCAGTGTATTTCCATCAAACTCAGCGGAATGAAGGTACCACCACAGTGTATGCTCTGCTTCACATAAAATATGTTCTTACTAACAGATTTTTACAAAAGTTTGAAAATGTTCTGTTTTGTAATCCTCCTTTTACCACAATCTGAGTTGAGTAACAGGACGATTACTCATATTTAAAGAGCCAGTAAAGGACAAGCAGAAACCTCAGGGTTGAAAAATGAATCCAACACATAAATGTCAAAAACTGCAATTCCTCCAGCTGGACACTTGAGGCTGCCTGACTTAGTTCCCATAAACTACCAGGTTAAAATGCCCAACTTTAGAGCAGAAATAAGCAGGTTTACAGGTAGGTATGGGTAGTTTCCTACTTCATAACATTTCATTAAGAATATTTCAGTGAGTAAATTATAACTCACCAGTCTGAATGTTGTTAAGGTCTCTATTTTTGTTAGATAAGGGTGTGGACCACTTTGATTAACAGTCGTACCCACAACTCTCAGCCTGTGTTTGTGGTGCTGGGGCCTTTGGAAGCTTTCTTAATTGAATTAATATAGTGCGCTTTGAAGTAGAGAGCATCCAAATAGTATGTGCTCGAATCTTGCACCAATTAGCAGGTACTGCCAGCAGCAAAATATGGTCATCTCTACCTTAAAAAAAAAAAACCCACGGCATTGTTAAAACACACACTTATCCAGTCCTTTGATGAAGTCATCATGGCTACATCCATCTTTTAGACATAATCTATAGTAGAGGGGCTAAAAATATTAGATTCATGCCTTTGTTGTGAAATCTCAGACAGTGACTGCCAAAACCGTTTTCACCATGCCAGCTAATATCAGAATTATACCAGACAAGAGCCATTTTCAAGCAGTCTTTGTGAAAAGCAGCCCATGCAGAAAGCAAACAGCATTACTTTTCTTCATTGATCCAATCTTCAACACCTACAGTAAAACAAATGTTGCCTAAATCAAAACAAAAAGCTTGAAGAGCAACCACTGAGTGGCTTAATCAATCACTTGTTGTATTGTTTGGAGTTTTAAATCATATGTGCTGCCAGAGAGAAATATCTTGTCTTGGGACATCAAAAACACATCCAAACTGTTTATCCTCTGAGGAACGTGAAGAATTAATTAACTCAGTAAATTTCACATCAGCCAGAAAATTTGATTTTTGGCTTCTACTATTGTTCCCAGTATTTGTGGACATGTGGTCATTATACCTTGAGATGCTTGTCCATGGCCTATGGGGAACCTAAACTTGATTATACCAATTACCAAAATCATAATAAACAACCCCCTGGAGACATTTCATTTCCAACCCAAATTTCCTAGAGATTTTACATGTAGTTGTTGAGAAAGTTCATTGTGCACCAAATTCTTAAACTAGCGAACTAAATGATGACTTCTACGATTTCTACGCTAAGCAGAAGCACCAAATGTGAAACAGTTCTTATAGATACTTCTTGCGTTGACTCTTTTTATTGGTTTGAAAGATTTTAGTTAACTTAGTGCACCTGTGTTTAAGAATTATCTTACATTTTTATTACTAAAAGACTTCAGGTACAATCTAATTTATTATGTACTGCTGGTATGATGTGCAAATTGCTAAATAAGGTACTTCTTTCCTCTGGGCGCTCCTCAGATAAGTTGGCTTTGTGCAACACAGGTTAGACGTTCAGCTGAAAAGATTTCCATATCTGGAGCCTTTTATTTCACTCTCCATACTGTGACAATGTTTACACAGTAAAGGTTTCATAAAACAAAGCTGCCGTCACCACATTTTTCAACGGATGCTTCACAGGACGTTGTTTTCTTTGGCTAATGCGCTCTTGGAATTGTAACCCTCTTATCTTTCTGAAATAAGATTTAAAATGTGCAACACTGGTTTCATCAGGTTCATAAGACATTTTCCCACATTGTTGTGGGAGATGTGAAATGTTTTATTTGCTGCTGAAGATGTGGTGTACAGAGGTTTTAGAGGAGCTTTTTTTGGTTATTTTGTCGAGGTTAAAAGGTTAGCAGGCTCTGAGGTTTTCGCCTGAAAGAAATTCCTATAACAATAAATAAATTGTTAAAGGAATGACCAAAATTGTACGTCTCACAACTGTATCTTTTTTACACTGCAGTGTAAGGACTTCAAAGACTGGTGGATCTTAAAAGTAACCTAGTGAATCGGGTTTTTTGGTTTGAGTTTTATAGTTTAGGGATTTTTTGTTTGCAATTCAACTTAGCTTCCAGAGAGATTATCCCTCTTTCAGTTTAGTTTTCATTGTTTTGAAAGACTTTAGCTTTAGTTTTACTCTTATATGTTACAGCGTGAGTTTTAGTTTAGGTTGGAGTATACGCTACATGGAAAAAAGCATTGGCCATCTACACATTACGCCTACAGAAGCTGCTTGACAATGGAAACCCATGCCTTGAAGGTCCCTGCACACAGTTTTATGCTGATGTTAATACCAGTGTAGGATAGGATCTCTGCAATTACAGTGTTACCAAAGTCTTTTATTCCCTGTATGCTTCAGCACTCAGTCACTCTGTAACTCTATGTGGTCTGTCACTTCACTTACACAATATATTACAGTACCACACTCAGATTTCATGAACTCTGTAGACCAGTGGTTCCCAAACTTTTTTTGCTAGGCCCCCCTTGGTTTTACAATAAAAATGTTCGCGCCCCCTCACCTTTCAAACTCCATTGTGGTTTATTTCACACCTCAACCATTTAGTAAACAATTAAGCAGATACAAGTAAACTGCAATAAATTAGAGGTAGTAATAAAATACATTACTAACTCTTACAATACGTCCACACCTACATGGGTATTTTTAAAAACGCAGCTGTTTGGGTCTTTCGTCCACACGTAAACGGCGTTTCGAATCACTGAAAACTGAGATTTTTTAAAACTCATTTTTTGCGTTTACGTGTGGACGAGGAATACAGAGTTCATCACGCAACGTCAAAGGTATGTGCCTTTTTTCACGTCACGCTGTGCGCCACGTTATTGTTTACATGAGATGAATTGCAGAATGGCAGATAGAGACAAAATACTGTTAATCTGACTATCTGCAGGTTTTATATACACATGCAGTTACTGTTCCTCCAGACTGCATGGCTAGGTCACTGAATGTATACACCTGCAGCAATGGGACTGAAAAGACCTGAATTCAGAGATTAATAGGTGCTGTAATTTTGTCCATGTAGTGTAGTTTTCAGCGGCACAATTTAAGTGTCTGAAAACATGGATTACATTAAAAATGACCGACTCACAGTAATGTAAAGGTCACAGTTGCAATAAAGATAATCACTAAAGCCTCCTCAGGATGGTTTTCTTGTTTTGACTAAATTGACCGAGACTAAAACTCAAGTCATTGTCTATACATACATTTAATTTTAATTAGCTATCTTAAGAACACAGTACTGTTTTACTTAGTTTTTATTATTTCAGTTTAAAAAATAAAAAGTTTAGCTTTAATTAGGCAAAAAAGACCTTGGGTTATAGCAAAGAGTTGCTTAAGAACACATCCAGCAGATACGAACCAACATTAAACAGCACTGAATAACAATATCAACTCCAAGGAAAATACTTCCATATTTAGCTGCTAAATTCTTCACTAACTGTGTCTGCTTGCTGTTTGGGTCAAAGCAGGTAAAGTGCAATGGGTTTATATGAGATTTTTTGCTGTCTGTTGCTGGAAACTATGCTGATTAGAGCAATTAGACTAATGTTCTAGTGTTTTTATGTCCTTGTTACTCTGTGTCATTTCCCTCCCTAAACTCATTAGAGTTAATTTTACCAATGAATATTTTATTTGTGCTTTGCTGGCTCCGTTTCTGAAGATCACATGCAAGTTTGGATTGAGGCGATGAGGTTTTCTCTACTACAAAGACAAATTCAGGCTACCTGAGATTATAGCAGGGTAATATTTTATCAAGCTATAAAAGAGAGGGGAGTCTTTTATATCTGGGACCATGGAACTGCAGAGAGAAATTACAGCAGAAATATGCTCTTGGTTTTGTGGTAATTTAACCTTTAGCATTTTCTCCTGGTACAAAGGCTCTTGCTGGGGACTGGATAAAGTGTCCTCCCTTTTGTCTTTTCAGCCCTGAGTTCTTCTGCTTTCAATAGATGTCACGCTACAAATGAGCAGCTCTAGAGATTTTTCATGTGCATGTCCTAGAGTCTTAACCTGACAGATACCTTACACTTTCCCTTCTTTTGAAAAGTTTGAAAAGGAGGCGAGGGGGACGCAATCTTACTTGACCTCCTTCTCCAGTGTGCCTTGAAAATACTGCAGAAAAGTGAGCTCATTTTCTGAGAAGGCCAAAGCCAACAGGCCTCTCAGAGCAATCTGAAGATCCATGTGTGCCAGGAGTAAAAATAACTGCAGACACACAGCGCTCCAATTTAAGGCATACTTAACGTCTTAGCTCAAAGTTTGCCGTGCCCTTGAAAAAAGTGGCTATCGGAAGAACCATCTAATGAAGTAAAGGTTGAAATAGCAAACTGGAAGCGTCTGAAAAATAAATAAGGTCAACTTCATCGACTTAAGTTTCACATTTCGTTGGCCCACTACGTTTTAGCAATAAACTTCTGCTTTCACAGAACAATTAATGCATTTACAGTTTACGTCAGCGTATAATTCTTTCCATTTTTCAGGTACACATAGTAAAACACCCTATACATGCGAGAACATTAATCTGAATCCACCTAGACGTTCCGTGTAATTTCAGTCCTATGTTACCATTTTTCCAACTTAGCCTTTGTTCACTTTTGTTCCACAAACTAATCTTCTGCACTGTGGCAGAATATAATCGTGTGTGATTTCTTTCCTAGATGCAGATGAGGCCAAGAGAAAGTGATAGCACCCATGCCACAAGCTCTTCAGAGTAAAACCCTGCAGGTTCTGGCATATCAGCTGAACCATGAAGGACTATAAGGGTCCGTTATGATGTATGGGAATCATAAAGCCCTTTGTCATCCAACTCATGTAAGCTTTAGTGCATAAATCTCAATCTGTCATTTTAGAAGATTTCCCAGATGGTTTTTAGTAATTATTTGACACCACAAATAAGTCACACATGCCTGCAGGACTTAACCATCTATCCTGTGATATGTTTATACAAAATTTATACAAAAATGTACTTTTACTTTTTTCATCTCAGGCAACAAGCTCCGACTGCGAGCATAGAAGGACCACTACTTTCTATTTACATGCAGCAGCAAATCAAAAGGAAGTTTCTTAAAAGATAGGGGAATCCACTGGAAAATCAATGAGGTTGGGCTAAGGAAATTTCTATTGTTATTTATAAAGTTGCGACAATTCTGTGGCATCAAGTAATATTTTCTCTGGTTGAAAATACCATTGTACTAACAGCTAAAATTAATCTTTAGCAAAACAGTCTAAGGACCTTGGAAAGAAAAGTGTCTAGACTTCTTCAGATTTCTTGAAGACGTTTCATCTCTCATCCAAGAAGCTTCTTCAGCTCTAAGAGCAATTGGTAAAGAGTCCCAGATTTTAAGCCCTATGGGAGTGTCCCCCGAGAGGGTCATGGACCCCCTATTGATCCTCTACCACACACAAGCCAAGGTCTGAAGATCACAATCAACCAGGGTTTCAAGTGAACCCATTGTGAAGTCTAGCCCCACCCTATCATGTGATTTCCTGAGGTCAACAGGCCCAGGATGTGAGTGGACATTAAGGGGTCTGAGCAGGGATCTCAAAACTGGATTATAGATGGCAGACAGTTGGTGCCGTAAACCACCGCCTCTGTTCAAAGATGGCCGTTCACAGTGGACATAGATGGCTTCTTTCACTCGTCTTTCAAACCATATTTCTTCTCTGTCCAAAATGTGAACGTTGTGTATGAAGTACAAGGTGGAAAAACAAAGACCAAAACTGGAAGAGATAAACTGTGGTTAAACATCAATATTTAAACTGATGTGTACCCTCAGTCACCTTTGAAAGTGGGGTGAGGAGCCAGCCTTCACAGAAAAGAGCCAAATATGGTGAAAAAGGCACACAGTTACAGACGCTCTGTCCTGAAAGGAATTACAAAACAAACTACAAGAAAAAGAAAAGCTCAAATCCAGCTTGTTTTTCCACCTCCCACACTTGACCAATCAATGTGTGAAGTGGGTGTTACAGAAATGGTCGCACACAGACCTGTGTTTACAGCAAGACTTGACAGCCAAGTATTTCGTATTTTCCTTTTTGTAAACTGAAATCTTAGCTAAATACAGAATGTCAGGTTTCTTTTTATCGTGCATATAACTGCATCAAACCAGAAAGACCCAAAACAAGATGCCTCAAACAGCCCATTTGTTTGTTAAAGATACATCAGAGTATAGGTCCTACCCTCTGATAGGCCTGAGAGATGACATCATATGTAAATCCTTGAGGCATCTCGCTGGCTCTGTACTTGGCTCTCTCCAAAGAGTGGTCTAGGTAGCCCTCGGATGTGGTGGCGATTACTGTGGAAACAAGAGGTCGGATAGCTCCCGCTGCCTGTTTGGACAAAAGACAAAGCATTTAGGTTAACGTATTTGTGCTCAATAGTTCACAAGGACAGAATGTATAAGAGAAAAAAGAGAACAAGAAAAGCTCTGTAAACAATGAAGTCAGTCCCAAACTATCTTCAAAAGAACATGAAATAATTTCATGCTATAAAAGCAGTGTTATCTTGAGCTCTGGAATGTAATTTCACAGTTAGCATGCATATGTATGGAACATTTCTGCATACATATATACCTGACTGCCATAAAGCTCGCTGTAAAAACTATCACAGATGCTTCTAACAATTTTTAACTCATTCACTGCCATTGACGTCTATAGCCGTCAATTGCAGTGAATGAGTCAATGGGTTTAACTCATTCACTGCCAATGGCTGGCAGTGAATGAGTTAATAGTTTTTGAAGGGAGACTAGAGAAAAAACAAAAAGCCTTTTACGAGAAAGCATACTGGGAGCACACTGATACATATCTATCAACATATTCATGCAAAAATACACAGAAAAATTAAAATATCTAGACAGGAAAATCCTCAATAAGACAAGGATCACATTTGCTTCCAAACGCATAAGTAAGGCACAATTAAATCCAAATATTTAAGGTAAATGTCGTGAATAAGTACATTCACATGTACACATACTTAGACACACTCAAGGGAACCAAAAATATTCACACAAGGCAGTGTGCAATGAGCTGATGGTGCCACAAATCAGTCTGACCAAATACTGTGTGACTATACAGTTCTACAGAACAGAGAGAGGAACAGACAGAAACACTTAAAAGAGGAAAATCAGAGTTTTTCTAGCACATGCAGTTACCTTCCATCAAAGCAAAAGTCTATAGTGAGTTAATGTCAACGCTTTAGTATAACTTTTGCCCTTTATGATCAAAGTGTGACCTTTAAAACAATATTACTAAACATGTACATGAATCATGAAATATTACTATACAAGTAGTAAACTGGCCTTCACTTCAGATATTTTTTCATCAAATAATTCTGATTATTTTTCAGCCAAGAGTGAAAATTTCGAGGACAGAACATTTCCTTGATCACATGAGCTGGCAGCTTCACAGTAACAATAAATCCATCGTAACCAGAACAGCCAGAGTACGCACTACACACTCTGCACTTCCTCCCTTGGATATTTAAAATTATAACAACTTCTGAGATAATATTTTCATCTCTCTGTGGCAGATTGAAGACAGACTCCAGGAGTAGGCATTCAGCAAGCCTGTGTGGAAGAAACAAATGAAAGGAAAGCAAACATGTGTTTCTGCATGTTACACACGCTGTTAGAATCAAAATTAATCTGTTACGTTTTAGTAGAGACAGGCTTTCTATCATGAGCGTGGACACAGGCAGGATAATGAAGACCAGATCGCCCGCTGTGAATGCACGTCACATAGCACGCATGGACTCTCAGAAACACCACAAATGTTTGACCTGTGTAAAGGAGCGCTTGCTTTTTTCATAACCTGTGTGACCTCTCTCAGTTTGGGTTCTTCAATCATGACTCATAATGGAGCTAATCTGTGAGTTTCTTCATCAACGAGGCCGTGGCTTCGGCCTAAATGTTTTCTGCATGTTACCAGTGACATAAACACCACCGCCAAGAGCAATGGAGCTGTCGGTCTCATAAACAGTTTATGAGAAGATGGATTCATCTGGTTTTAAAGGGGTGAGTGAAAGGTGCAATCAAAAACACTTTGGTTTTTCTTTGACGGGAGAACTTGAACTTCTTGTATTTTAGTGTGTGGCTAACTTTCTTGTACTCCTCACAGAAAAATAAAACAGCAGGATGTCTGATGTGTTTACACCATGTGCTTTAATTGGCCTTCTCTGGTTTTCTGCTAAAGCACAAGAAAAAATGAAGTATGCACTAAAGTTGCAATTTCATTTAGGTACGCTTTCCAAGCGTGAGGAACGAGTGGCTTTCGTGGTTTTTCCTCTTTTTGCAGGAGGATTAAGATCTTTCTCTCTCCTGTGATGAAAACAGAGGTTTCCTGAATACGTACCAGATTTTTCATGATATGACAATTTCTGAGATTTAAATACACAACTATGCACCAGCAAAGTGAAACTTGCCGAAAGAAATCTGTGTGTTTTACCTTACTATAAAGATTATTTAATTTATTCTGACTTTATTCTGCCTTTTATATATATATATATATATATATATATATATATATATATATATATATATATATTCATTAGGAAGATGGCCCCAACTGACCGAGTGCTCAGTGAATACCTCAGGCAGCAGAAACCCAAGAAAGAGGAGGGAGACGAGGAACCATCATGGAAGGACAGGCCCCTGCACGGTATGTACCACCGGCAGATAGAGGAGGTGGCTGATATCCAGAAATCCTACCAGTGGCTGGACAAAGCTGGACTGAAAGACAGCACAGAGGCACTAATCATGGCAGCACAAGAACAAGCTCTGAGCACAAGATCCATAGAGGCTGGGGTCTATCACACCAGGCAAGACCCCAGGTGCAGGCTGTGTAAAGATGCCCCAGAGACAATCCAGCACATAACAGCAGGGTGCAAGATGCTAGCAGGCAAGGCATACATGGAACGCCATAACCAAGTGGCCGGCATAGTGTACAGGAACATCTGTGCCGAGTATAACCTGGAAGTCCCGAGGTCAAAATGGGAGATGCCCCCAAGGGTGGTGGAGAATGACCGAGCTAAGATCCTGTGGGACTTCCAGATACAGACGGACAAAATGGTGGTGGCTAACCAACCGGACATAGTGGTGGTAGACAAACAGAAGAAGATGGCCGTAGTGGTCGATGTAGCGGTTCCGAATGACAGCAATATCAGGAAGAAGGAACACGAGAAGCTGGAGAAATACCAAGGGCTCAGAGAAGAGCTCGAGAGGATGTGGAGGGTGAAGGTAACGGTGGTCCCCGTGGTAATCGGAGCACTAGGTGCGGTGACTCCCAAGCTAGGCGAGTGGCTCCAGCAGATCCCGGGAACAACATCGGAGATCTCTGTCCAGAAGAGCGCAGTCCTGGGAACAGCTAAGATACTGCGCAGGACCCTCAAGCTCCCAGGCCTCTGGTAGAGGACCCGAGCTTGAAGGATAAACCGCCCGCAGGGGCGTGCTGGGTGTTTATATAAATAATTTTTATTATACAACATTAATATTAACCATATTAACATTGCAGTAATGGACAGGATTACATTTGAGAAGGTTGGAAGTTGTTTGTTGTGGACGCTGGGATTTGTAATGAGTTATGGGATGTGTCGTTCCTTTACTGTTAAACATAAATATGTCTTTTTTAAGTCATAAGTCACCTTGCAGTTGTTTTTTGTTGTTGTTTTGGTTTAAGACTTAAAATTCATAGATTTATAAATTTTTTATGTTTCAGTGAAGAAAATCAATGGGAAATTCACCTCATTCATTGGGGAATTCAATTAATGGGAAATTCAGCTAGAGCCACTAATAGTCGTTCTTCTTCTAGGGCCCTGTGCTTCGTACGTCGCTTACTACATCCAAGATCAAATGAAACATCCAAGACCAAACCATCGCGCTAACCGTGAGCGCGCTAATCCGGTTCCCCGAACACACCTGCTGTTGACGATTAGTACAGCTGGATGAAGTAATGTGCGATCACTGGGTGCCGTAAAAGGGGATACGCATCGATAGCAGAAACAGTGATCGGCAACCCTCTGATTGGTCGGCGAAAATGTCGAAGGAGTGCGCTCGGCTCGGTATTTTTCGGCAGCAGAGCAAGAACTCCTGAGTGAGGGATTTCAGGAGTTTCAGAGTTAAATCAGAACGCAAGGGAACACTGCAAAGGCTGCAAAAGCAAGGAGAGAGGGCTGGCAGAAAGTTGCTGACAAATTAAACTCGTAAGTAATTTAATAATAATAATAATAATATATTGGATTTATATAGCGCTTTTCAAGGCACCCAAAGCGCTTTACAATGCCACTATTCAGTCACTCTCACATTCACACACTGGTGGAGGCAGCTACAGGTGTAGCCACAGCTGCCCTGGGGCAGACTGACAGAAGCGAGGCTGCCATATCGCGCCATCGGCCCCTCTGGCCAACACCAGCAGGCGGTAGGGTAGATTTATTATATTACACTATATTATCCAATATTATATTACATTATATTATATTGTTATATTATATCCTCTTTCACATTAGAGCCACAACAGGACCCACTAGAACATGGGAACAAGTAAAAGTGAAATATAAGAATATTCTATAGAATGGTAATATCTATCACTTATATTGCTTTTCGTCTCTTGGAAAGAGACCCTGAAATAATCTGTTTGTTCATAACAGCAACCAAGAAAAGGGCAGAGCAAAAAAAAGACAGGTGGTGGTCCTGCACCCCCTCGTCAACAAGTTGGTTAAGTAAATAATACCCTCACGGGAAAATCGATATCTCTCAATGAGCACACTGTCGCGCTGAGCTAAAGGATCCTGTCTGTCCCGCAATATATGCTGAATTCTGAGGACTCTCCTTATCAATCTTGCACCTTCCGCAATGGGTGGCTCGCGTAAACGGACAGGATATGACTGCGACAGACTTCCGAAATCCACCTTGGCTTTTATAGCCGTGGTCTCTCATCTTGATTACACGAAGTAATTTACAATTACTACTCTGAAATATGAATTACATCTGTAATAATCACATACATGTAATAGAATGTTAATAGTACATTTCCCTTTTTTAGGAAATGACCTGTATGTATCTGTGTGACATCAATAAAAGGATCAGGTGCTGCATTATCTTTAGTTACATTGATGTTATTTATTTATGGTGAAACAGTGGTGGAATATCGCTGTTGCTTTCGTATAAATGAAGTGGACATACCTGCGTGGCCGCGATCTAATCCTGTTTACATAAAGTAAACCTGCTCCCGAGCAGGTTTACGCTTACGGCTCTGTTGCTATGACAGCAAGTCCCGGATGAGCTTCGGGGAACCGAACGATCCAGGATCACGCGAAATCGTCAACAATCTAATCCAGCTAACTCACTTAGCGCGGTACGAAGAACAGGCCCTAGGTGTGTTGTTTACGACAACAGAGAACACGTTTGTAATGAAAATAACTGTGTATGCTCAGCAGACACTGGGTTTCACCGCAAACCCAGTGTCTGCTGAGCACATAGCAGACACACCAGTGGTGTCCAATCCTGCCTTCAACCTGCCATCGCTGTTAGATACACTCTGCTGTTTTGTATGCGTTTACAGTCATGTGGTACTTAACCTTCACATCTAATGACATCTGTCCTAATGATGCCACTATTATTCAAATCAAATCAAAATGTATTTCCATAGCACATAATAATACAACAAAGTTGACCAAAGTGCTTCACAGTCGGTCAGAGCAATAGCATAAGACAGAATACAAAAGAAACAGTTAAAAGGAGGGCAGGAAACAATATGACAATTGTTTGAAACAAAAACTAGCCACGAAATAACATACTAGTTTGAATCAAAAGCCCGACTAAAATAATACGTTTTAAGACGCAATTTAAAAGACTCGGAAGAACGAATATAAGGAGGGAGGTTATTTCAGAGTCTGGGAGCTATGACTGCAAAGGCCCGATCACCTCTGGACTTCAGACGAGACCTCGGTTGCGTCAGGAGCTTTTGATTGGAAGATCTAAGTGCCTTGTTAGGGATATACAAATGAAGGAGTTCGCATAGATAGCTGGGAGCCAAATTGTTTAAAATTTTAAAGGTAAGCAAAAGAATTTTGAAATTGATACGATAATCAACGGGGGGCCAATGTAGGTTGGCTAAAACTGGTGTGATGTGGGCAGAATTTCTAGTACCAGCTAAGAGACGCACAGCTGCGTTTTGAACTAACTGGAGCTGGTGAATAGAGGAAGATGAGAGGCCCGAGTAGAGAGAATTAGTAGTCTAATTTGGAAGTGATAAGAGCATGAATGAGCTTTTCAAGGTCCTTCAAAGGAAGTTATGGCTTTGCTTTAGATATCTGACGTAGCTGGTAGAAACTGCTTTTTACCACAGAGGAGATTTGTTTCTCGAGTTTAAAAGAGCTGTCCAACCTTACACTGCTATTAATGTAATGGCAGTGTAAGACTCAAAAGTGGTGGTGGCAGGACGGGTAGAGAAGATGGAAACACCATAGAAAAATGAGGAAGTTTTGTTTTAGAACCTAGCTTTAAGTAATGACTCCTTCCTAGTTGACGGTAGCACCTTCAGATATCCTGTTTTTGTCATTGTTTTTTTGACGTGATTTATGTTTGACTGATGTTTATTTTTAAATATAACATTGTTTATATGTTGGTTTTATGTATTATACTTTCCCAGTGGCTCTTGTTTGTGTTTAGCTGATTATTCAGGACGTGCAGTTTAGGTTTGTGGTTCTATGTTTGGGTTAGTATTTACTTTACTATTCTTAACAGTTGCTGTTTCCATTCTGTTCCTCCAGTCTTGTCTCTGTTTTCTTTTGCCTTTTAGTGTTCCACTGCCTTGCTGTTTCCATGTTTAGTTGTTTTATTTCCTGTTTTATTTTGATAGTGGTTTGTTTGTATCTTGTGTACATCTACTGTATTGTGTTTAACCTTCCCCCTGCTCGTTGTCTAGATTGCTTTCAGCAGTGTTTAGTTCCCCATCTGTTTCTCCTTCCCTCGTTACCTCTCATGTATATATTGTTACAGTCTTCCTGCCGAGCTGTGTGCTCCCTAGCTCTGTATTCTTTTCCCTATAGATAAGCGAGTCGAGTTAGGCCGAGTACCTTTCCTGTATACTTTGCCAGGTTTTCTCCTGCAGAGGCTCGGTGGTGGACAGAGTCATTCCACTGACTGATCTGTGCAGGGTTTGCATTATACCTCAAGTAAGCCTGAGCGTCATCTCTCTCTACCTCCTCGGAATGACACCTCCAGGTTTCCATTTGTTGTTTGCTTTGATGCCCAGACCACCTCACTTACACTTCACTTATCTATGCCTCCATGCCACGACTTATACCTCTGATTCCTCAGATGTCATGTTTATTATTTTTTACTTTTGCAAATTAAAGTATTACTGGCATCACAACCAATGTTGTCTTCCCTCTTTTTTACTGGCTATGAGCCAGCTTGTGTACATATTAACATTTGAAGATATTTTAAGAACAATCATTACAAGGCAGAAGCAAAAGAGGAACATACACACAGAGGATGATTACATGACCATGTAACAGATTACTCCAGGAAAGGTCAGATTTGAGGTGCTGGAAATAAGACAATCTAAGGATGAAAACTCTGTTCCAAACAACACACAAAATAAGCAGCAAATGTAACAACATGTTGGGTGGATTTCAGGTCAGGTTCCAATACGTGATTAATCTTTTAAATATTAATCATTTTAGTCACACTAACCCCTTGTTCCTTGGCAGCCATTGCTATCTTGCACAGAAAATCCTCCTCCACAAAAGGCCGAACAGCATCATGTATGATGACAACCTTCGGTCTGCCCACTGCTGGCCTCTCCTCCTCACCCAGAGCCAGGACTCCATTACATATCGACCTGTGACGCGTCGAGCCTCCTGGCACCGCACGAACCTTTCTGTGCTTAAACCGCTGGATGATGTCCGTCATCAGGTCCATGTTTTCTTTGGCAACAGCGACCACAATGCTTTGGATCCATGGCATACTGCAAGAAAAAGAAACATCAGGTCAGAAATGCCTGATTTGTAAACTGAGCCCTCAGATGGAGAATTGGGACTGCAAGTACTCAAATATTTAGTATTTTTTAGGCTGTGTAATGTGGAAAAAGTCAGGAAAGATTTGAAAAGTTCCCAAAACACTGGATGACATTTTCTGACCACTTAAACATGTATAATATAAATATGTATAATATTTATATGACAATTAACACGCTAAAAATGCTTGTTTTAATTTTATTTTAGCTTAAAGTACTCTTATTATTTAGTAAAACATATGCATTTGGGTAAAAAATAGTATAGTTGTTTCTCTTGCAAACAGTTTACATTAAATTCACATACTTGACTTAAATAGGAAAGTAGCCCCAAGAGACCGTTAGCTTAGCATGGAGAAGTGAAGTGGGGGGACTAGTGGATGTCCACTAGTTCAAAAATCTGCCAGCCAGCACCTTTTTTTTATAACTATAATGTATCATCTCATCTTTTATAGAAAATTAAAAGCTTTGGATCTTAATGTTAAACCAAGCTAATAAGGTACTACCTGCAGCTGTAGCTGATTGTAAAATGCATGAAAAACATGAACAAAATAAAAGTTCTGGGTTCAAATAAGCCACTTTTTACCAGCAAACTGGCAGCCCCTGACCCCTGGCAGCCTCCCTGTAACCTCGAGGAGGGGCACACAGGCTGTGTCTTTTCTGCTTGTTAATTTTCTGACAGGCACATAAACTGACAACAAGCTAGGAGACACATCAGATTTCAAAAACCAGCTGTCTTGGTATTGTTGTAATGGAGGTCAAACAATGATCACAACACAGAGTAGCTCCATCTTTTCATCACTTTAGTTATTGAGCCAAAAATCTGTAGAAAATATGTTTGTTTGCTGAACAAAAATACCCTAATGCTTTGACAATCATAAATTGAGTAAAATAAAAAAATTGAGTGAGCAGATTTTACTCCTACAAAGGTTAATAAGTCACAAAAATGTCTCTGGTGTATCAGAATGAGGCACCAAATTGGACAAAGCATGTGAAAGGGTACAAACACTTAATGGACTGTTATAGGTTGAAAAAGAAAGGTAGAATTAACATGCTAGAAAAGCTGAAGGAGCATGACAGAGAAAAAGTTATCAATTGACCCCCTCTGCCAGTTGTGCAAAATTTAGCTAATCCCAATATGCATGCAAAGAAAAATCTTCTGGAACAAAAAAAAATATTATGCAACTTATTTCCAAGTAATTATTTTCCTCATACTGCATCAGTACATAGGGCTGTTCAATATAACGATATATATTGTAAAAATAGAAGTTCTACAGTACACCTGATCTTAGGGTTCAGTCGCCTGCAAAGCATAACATGTATGTATGCCACATCTGCACATCAAATAGAGGACTGCGTAAAACAAGTGACCAGATTTAGATTTTTTCAGTACAGCTCCTTTTCAAATGGATAGGGATGACTGCTGTATTAGGGCTGAAAATGCATGAGTGGGAATGAGATATTTTTCTATTTTAAATTATTTTCATAACTAATGGAAGCCAGGAAATGTACTGAAAATAGAAATGATCCACAATTTTTGTGCATATGTCACAAAATAGGAGAATATGCCCACCATATTTGCTGAAGCCAAAGCAAATACTCAAATTGCCAAAGCTGTTTTCTTTTGAATTAGAAACCAGGATTCCCCCCAATTTCAGTATTTATATATATTTTTAATATGATTATTAATGAGCAATCAGATATTGACTGTACTGTGCACTGCGGGGGCCCAACGATTAAATATTGCCCATGGGCCACCCGAGCCACTAATCCGGCCATGGTGGTAGTAGCTGAGGCATTTTTCCTTCTGTTTCCGTGTCTCCCTAATAACTAACGGGGATTGAATCTTGTCGCCTCTCCTATCGTAGACGTTTCCTACCTCTCGAAAGCCTGAATAGTGTAGCTTATGAGCGGTCTGCCAAGAAACGTGCAGAACTGTTTTGGTGTCTGTAGTCCCGTTCTTTCTCCGGTGCCTCCGGCAGGAAGAACCACCGATACAGGGAAGTCCACGCAGCGTTCTGCCGAGTGGTGGTCGCTCTTCCCGGCCTCGCACATTGTGAAAATCCGGGGATGAGCGGGCCTGTGCGGTTCACAGTTATCACCCCGCGTGTTCATATTACTGACCTCAATATGTTTACAGATAGGGGTGTGAGGGGTTTCACTGTAGGTTACTTTCCAAAGCTATCCATTCCCTTCTGATGGGCGGGGTGGGTAAGATACCGAAAACGTGGATGGAAAAGAGGAAAAGGGGGAACCACCGCTGTGAAGCGGGCAGATTATCGATGGCGAACACTTCCGGTGAACGCTTCAAAATAAATATAAAAGCGTTTGAAAGTTGCAAATGTAAAATTTATGAACTTACAACAGCTCGTAGAGTATTTATTTTGATTTTAAAAAGTTAACTACACTTCACAACAGAGGATTAAAGGTAACAGTTTGTGAACTTCGCTTTGTGAAGTTTATGTGACTTGAAGAAAAGTAAGAAAACAGTGTTTTCCCTTTAATATGTGGTCCTTAAAGAGGAAAACGCAGGATGTAAAAGAGAGAACTTTTAGAAATACTTACATTTGTGCACCTATAATGTACTTTTTATTCTATGCATTCATTTGTACGTATGTCTTTCTGGTTTCCAAAAAAGTCCAGGGGATTTTTATTTTTGATTAACACAATTAGCCCGGTAATTCCCTAATGTTAACAATACTCAAACTATTTAATTGAGTCCAGAAGCATCATAATCAGTTTCATCTACTGTTCTTTCATTTATTGTTTGTATTAGTATAATTTAAACGTTACGGTGTTTAATTTCCCATTTTAGTAAAGTAGTAATTCCAAAAAAGAATTATGGGAAATATTTGCTCCTGTCCGCAGGACCACTGGTCAGGACTGGGAGGTCCTAATTCCTGAGATGTTTCAAGACCATTTACACTGCAGATAGGTGGAAATGTGTTTATGGCAGAAATCATGCTATATGCCAGTGCTGAATCCATCCAGCTTTCTTACCTGAAAAATATAAATTTATTGGTGCATTTTATGTCCAAGGCTTTTTAAGTTTTAATGAGAGCCCTCTTGAAGATGAAACACATCAAACCAAAAATTCCTACTAGAAACAACACATATGATTAAAAAAAAAAAGGATATTTATTTCATACAATGTTATTTTTACACGACTGATTGATGACAAAGCTTTTTCCAGAGGATTCACCCACATGCTGACTGCACTTAAGCCACACTTATCAGGTTCGCTGCCAAATAAAATATATTACATCATAAATCTTACATGGTAAAATTTTATACAAATGGACATACTTTATAAAGCATGAATTTTATATATGTACATCTATTTACACAATATTATTTTAAGATGTTGG
Source organism: Astatotilapia calliptera (assembly GCF_964374335.1). Classification (NCBI taxonomy): domain Eukaryota; kingdom Metazoa; phylum Chordata; class Actinopteri; order Cichliformes; family Cichlidae; genus Astatotilapia; species Astatotilapia calliptera. The sequence goes on along the minus strand of NC_137432.1, from coordinate 33,019,849 downwards.
GTAGTGTTTATTGGTGTTGGCGCTTCGTTAGTTAAAGATCTCCATCTGCATATCAAATGACTATATGAACACATGCACAGGGCTAGAGGACAGTCTATGCATGGTTCATGGCTGGAGAACATTCTGCAGACAAGTCCTGGTCATATTAGCTTTAAGCATGTGGATTAAAATGTCAAGAACAGTTCTCAGAGTCCTGCTTGGAGTTCTTCATCATGGTGAGGAACCAGTTCACATAAATCAAGTCCCAGTCACACACATATAATCCACAACTGCTGTTTCTGGATGTCGTGTCTTAACATCACTGAGACAAAACTTCTTGAGGTTTAGAGTCACTCTGCATGTTCAGTGTCTCTCAGGGTTCAGTCTCGTGCCAGTTTTCACTCAGCCTGTTCTTCCCCGACCTTCTCTTGCTCTTAGATTTGTGTTTGTGGAGAAGCCTCGGTGGCGACAGGGCCGACTCCTCAAACTTGTTTCCGGATTCATTGTGTTGTCTCGAGTACCTCTTGCACTTGCAGGAGGTGACCACTGTAATCTTGTAAGTTCTTGTGCTGCCATCCTGGCACTGCAGCTGGATGCGCTGGGTACGGGTCTTGTCATTGACGCACCGCCAGTCCTGGTTGCTGCTCCGTCGATTCCAGAACCTTCTGCCATGGGTTCCGCCAATCCAGTTTTCCAGCATCTGAGCTGGGAGACACTCGCCTGCACACACCAACTCCTTGATGGGGTTGATGCTGGTGCAGTGACCATCAGAGATGTACTTAGTGGACCTCAGTTCTCTGCATCCAATTTGACTTTGCTCTGTAGGCAGAAACAAAGACGTGTGAGAATATGAAGAAATATATGTAGGCAGCTAGACAGAAACTGGGCTGCAACAAATTATTTGACTATTAGTTACTTCACAGATTTCTTTGTGTACTCTTTTTGAAAGTGAAAAATAAAAGCAGAAGATTCTCACAGTTGCAAAGCTCCAATCAAGTGCTATACTTAGAGTTTTTGCTTTCCTTGCAGAACAATTTTGCATCTCTAGTTTTTGGTCTGATTGAAGATTACCCCCATTGTACTAGTCATAAGTCCTTTTGCAGCCTCTGGCAAGTCACACGATACAAGAGGAGCACCCTGACATTTCTACTTCAGTAATTACAGCACTGTGAAACAGAAAAACTCTCTTCTTTAAATCTGGGAAGCGGGTCTACTTCTGTACAGCAACATTATTCTCCCGTAGGCTACAAACAGTGTCCCACTGCTCTCCCCTCTGTCACTGTAACCCAAGCTTGAGTCCATTGAAACAACTCCATATACAATGCCCTCCCTTCTCAGTGACAGTGTTTGATGAATGAAGGAAGGCTCCAGCCTGATCTCTCCCTCCTTTTGCCACTTCACCCCCTCCCCCTGTTTAGTAATCCGCCACAATGGTATGGGAGAACACTTTCATCCAGTCCGCTGCTCGGCCTGATAGAGCCTTGCATCCCTGTCTGGACCCCAGCCAATCAGGTGTGTGTTACACTGAGCAATATATCACTGGGGGGGGGGGGGGTTGGTGTGCTCAAATTCACTGCATTCACTGCCCATCTTTCCCTTTTATAACACCCCTAAATTTGCTCCATGTCTTTCCAGTCTAGACACTCCGATAAGCTTCCAGTCATGTCTGCAAACTGGTGATGATTTAGTGTAAAATAATCCCTTTTAAGAATGTAGGAATGTGTAAATGGGAACAGTATGGTGATGATGGGATTAAGTGCCTGATTAAAAGACATTTGATCTTTGTGGTTTAAAAAGCATTATAACCTGATCTTCATAAACTGGTTTTAGTTGTAGTTGCAAACACCTTTTCATAGAGAAGAATAACTAGATAAATTAAAAACGTTCAAGCTTCTAAAGATGCAAAAACAGTCTACAATGTGCTAAAGGCACACATGGTAGGATATATTCGCATATCATGCGAAACACCTCCAAACATCAGAAATTTACAATAAGCAATTTTAAAAAAAACACACATTCTGCAACAAAGCAGAACCTTTTTCTCTAAAGTAAGTTTAAAGCAGAATAAACTTCATTGCAAACTCCAAAAATACCAAAGCAGAGGAGCATCCTCTGGTCCTCTGAAACAAGATGCGTCCCTTCACTCCACTCACCGCTTCTGTCGTGCGCCGCGCTGCCCGCTCCTCTCCCGCCGGTTCGTGGACGGTTCATGGAGACGTTGCTTTGGACCTCCGGCACCGGGGCGCTCACGTGAGAGAACAGGAGCTCCGTTGCGTCGTTCTTGAAGGCTTGGCAACTCCTCAGCAGGATGCAAAACAAGAAGAGGGAATGGCAAGACTCGTGCGCGCTGAGATGCATGGCTGCGTTTGGGGACAGAGAGAGTGTGTAACGTTGGAAACGAGAAGCAGTCGCCTCTTATAAGCGAACCGATGCTGAGGGACACATGTGAGGGCAGTGGGTTTTATATAGCCCGCCCGCCTCTCGCTTTGGCAGCTTCTCAGGTGCGTTTCATCGAGAAGATTTGATTGGTCGCCAAAAGTATACCCCAGTAAGACAACCCCGCCCAGTTTTTTATTTTTCATTTTGGAGAGCTAAACAGTATGCAGAAAGGGTGATGAGCATGATGGGATTATGTGAGCAGTTGGCACATCAACAGGTTTTGCTGGTTCACTTAAACATTCAGATTCAGTTTGGGCTAAATTAACAAACAGCAGTAAACAGAAATATAATGCTCCCAAGTTTCCACAGCTCTGACCTTTATCGGCATAAAAACTAATTTCTGACTCAGCCAAATAAGAACAGCAATTACAGGCACAGTGTGGGTAAAACTATCTTTGGGATTTCATTAAAGAAATTTCATCATGATTCAGAATAATTCTTTATAATCTCATTTGTCATACCAGAATCAAGTGAATGGAAACAAGATTACAAGTTTGCATGTATTCTTTGGAGACGGCGTACCAAAATCAAATATCAGAGAGCTTAACCTTTAATTTAATCTGCTACAGGAGGGCAGAAAAGCCAAGAAATGCTGATTAGATTGGAAGTCCATTGCAGCTTTTTGTCTGAATTTGAGTTAGCTGAATGCAATAGTTTAGCTATACATCTTAAATACAGAGAATAAGTCAAAACAGATAAATCATATAAAACTTTTCCATTCTCGAGAAAAGGCAGCTGAGTAGTCAGTCCTTTTTTATTAGAGATCAGGAATGATTCTGACTTCCAAAACGTTCTTAAATCAGATTTGTTCCTCTGCTTAAGAAAAAAGAAAAAGGGCTCTATTGTGTGCCAGTGTTTTGAAGTAATAGTTTCACTGAGGTGTCATACAATAAGACTGACTGCTACTGGGTTCCCATAATAAACAGATTAGCTTTTAGTGACTCCTGCTGTTGATATTATAAAAAAGCAAAGCTGGTTTGTATCAGTGTATCCTTTAAGTGGCATGAAGGGGCATAAGGTGCTTAAAAAGGTGTATGGGCCACTTTAAAGGTGTATGGGCCACTTTAAGTCCAAAGAGGAGGACAAAGTATTGATTTAAATAAACATTTTTGACCAATCAAAGTCAATTATTTGCTGCTTATTCGTACAGTTATAGTTTCTAAATCAGTGGTTGCATTTTATTCCAGATTACTTCAACTCTGAATACCATGACTGATTTCTGTTTGCTCTAATTAAATATTATTTACTAGATAATAATTTCTCAGCAACACAAATATTAAAATATTCCAGACCTGCACTGGATATACAACATAACAGAGCAGTGAAAACCCAAATTGGTTAAATGCGCTTAAGTGTGAGCATCATTACATAAGTTCTAAAACACATATAAATAGTGTACCGTTAGTAATTGCTTATGTTGGCGGAAATGCATCCTGGAAAGCAATCGGCAGCAATGGTCCTTGTTGGGTGAAAGTCTTATACCTTAAATTCTGAGGCTTTTTTTTTATGTCAGCTGAAAAAGATGTAGAAATAATTCATGAAACTCTTAATGCACCTGTACAGCTTATATGGTGCTTCCTGGGGTCATTGGTTGTTCCACATCTTTTATCATCACACAGTGTTTGGGAAGCTTCATGGCTCCCCAGAACCAACCAAAACCTCTGCCACCACACTGCCCAGCTTAACAGCCCCTGCCTGCTGGCCCCTGTGGATGGCTGGCTCATTAACAACAATCCTCCTCATGAAACAAATGAGCGCCATGTCTGACCTTGAAGTTGTTTTACCAACTTTGACTGTAATTGCTTCTCCAGGTCAACTTTCAGCTCCCAATATGGTGCCATTACTGCGGTCATGGCAGCTGATATTGGCTTTCCCAAGCTCTTTGGAAAGTGGTGGATTTCTTCAGTGCAGAGCCTCTTCCCAATGTAAGTGATATCTGCTAAAGCCATCGGGACTTCACTTCAGGCCAAACCTGCTGATTCTTACCAAGTACAAAAAAGTACCTTACACGAAGTGGTCTGTATAAGGATGGAAGAAGAGAAAAAGCAACAGTTTTGATAGTAGCTATGGGAGGCTCAGGAACGTCTGTGTTTTCAACACAAACACATAAATGGTGGATTCCAGTTGATTCCAACTGCGCCAGCAGGGCGCAGCTCATCTAGTCATGAAAAGACTCTTTGGTAGAGGTTCATGGGAAGATGGCCTGTGATTTCCTCAAAGTTGCTAATTACTCCTAAATGTGATGATTACAAGTGAACACAATGGCAATGTAAATATTAGCTTATAAACATCATTACTGATTTGACAAATTAATAATTATACCTGATCACATGGTACTACAGCGAAAGTTTTAGGGTCATCAAATTTTAGGCTCATCCTGGGAAGATCATAAATGTCTGTGCTAAATCTGTTCGCCTCTGCATATTAAATGAGGGTTGCAGGAAAGCTGGAGCCTGTCCCAGCTGTCATAGGGCAAGTTGCACGGTATACCACCTTCACATAGAGACAGATAACCATTCACACCTAGAGCAAATTTAGGGTCACTGATTTACTCAACCTACATGTCTTTATACAAGGAGGAAGTTCAAATAACTGGAGGTAACACAGGCTGGCCAGGCTCCACACATAAAGGCTCAGTCTGGATTTGAACCCAGAACCTTCTTGCTGTGAGGCAACAGTGCAAACCATCACACCATCTCCATGCTATTTCATGGCACTCATACAACCTCAATTGTGAACTTAATGGTGGCACGAGAGAAGCAGGAGTCAGCAAAGCAAAGTCAGTATAATTCACAATGTGGCATCCATCCATCTATCCATGTGCGTGTGAATTTGATTTCCTAAATTACAGTGAAATTTAAAACATGAGACAAATCCAAACTGCATGCGGCTGAAAAATATATACTCTGTCCAGAATAGGTAGAGTCTATAAAGTGGACCTCATAATAATGAGGTCTGTGTATGTGCAGAGTCCCTGTGAGCCAGAATCTCGAGATTCAAACTGCTCTAAACTCTCAGTTTTACCCTAAAAAAAATTGCTCTTGGCTATTTATCATGTCAAAGAGTGGATGTCCCTTATATGATAACCTCAGGCACACAGCCTCACCCACCTGCTGTTCAAACCTTCTTTTTTGTGAGGAGTAGCCAAAGCAGGCTTAAAGGAACGGTGGGCTTAAAAAAACATGAGCTAAAACAGCTGGCTTCAAACTGTGCATGAACTTAAGGACTGAACCAACATTCAGTATAAGCTACATAAGAATGGTGACTCATGCTCGTCTAATGAAGTCCAAGAATAAGAATAGAGTTGAGCTGGAAATGAAAATAATGGATTAATTATAATAATATGCTCTTTGACTCTAAATAAAGGTAAATATGACTGAACTATGAACAATTTTACAGCATGTTCTTCAAAATAAAAGAAAAATCTAACCTCTCTGACTTTCTGTGTTCCAGACCAATCGCAGAAAGTTAAAAAAAAAAAATGCATCACTCATGACTAAACCTGATAATTATAAGTGCAGATGAAAGTGCTCGTCTTCAGTAGTGATACTAGAAAATTAACTACAAACGTCTGCAAGGCTGACGGTTAAAGACACCGGGTTAAGCTGTACCTCCTGCTCAGTTTGTCACATTAGACATACTCCACGTTGGGACTTGCCTTGAATTCAGTGATGAAAGCTGATACTGTGTGTGGGTAATTTGCTGTATCCTCCCTCTGCCGACCCCTCAGTTCCTGTCAGTTACACGTCTAATGATTCAAGTGCCCAGACTAACTGGAGTCTTTGTATGTTCGCTGTACAAAACAACAAGAGATATAATTACTTTTGTGGGGAACACTCAATCCAGGCTTGTCTTACAGATATGAAAAGCGGTGTCATGCACAGGCACTAATTGTTGCTCATGTGAATGAAAGTTGATATGCAAGATCTCTTACCTGTTTGCTTTTATTATAACACAAACACTTTTTAGGGCTGGTCTCCCTTTTCAGGAGAGACAGCCTGAGGATGTCATTCTTCTGCTGAGTGAGATGGAAGAAATACTCAGATGGACTACGATGTTAAAAATCAAAATTTTCCAAATTTGTTTAAAAATTAATAAGAATTGTCAAAAATTTAGGAAAGAAGTGGGTTAGGATGGGCAAATTAAAGAATGTAAGAAGGCAGAAAGGCAGAAACAAAAGGGAAAGAGAAAGAAGAACGATAAAATGGAAAGGAAAAAGGAAATTAAGAAGGAAAAACAAATAGAAACAACATTAGCAGGATGAAACGAATATCAAGAGACTTGAGAAAAACAAATTAAGTAAAGTAAGGAAAAATAGAAATGGGAAAGATAAAAGGAGAAAACAATGAAGGAAAGAAACAAGACAAAATAAGGGAGGAAAGTAAGAAAAAAGTTTGAGTGAAAAGAAAAATTTAATTGTGCAGGAGAGAAAGAAACGTTCATAATGAAATGGTTTTCCCAGTTTGTGAGAAAGACGTTGACTGGCCTGCTCAACACCTTTCAGGATTTTCTAACATGATCAATGCTACTGACTACATACAATTCTCAAGACAGATTAATATGACTTTGGAGATGGACATTAAATTGGAAGCTTCATTCATAAGTGGTGTTTTTGCAGTGTAGTACCACACCTGCATAAATGTAATTCCTTTCTATCCCTTCCGCAGATGATTGGTTTCTGTCATTAAGCTTGACACTGAGCTTCTGTTATTGTTTCCTCTCTCTTTTGTTTTTCCTCAAACAGGAACACCGGGGGCTCATTCACTCTACTTCCGAGAGAAAATAAAGGACAACGTGGCCAACTCTTCTCAGAGGACTATTTACACTTTGACGCCCCTCTGAGCTTCTTATGGGAGTGGGTGAAAGCCGAAGGGTAAACATGATAGGCTCTACCTTTTGTGTCCTCACCATATAAAAGAAAAAAAAAAGGTGAGAGCGACTCCCTCTCTGCACACGCTCTAACTCAGCAGCAGGAACACGCTTCCCCCAACCCTCATGGGAAATGAAAGGTGGCCGGGTTAACAGCATATTGACAAGCAGGAGTGTGTGCATGACCAGGAAGTGCCCGTATGCAGTAATGAGAGGTGAGGCGAGGGCAACCGGAGGGGTACAAAAGGTATGCACAACACCTGGAACAAAGCCAAGAAGGAAGGGTCAATGTGGCAACACAGTTTGGAAAAGTTCTCAGCAGAAGCTGAACAAAACGTGGCTGGTGTCTCAGTCACTGCTGTTCTCTCCCGAGTTTACCTGTCTGGTATTTACACTGTTATTATTAGCAAGCACTTGGCGACACTGGGAAGAAAAAAATTCCCTTTCAAAAGGAAGAAACAACCGGAAGACCCAGGCTCAGGGAGGGGCAGTCATCTGCCATGACCGGCTGGGAAGACAGCATAAAACACACACTTTGGAAGACGGCAAGAGATGAATAATAACTAATGATTAAATGAAATGATGTTGAAATGAAAAGAGTTGAGTGAGCACTCAGTCCATCATGGGAACTCCCAGCAGCCTAGGCCTAATGCAGTGTAACTAACGGAGGATTCAGGGTCACCTGATCCAGCCCTAAATTTCAACATCATAATCCCGGATTACACAAAAAGATAAAAGAGAATGTGACAAACGAAATTTATGGAGGAACACTGGCAGGTCCTCCGAGGTGCTTAGAACAACAAGATTTCATGGTGTCATAGTGGAATCCAATACAGAGTTTAGCCAGTTTGCTTTTTACACTTTTGAAATGTTATAGTGAAAAGGAAAGGTAGAAAACGCCAATGTAAGGCAAATAAATGTGTTGTTATTTGTGAGTTTTAGAAATGCTGCTAGCTGTCTTAAGTTACCATTTATAACAAGCTGTTTTTGCATTTCAAGCATTTGTGGTAAACAAAGCTAGTCAGCTTCTGTATGTATAATACAAACAAAAGAGGGGGAGTGGTATCACTCTTGTCATCATCATGCTTCCCACTGACAGTTTTCATTTTTATGCAACCACTTTACAATCAGCCTGTTCCAGCTGATAAAGAAGATTATGAAATGTGATTGAACACCCATCAAATTGACCGCAAGCTGAGGCTATTTACAGTATATCAGTACTTTGATTAATCAAAAGCGATTAAGTCAATTAAGATTAGATTGAGAATAGATATGACCAAACACAAGTTCCTCAAGAGCCATAATTTCAGTTTTATGTATGGAAGTCTATGAAGGGCTTAAATAAAATAATAATGTAAATATTTGTAAATGAAAATGATTATTAAAACTTTACATAGACATATTTTCTATTTAAAATATTTATGTAATGTTGAAGATGTAACAGTGTAGCCTGATTTTACATTTATGCAAGTAAAACTATTTCCAACAATGTGAAGACAAGTGAGCCATGACAAAGAAAGAAATGTAGAACAAGTAACTTAGCAAATTTTCCCTTTGTCAGTTTCACAAATGGGTTTTAGTGCTCTGTTTCATGCCCAGTCACATTAAATAACAGTTAACTGTCTGAGAGCATAAGAGACAGTTTCTACTTATGACTAACAGACACTAAACATAGTATCTGGGGTCAAAAAGCCATCCTTGTTGCACACATAGTTCATGCAAGCACGTTAATAAAAACAAACAGTCAAATTTCAGATAAAGTAAATGGGAAAAAAGTACTTTAAACATGACTTTCCACATATGGAGACTTAAACTGTTGTTACTTAAATGTGAATCACTGCACTAAGTGGCTGAAATGCAGCTGGCGATAATAGAAAAATCTGACTAATCATTTAGGTTGCTGCATGTACTGTGTTAACCTAAATGAATTCTACTGACTTTGCCACTCAGGTCTGGTGAAGCATTGCCCTCTGCTGGATCTCTGGCTGTCCTGCAGATGTTACAAACATAAACTCTTTAACCTGTGCAAAAATGAACAAAAAGTGCGTAAATCTCCCACAGCCCTATGAGAGAAAAACCAACAACATCACATATCACAATCACATATTTTTTTTGAAATAGAAGAGCAACTTTTGTGTTTGTTGTGATTTCAACAGGTGTATCCTGGCAACAGGTGTATCCTGGCAACAGGTGTGCCTTGGTCAGGAAATATAGCAGAAGATGGAGGTGGGCAAGGTGAATCGGCTTTAACCTCAACACCACTCACAACCATTTCACAGCCATGAATGTATGTTTTACCCCTTTTTTTCCTTTTCCTACTACCCACAGGTCATCGAAGACTCTCTCCAGAAGCGTGGAATAAGAAGGGACTGCGATGTTTGTCAACTCAGCCTTGCCACAAAGTAAGAAAAGCATTTACTTTTCTAAAATATATGTATATCTTTAACTTACAGAGGAAAAATTTCCAGAGATTATTTAGACGGTTTGTATTGTGTTAAACAGAAAACTCACCAGTGTTCCTGATTTATCAAGATTTCACTTTCTGAGGACGTTGTGGCTGAACAACAACAAGGTAATCTACTTACAGCTTTTTTTTTGCATACAGGATGGAACAGACGATTAAATTTATTTCTCTCTAATTCTTACAGATTAGAGAGCTGAGCTGCCGTTCCGTCAACTGTTGCTTGACTGAGCTTTACCTTCAAAATAACAACATCAAGTCTGTCTCAGGTTAACCTCTCATTCTCCCCTGAATGAAAAAAGAGACAAACAAAAAACAACAACAACAACAAAAAGAAACACAAACTCGTAATTTTTACTGGGTCAAAAGAAAGTCTAATGGTAGATTTTTTTTAAAATATGCGTATAATATATTTTTCTATTTTTACTCACAGTTTGCAACATATTTAGTTAGGTACTTTAATTTTTAGGTGTTGAAACAAGTGCTGCAGTCTTTCTTTTAAGAAAGAGCATCACCTGAATTACAAGAAAAAATCATGTATATAAGGTCCTTATTAAACTAAATTCTGAAACTCCCTGAAATACTGGGGGAGGCTACAACACATTTGTGGCAAACACTTTTGTACTTTTATTTTGAAATAATACATAGTTTCCTCTGTTATAACACAGTCCCATCTTTTTAATGATTTAACATTTAACAATTTATTTTCTTTCATATATACTTACTTATGTATTTTTAGATTAGTTATTTGATTTTTTTTTTTAAAGTTACTACACAAATCAGATGAATATAAAGTGGTGAAAAAAACATTTTACTCTAATGTGCTGGAATTAATGCTTAAATTATTTTTAATTATTAAAAGTAATTTTTCACCTCGACATGCACATTTGTGCATATAGATATGCTGTAGGGACCTGAAGAAAAAGTTCTAGAAAAGAAGACATATGTAGTCATGACTTTTTAAAACTTTCTCTCCCACACAGGTGCTCTAAGTCATCTGACCTGCCTGCAAATCCTGTTTCTTCACAACAACTTGATCAGAGGGTTGGAGGACACAATGCACGAGCTCAGGAGGATGCAGCAGCTCCAAAATGCCAGTGAGTCCTGAACCATCAACCACACCCATCACCGATCAACAACCTGGCCTGAGAAATTCTGTTCATGCTTTAAAGATCCATTTGCAAATGTGGATGTTTGACTATACTGTGTATTTTAAAATGCAGCTTTTTTCCTCAATCCCATCTCTCATGAACTTGGCTATCGCCAACATGTAATCCATCGCCTGCCCTCACTCCAGATCTTAGATGGAAAAGGTAAAGATGTTGAAATGTTCTGACATATCAGACACGCGGTTTGTCATTACAAACACAGGAACTGTCTCTGTTGTGTTATTAGAAGTGGAGCCAGCAGAGAGGAAGACGTCGTTCCAGATTTACAGTCAGGATTGTCACCGCATCCTCCAGTCTGTGGCTTTTGGAAGATGCCAGTGATAGCTTCCTAACTTCCTATGCAAGTTCAGTCATTACACAGTGCAAAGTTTCTCCTCCATTCTCATTATTTCTGTGATATGTTCAAAATAGAGCAAAAGGTGCACTGCAAACGTAAATTTGAATAGCCTAAAGTACCAGTAAACCAAAACAGTGAAGGATTGAGACAAAAAAAAGAGCTACAACTGAAGATTTCCCCCAAGACCAATAACAATCACAGGAAGTAAAAGTAAATCACTTTGTGTCAAAATGTTATTTGACACAAAGTGAGCCACAGATGACCCCAGAGATGAAAAGAAATTAAAAAAAATGTCAAACAGAATAAAATGCAAAATGAAATGATAGATGCAAACTGGCAGTAACAGTTTGTACAGTCATCTTAAGTGTGCACTAAACAAGAGAGTTTAATGGGTTAATGGACAGGAGAATGTGGTTTATGTCTGCTGAACAGGATATACTCAGACTTGATTTCAAATCAGTAGGAAGCGTCGCATTTTAACCAGTTCTTTCCTGGACAACATACTCGGAACTACAGATTCCTTGTAAAAGATATTTCCATGCTCTTTCACATGCGTCACTTCTGGATGTTAAATACCACCAATGGAAACCATACAGTAAAGTTACAGCAGCACAAACAATGTGAGTCACATATATACTTGATGTTTTCATGCTTGGTCCTAATTAGCAAAGTTAAAGCTAACAATTACAGAATAAAAACTGATTTATAGTCCAGTTATCACTCAGAATATATCATAAATACATATTTCCACTTTATTCTGACCAAAAAAACTCAAAGTAATACACTTGATAAATAATACCAGCACTCAAAGAACTTCTCAAATTCACCCGTTCACAAATTTGCACATCAATACAGCTCATTATTCTATTCCTTGAATGTCTTTACCCCATCATGGACTCATACCTAGATCCATGCATTAGGGGGAATTTGAGTTTTAGTATCTTGCTCAAGGACACTTTGGCATGCATACTGGATAAATCGAAACACCTTCTGATTAGCAGAACCGCTCTGCCTCCTCGTCCATCGCTGACATTTATGCTTATGCCAAAATGATTTTCCACGTCTTTACTAAACTATGAAAAGGTGTCAAGTCCCAGAATGCATCTTGGTAACTTTTAATGTTTATAGGTAAAGGTTTAAAGTGTTAATTGGCATTTTGAACAATAAAGGAAAGCTATGCTGAATATGTTTGTCAAGGCCTCAGGAAGACTCGAAACAAATCAATAGGGCACATCGAGCACAGCTGGAAACACAAAAGTAATGTGCAGTTTGTGATGATTTGTGATCAGGGGCAAGTGTGTTTCACAGGATTTACATGCTATCGATTGCACTAAACACACCCTGATAATTTCAGGAGTGAGTGAACAAACATAAATAAATACACTTAAAAAATGAGAATCTACAGCATATTTCAGTGAAGTTGGTCTCTGTTTAATGTATTTGAAGTCACCAGCTCTCAGAACAATCACAGCCTTATTGAACTTGATATTTTGACTTCAGCTTCTCTAATAATTCATGGTGCACAACAAATGAAAGAACATCAAAACTAAAACAGTGAGATCTTTCAAGACAAACTGACACTTGCCATCCTGACATGATGTCCTTGTTCAACAGTGGATGCTGGAGTAAATGTTTCCATTTAGTCGGAATTTGGAAAATCCTGAGAATTAAAGTCACATCTCATCATTCACGAAAAATAAACTGATGGCATTTATATTTAAAAATATACATTTTTGGTCAACATTTTTCAGCCATGCCTTTCACTCACAGCTCCCATAATGTTTTCAGTACAAAAGACGTCCCAGAAATACATCAAATAACTGCAAAGAAACAACTCTGATTGGTTACTTCATTCCCACAGTTTGCTACAGTTTAAGGCAGAATTGCTTTCCATAATGGATGTGAGCCATTACAAATCCCTCCCAGTGACGTCTACCAAAAACACTTTAGCCTATGCAGTGTTCACATTCAGATATTATAACAATTCCATATGAAAAGTTAACTTAGAAAAAGGACACAAAGACTGTGGCATTCCTCGGATGTGTCTTGCCGTTATGGTGAGAGTCTTAGATTGTTAATAAATATGAGTCCTTCTTCGAGTCTTTATCTGGCGTTTATTCTTATGGCCAGTTTGCTCTCTATCTGTGGTGTGTGGATAGACCCTAGAGAAGATGGTCATTGTCTTCAACTGTCAGATGTTCATCAGTTGCCAGCAGCTGGGGTGCTTGCAGGGTCTGATGTTACCGTTTCTGCTGCAGTGTTTGAAGGGGTGACCTCACTGCTAGTGTCTACTGAAAGCTCCTGCATGGAGTCTGTGGCATCCTGCACAGCTTTACTCTCCTCTGAAAGACAAACAAGACAAGTCATTCAAACCTATTTTAATCACATGCAGCTTTGTGTTTTATCCCTGATCAACTCTTGATGACCGTCAGTTAAAATTCTATATTAAACTGATCATATTTTAATATAGTCTTTCACAGCATGCTTTTACTGTGAGTTTATTTAAATATGGGAGAAAATTCAAATGAGCTCTTAATTAGTGATGTTATTTTGTATGCCTCCCTTTTTTAAATTTTCTTTTTTTAAGAATGTAAAAAGAAAAGCATAATTTTTTTTAAAATTTGAAAATATTTTTTGTTGTAAATCCATAAGCAGAAAATTAGAGCTTTTAAGGGTTTTCTCAAAAGTGAAATTTAAAGAAAAATATTGAAACATGATGGCTCTATTCACACTGATCCTGAAGCAGACGATTTTAAGTAAAAAGTCAGATATTGATGCTAAAATGACCTTAAAATGGAACTGATTCTACTTTAATAGAACGCTGTCATTACACACATTTTGTAACATTTAACACAGAAGCTACATTTAGTAGCTTCTGTGGGACAAATGTTTGCGTTACTATTTTGTGTGACTTATTTTAGCTTTCTAATGAAGAAAATACCTTTGTTCTGTTGCATCCTCAGTTTGGCTGCTTCTGCTTCTTGTTTCTCTCTCTGCTCTTGGAGCTTCTTGCAAACTTTCTTGTGGGTGAACCAGTGCATCTTTTGGCAAGCTTGGCCACAGTAGATCACCTGGTGAGAAAAAAAAAACAACAACTTTATTTGTACACCGTTTATGTCAAAAAAGGTAAACAATCCAAGCAGTCAGTTAAAGAAAGGACTCTCAGAAAAGGTCATAATTAAAAATTTCACATCAAATTAAAACAAAGAAACAACAACAGGCTTCATTGTTGAGGTAAAACCGACAATCTGTTGTAGCTCTGACGCTCACCATTTTACAGATGGAGCATCTCTTCTCGGCTCCTTTCTCTCCACAGGTCGTGCAGAACTCTGCGTCCATGAAGCCGACCTGACCGGTGATGGCCTGAGTCAGCACTGACAGAGCTGTGGGGTCGTTACCCTGCAATGATGTTAGAAAGAAAGACACAAATCAACCACCACACACAGCTAATTACAAAATACATTAAGCTTGAATGAAACCTATTCAAAACAAAGTTCTGACTTTTTTTTTTTTCATGAAAAGATACACATTGCTTAATTTAGCCTTTTGATCCATTTAGCTTTCCAGTGAGTTGGATTTGCAAACTCACAATCTCTACAGGAGCGATACTCCGCACCAGCTGCTGCAGCAGAGTAGCATCACAATATGGGAATTTGCGAATGCATTCTCTGATAAACTTCTCTTGATACACGGGGAAACCATCAGAGTCCCGACCCTTCAGCAAGCTGGAAAACAAGGATTAGAGGCATTTATAACTGTACAGTGGATGTCATCTCAAAAATAACTTAAAATAATAAAATTCACTGCATTTTGGAATTTTTGGTTTTAACAGACATAGCTCCACTCAGGATCAGGCTTGAGTGTTAGGCTACGTTCACACTGCAGGCGAAAGCGCATCAAATCCGATTTTTTTGACCCTATGCGACCCATATCCGATCATGGTGTGACAGTGTGAACGGCACAAATCCGATATTTTCAAATCCAATCTGGGTCACTTTCGTATGTGGTACTGAATCTGATACATATCCGATGTTTCAGAAAGCGACTGCTGTGTGAACGGTCATGTCGCATTAAATCCGTCTTTTATGTCACTGACACAAGACAGACGCCAATTATCAGCGCCGGAGAAGCGCCCGAGAAGAAATTGCGAATGCTTCCTGGCCATCCGGTGAGACTGCTGGGAAGACAACGTTGGAGAAACGTGAACATTTTATTTGTACTGCATAACCTGCAGATTCTGACAGAAATCTGCAACTATCCTTTGAAGCACCGCTCCTCTAAAACAGCAATAAGGATAATTATTAGGTTATCTACATTATTATGTAAATAACAAAATAACTTAAAGCAAAAATTGGGAAACATGAAGTCCGAAGTCTTTATATTAAGGGCCAGCAGTCAAACAATACAGTTTGCTCTGGGTCTAAACAGAGCGCGTTGTGTGTGACGTCTTCTTTTGCGCATGCGGGCCGCTTTGAGCGTTCACACTAGAGCGCGTTTGCTGTCGCATTTTATTTGTAGTGTGAACAAGCAGACAAAAAAATCGGATTTGATCAAAAAATCGGAATTGAGCTTTAAGACCTGCAGTGTGAACGTAGCCTTAGAGTGGGTAGAATAACCAACAATTCTGTCACCATCAGTGTTGTTACGCTCCATATTGGTCACAACACTGACAAAAACAAATGCCCTACCATGAAAAGCTGCTTAGAAGCATTAAAAAAATTAATTAAGAACACATTCTAACCTGTGCTATCATTACATTTATTTAACACACACAAAAAGCACAGAAAGTAAACACTAGATTATTGTAGGTCACACACCTCTTAAGGAGACCGTCTAGCTTGTCCTCACGGTCTTTGAGGAAGGAGGCACATTTTCCCAGCACACAGCTGATGTAGTGCATCTTCATGGCCAACACCTCGTTCATGTCCTGCTGCTTGATGCACTTCTCACAGATAAGCTCCATCACCCGGCGACATTTGTCCAGCGCCTCCACCTCCGCCAGTAAAGGATTCTCCTTCACCAGCATCACCATCTGGAAAACAAATCAAACACCGAGGTTCTTCTTAGTAAAAGAAATGCAGTTTGCATGTCTTTGCTCATAATCTGTGATGTAAAAATCTGTTTTCAGTTCCGTTCATAGCTCCAAGTGCACCACAGGACATCCCTGCTGTTGACCAGTCAATCAGAGCTAAACCAGTATCTGGCTGTTTTTAACTATACCCCATTGCTCAGTGACAAAATGTATTTGAAAGTTTGCTGCACAATGCCCATAACCAGAAGAAATCAGAGTAATATTTGCAAATGAATAAATAAAGACTGCAACAGCACTTTAATCTGTATCAGTGGGTAATAACAATAGCTGCATCAATTATATATTTTTATATCATGACCTTTTAGAAACCAGGGAAGCTTTACCTTGACAGGGTTCAGGTTGGTGCTCATGATGACCTTATGCAAAGGTCCAGCAAGTTTGGGTGGTAGCTTGGGTTCCTTCTCCAAACCCTGAGGCTTAGTGTAGTAATCCAATCTGGCACGGGAGAAGAAGTTGTTGATCACTGTGACACAATCATGTTGCCCTAAAGAGAGAACAAATTAGTTTGTTCATTTGTTTTAGCACATGTACAACAAATGACCAGTCAAACGGAAATACTAAAGGCAATTCTAAGATTTCTTCAGTGTGTATGGAGGGCACGGATGGTGGAATGTACCAGCTAGCAAAAAATGAAGTGATGTAATCAAAAAAAGTGATCATACCCAAGATCAGTCAGTTCCAATAATTTGTATCTAATGTAGGTCAAGTAGGTAGGTAAGGGATGTTAAGAAAAAGAAATACATAAAAAAACTGAAGCTAATGCCAATCTCTAGTTTTTTTTCCCATGCAAAAAGAAGAAAAAAAAATCTGACTAAAAAGGTTTTGTCTCTGTCTTTTTGTCTTTGTGTGTAGACCACTAGACCTAAAAGCTAACCGTTACTCCAAACGTACCAACAAAAGCTGCCATCTGTGCAGCAGTCCTTCCGACAGAGTTAACTACGTCTGTTTCTGCCCCTGCGTCCAGCATCATCCATGTGATATCAGTCTTTCCTGCAGGCACAAAAGAAGGAAAGTCACAACACTTAATAAAGAAACAACTGATTCTTCAGTGATGCTGCTGGAGCGATTAAAACCAACATGCACACACAGGTTTTACCTGACAGGCCAGCAAACATCAGCGCTGTGTATCCATGCTCATGCTCATTACAATTCACATCTGCACCGTGTTGAAGCAACAACTTGCACATGTCTGCTTTTCCCTTGTAAGCGGCGTGCATGAGAGGAGTCATCCCATACTGTGGATAAGACAAAAAAGTTAAGAAAAGCTGCTGATATTTATTGCATTTAAGCAAAGATTAGAAATAAGGAAATATTTACAGAAAAAAATTCAAAACTAATAGATTAAAAAAAAAGGTTACTACAATTGCTTCTAAACAGTTAAAATGCTTGTTTTTATTATCTGTCTGTACTTACCTTCACCATCTGCTACAGGTACAGTAAAGTTAAAAACCATCAAACTACAACCATCTGCTTCTGACAGGTGGACAGGACAAACGTCCTCTAAAGTCCTTCAGAGTGGTGACTTATAATTTGTCCTTTTATTCAGCAACACATGTGTTTGACCTTGTCTTAAATAGCTCATCATGTGTGCTCCACAAATACACTGCAGTCCTGAAATGAAAAGACTTACTTTTTAGATGAAACCACAGATGGTGTCTCAGATGTAGTTATTTTACCATTTGAACCTTTTGGCCTGATGATTATATCGTAATTAGAGATGAATGCGATTTTTGTCACAAGGATAAGACACAAGAAATAATATAAATCGATGCCCCCGCCCCCCTGACCCTTGTAAACGAGGTAGAGAGGAGCTTTTGAAAAATGTCCAGTAAGTTGTCAATTTATGACACCAGATTTAGTATCTGTACTCAAAAAAAGAATTATTAGTGCATACGCTGTTAATATAAATTAAACGTAACTAAAAATTATCATTGCAAGTCAACATTCGATTAAATACGTAAAAGAGACGAGACAGATAACGTGCTTTGTTACATGTGCATGTTTTGTTTTCTCGATATTGCGATCAGACATACTCTTTTACCTCATCCAAACAGTTGACTCGAACATCCTTACAGCCCAGCAACCTTGAGGCCTCTTGAACGTTTCCTAAAGACAAAAAACCCCTCAGTATTATTTCAGTACACACAACACTACGATTTACAGCTACTAAACTATATTAAATTAAGATTTTTTTTTTCTAAATTAGTCTGCCATAGTCCAACTTATACACTGCATAATCATTCTAATCTACCATGTAGTTCGGTCCACTTAGATCACGTTTAAAACTCATGTTATCCTGCAAGTTTGCATTAGTGAGGTGGGACTACATTTTAGCCTGAATGATTAGCTTTGAGCTAACATCAGCTATTCACAAGCTTTGACACAGCTAATTTTAAAGTCAACTGCTATTAATAAAGAAGCTGCAAACATGCATCACGGCTTTAACTGCGGTTCAGTTATTTAATTCAGTCACATTTTCTCCAAAGAGCTAACAAGAGCTAACTGCTGTATGGTGTTTTCAGGGATTAGCGTTAGCCAGCTTACCTGCAGTAATAACCTCAAACAACTCCTTTTCACTTGGTGACAAGTCTCCTTTCTTTAAAGCAGACATTCTGGCCAATATTAGCTTCAAACGAGACGATAATGGCACAAATAAACCACCGAGTTTTCAAATAACTCTACACTGTCCGTGGCTCCGACAGTATGCTGATGCTCAGGCATGAAGGCTAGCTCAGAACGAGCTGTCATCTGGAACGTACCACTGCCAACCCCTAGTAGGGAGGATATGTGTCACAGTCAAAAATACGTCAACGTTTAATCCACCGTCTGGACTTTTTGACTTTTTAGAACAATGCAACAAAAAAATCTAAGAAATATGAGGATTAGATATAATGTCACATTTTCTCATCATATGTCACAACAGTGAAGTGCAAGAGATAACACCCCTTTAAAAAACTGATGAGTTCCACAGAAGTCTAGAAAGTTTTTTTTTTTTTTTTTTAATTGCACAGAAATGTACAACAATTATGGCAATCTCTACAAAGATTCTATTTTCCCAACATGAAATATTATCAGAACAGGCTGAATTCCAACATATAGAAGATAGATAATGAACAGGAAGTACAAACAACAACAAATAAATAAATAAAAACAAACCCCAAACAGAATCAAAGCAAACAAACAAGCAAAAAAAAAAAAAAAAAAAGACGTTATACCTTAGGGGTTTTCTAGCAGATCTAATTCAATAATCATATGATTCAGAACCAGAGCTTGTTTTTTGTCCATAAATTTAACAGATGAGAGGAAGAGGCAGAGTTCTTTGTGAAAAGTACAAAAGGACAGCTTTGTTTTCAGAAAACGACATTTGTGAATGAAGAATTTGCCCATAATAATTATTACATTTAGAACACTTTCAAGCTTCTTTTCTTTTCTTAGAGAACCAAAGATAATATCATTTTTAGAAAATTCAAGTAAATTTGGAATCTTTGGGAAGAGCCAGTAGTGCACATCGTTCCACAGGGCTTTACAGAATATACAATTATAAAATAAATGTTCTGTTGATTCAATATCCCCATCACAAAAAGAGCAAGAATTACTATCAATAGCAAAGCGACGTCTGAGAAATTCTTTGGAAGGGTAAATACCAGAAAGGATTTTGTAGTGGACCTCCTTAGCTTTGAGGAATGGGAAGTTTTAGGTAATTGTTTCTGATCTCTTTCTTTTGATCACCAAGGAACAGATGTGAGATGGAATTTGGATTGGATCTATAAGGGAAAAAAACATTGGTAAATAATTCCCTAATTTGGGAGTTTTTTTAGACTGTTAGCTGTAATGTTATGCCCATTTACCAAGAGTTCAGGGAGGTCAGGGGATCTATAGTCAGGGTTTTGAAAAAGATTATATGCTGTACATAGAATGTTTTGAGGGATATGTGCTCCAGTCCATCAATCCTTTAAAGTGCTGGACACCGATGGTAAATCGGCATCAGACCCTAAATAAATTGTCCTCTGCTGTTATCCATATTGCTTCAGTCATTCTTTGGTGAGTAGACGTATTGGTTACATAAACACAATGTGAGCTGTTTTTTGTCTTATCTCTTGTTTTCTCTTGTCTTTCTTTTTTGAACATTTCTACTTTTTTGTGCTTATGAAGAAGTACAATTAGAACACAAAAAGAAGAAAAAAAGACTTGTTCTCATCAAATTGTAAGAAATCGTAAAATAAGTTGCACACACTCAAGCAACATGAATAAGATAACAGGCATATTACTTCAGCACAGGGGATTCTTTGGAATGCAGCAACCATTTATTAGATTTGTCCTTTATTTAGGGTATATAAAGTAGAAAAACAAAAACCTTGTTTAGCATTTTAATCAATTTAGTATTTTGAATGTAATGTTACATTTATTTAATGTAAAGTAGCACAATAGTTAGTATATACTTCGAAGATAAAATAATATCTTACAAATGTGTATTTTGGGACTCTTTGATTCACAGCTGTTTGCCATTCCAGCAAAAATCAATTTACCCTTTAAACTTTCTCTGATATTTTAATTTAAAATGATAAAATAATAAAAAAAAATTAAATAACTGAAAAGCAGAATATAGTTCAATGAAATTAAAAAAAAATCAATGAGAAGACAAAAGAGTTAAAAAAAAGAAGTCTAAGTCTACACAAATAAAGTACCACGATTAAAAAGACAAAAAAGAAAAGAAAAAAAAAGAAAAGAGAGAAGTAAAACAAGATAAAGGGAAATAAAATACCTCAATTAATCAATGTTTAAATGCAATCCAATAACAAGCTTAATGTCTGAAAATCACACAAAAAAGTTTTTGCTGTGATGTGTCTGAGGTGACAAAAATATTATTTATGTAGCCCCTCATTAAAATATTTTTTAGATTTGTATGTATTATAGCCCAGTGTTTCCGAACCTCTGTGCCGCGGTACATACGTGAATTGGTCTGTTTGATTAGAATTCTCTTTGCATTTCACTTTATATGTATTTTGTTGATCATTAAATAATATTGTCTTAAAATCTCATGATCATATTTAGGCAAGTAGAACTAGACGACTGGAATGAAAGTAAATACATGTAATTTCCTCTGAAGAGATTGAAGCCTGACTATATGCAAAGTCTCCTGTCTGGATTTAGGTTTGTGACATCAGCATGCAAAGAGCTTCAGGAGAAATCTTGGCACATCCTAGCTCTTTTTCGGGAAGTCCTGATTTAATAGGCTATTTTAGAGGTCATAAACAAGTGCTGAGGCAGTTTTTTGTCTAAGATGTTAAATTCTCCAACCCACGTAGATCAGCCACAGTTCAAATTAATGTTTTTTTGATGAGCTTTCACAAAATAATAAGAATAAAGATACTAAAGACAGGAGACCGATGTGTGTGTTCTTTTTAAAATTTGAATTAAATTTTTAATTTATTATGTATGTGTTTACTGATGTAGTGAGGTTTATGGTGTATGAACTTGTGATGCGAAAGCTTTTTAAGAAAGTCAAAATCTGTAGGCATTTTACTTTTCAGCCACAGTCATGTTAATGGCAAATATGCTAGGTTGAAATAAATTTAGAAGGCTTCATCAACTTGTGGTCAAAAACACTGACTTAAAACAAATGTTGAACAGTAGGTTCAAGGTTTCATTGTCATCCAAGCGCATAAATTAACAAAATAAAATAAACATAAAAATGTGCCACGGTATACAAGAATAAAATGAAATAAAATAAATACAATAAATTACTTGAGTAGATGCAGTGACAGGAAAGTCTGTTCTGATTTGACCTGCTGCATTTATAATAATTTATTTTTGCAAAGATTTCATATATAGAGACTACGTAGTGCTACAAGTTACATACCAGCTTTCACAAATAGGTTCCAGTGGAAAGCTGTTTTATTCTGTTTTTTTAAGGTAATATTAAAGGTAATCAAAGAAGAAAAAAGGGCATTGGCTTTTAAAGATTTTACATTTTAATATACATATCAGTTCACATAGTTAGGATTTACTCTTATTATTATTATTCTAAGACTCTGAGGGACTGTGAAACTGAAAATTCAGATGGTTCAATTTGACTGGGAAAGCAAACTGTAGGAAAAGATCTTGGATGTTTTAATTTCAGCTTTATCGTACATGTGTCTGTTTTATATACAACTATGATACAGGGTGTGGGTAATGTAAAGGATGTAAAACAGTGTTAAGGGTTCAAATACTGAGGAGGGATATAGGAGGAAATCCAAAATAACAACACTGGTCTGGCCGGGTTAAGTCAAACGATGATTTTAATGAACACACGTGTGGGAGATGAACACTGTACGCAGACAGCATCGATCTCTCTCTAACAATACACAATCAGTTGTTTTTATATCATCAGGGAAATTTATGACGCCCCCTCATGGGTCATCACATGCATAAGTTTCAAAACCACAATGACTTTTAACACAGTTTGAAAAAGCAACATCGCCTCATCTCCATGCCAGGTGTCTTCCTGTCGCTGCCGGATGCTGCCTTATCGTCTGGAACATCAGGCACACATTCTGCAACAAACTGTTCTTTTGCAGGCACAGTTTTGCAGTCACAAGCAAAATATGATTAACCTCTCACCTATAAATGAGTAGCATCCTCCCAACAGCTCCTCAAAGTAACTTACACTTAGACTCTGCTTTAGTTTCACTTTCACAAG
This sequence comes from Astatotilapia calliptera, assembly GCF_964374335.1. NCBI lineage: Eukaryota > Metazoa > Chordata > Actinopteri > Cichliformes > Cichlidae > Astatotilapia > Astatotilapia calliptera. The sequence continues at coordinate 32,996,821 of NC_137432.1, read as the reverse complement.
CACGCTCTGCAAAAGCCTGCGATCCCTGTCTACTTTGGCACAGAGTGTACTCAGAGTTAGGCCTTTTTTTATAATGCAATGTAATCTACATATAAACATTTAAGATTATGAAAAGCATTCCAAAGCATTTAAGATTATAGATTTAACTCAACAGTTTAAAGTGGTTATAACTGCACCTGTAATAAAGGCTAATTGGGTGCCAATATGTTTAAACATCTGAATACAATATCAATGCTGTAGATTATGTTATTAATGCAATGATAATGATGATGACCATGAACAATAGCAGTAAAATATTTCTCTGATCTCCACAACAGCAGATTCTACACAGAACTTGCTTGGTGGGTGTTTACATGGAGACAAAATAAACTCTTATTAGATGCTTGATTGACTCCTAAGAAAAAGTTAATTCTTGGATAAATACGATAAAAATATAATCTAACTATAAGATGTTAATTAAGCTGAACACAATCAATAAATACATAAATAATAATTCTTTGTAGGCTATACTGTTTTTGAGGAAGCAAAAGTGCTGCACACTCATTTTGAACACAATTAAAATGAGCAATTGCAGCAAGAGTCCTGACAGGGACTAGAAAGAGAGAGCATATTTCTCCTGTTTTGGCTTCCCTTCATTGGCTTCCTGTTAAATCCAGAATTGAATTCAAAATCCTGCTCCTCACATACAAGGTCTTAAATAATCAGGCCCCATCTTATCTTAATGACCTTGTAGTACCATATCACCCTATTAGAGCGCTCCGCTCTCGCTCTGCAGGCCTACTTGTTGTTCCTAGAGTATTTAAAAGTAGAATGGGAGGGAGAGCCTTCAGTTTTCAGGCCCCTCTTCTGTGGAACCAGCTTCCAGTTTGGATTCGGGAGACAGACACTATCTCTACTTTTAAGATTAGGCTTAAAACTTTCCTTTTTTCTAAAGCATATAGTTAGGGCTGGACCAGGTGACCCTGAATCCTCCCTTTGTTATGCTGCAATAGATGTAGGCTGCCGGGGGATTCCCATGATGCATTGAGTTTTTCCTTTCCAGTCACCTTTCTCACTCACTATGTATTAATAGACCTCTCTGCATTGAATCATATCTGTTATTAACCTCTGTCTCTCTTCCACAGCATGTCTTTATCCTGTCTTCCTTCTCTCACCCCAACCGGTCGCAGCAGATGGCCGCCCCTCCCTGAGCCTGGTTCTGCCGGAGGTTTCTTCCTGTTAAAAGGGAGTTTTTCCTTCCCACTGTCGCCAAAGTGCTTGCTCATAGGGGGTCATATGATTGTTGGGTTTTTCTCTGTATCTATGAAGCGCCTTGAGGCGACTTTTGTTGTGATTTGGCGCTATATAAATAAAATTGAATTGAATTGAATTGAATTAAAAGAAAGATACTTTCATTAAAATATCATGAAAGCCAAAATTACAAATATATATTCAAATTAAGCAAAACTACAGTCCTGAACGGTATGTTATTGCAAACTTATCAGGAATTCTTATCAGCAACATGAGTTGTTTACTTGCAGAGTTCCAAACAGGAATCCTTGCACTACTCTGTGAAGTTGGCAGACATGGATACCTGTGTGGATTATGTAAATTAGGAGAAGATGAAATGAATGACATTTCATTCTGTAATGTCAGTCCAAGTAAGGAATATATATATATATATTAGGGGTGCAACAATACTCGTATCGATATTGAACCGTTCGATACAGTGCTTTCGGTTTGGTACGCATATGTATCGAACAATACAAGAATTTTAATTTATTTTATCAACTTTTCTTCTGACGATGCTGTCTGTGTTGAGCGCTCAGTGGATCTGCGCTCGACAGTGCAGCCTAGGCGTAGTCGAACGCAGATTCACTGAGTTAGCACATGATTGTCCTTATGGGGACCTGATATGTTTAATATGCTGCTGAGAATATAGCCCAGAAGAAGCGTATAGTATAGCTTTTATTTTGGAAAGAGCCATTTCTCTGTAATAAACTCTCTTTTCCAAAGATGAGTGATTTGTCGATCAGATAGATAAATTTTTTTATTACTTTGTTGTTTCAGCAACATAAAATTGAAATCTTGTACTTTTGAGTTAAAATATATATTTATAATTTTAATAAATGACAAATTAAAAAGGCATGAACATTTTTTTGTATCGAAAAAATATCGAACCGTGAATTTTGTGAATCGTTGCACCCCTAATAAATAAATAAATATATATATGTATATATATATAAAAATCCAGAAATGTTTTGCTGTTCAGACAGTGTCAAACAGATCTAATTTTGGTGCTTGTAAGATAGTTGCCTATATTTATTAAACCTGGAAAAAGTGTCAGTTTGGATTATTTGTTTTATACTCGTAGGTTATGCTTCTACACTGCCTCTGTGCTGTTGGATTTAGCATACTGTTATATGTTTGGCAAAATCATCAAATCAAACCAATCAATAAATAAGAAAACTGGTGTTAAGCGCTCAGCCACTTTAGGGAATCTCTTTGATGAAAACCTTTCCACTGGATTGCTTTCTCCACTTCAGATTTATGTTAGCTCCAGTTGAAGCCATCAGCTAGAAAACAGAAAAAAAACAAGACCTGTTTATAGGATCATTTAGATCTGACATCTTACACAAAATGTTCTAACAGAACAACAAAAAGCACATAATGTGATCTTCAGATCTTGTAGATACATCACATGTCCAAATTTTCTGTGATCAACTATTTAACTTGCCACGTTACCAAACAACAACAACAACAGCAAGTAAATTATCATTAAAGGAGTGCTATGGTAAATGGACTGGTTCTTACATAGCACTTTTCTACTCTATCTGAGCACTCAAAGCGCTTTATTCAACTAATTCATTCACCCAATCACGTTTTGTTAAGTGCTTAGTATCTAACATTCATACTCAGATGGATGCATTGGAGAACAACATAGGGTTAGTCTCTTGCCCAAGGATATTTGGCATACAGACTGGAGGAGCCTGCATTGAACCCAGCTACTACCTTGCAGGTAGGACTGGACAACATGTTTTGGCCTGGTTTAAGTAGGTCATTAATACTGTATTTTCTTATTCTCTGAGCAGAATGTAGGAGGCAAAACACTTAGAGCAAAGATCTGCAAGACTTACTTGCTTCAAGATGTTCTCTTGTATGGTAGGGTTATTTAGATCCAGCCCAGAGTCTTGCAGGCTGATTCTCAATTTAATCACTTTGACTGTGGTTTCTATTATAAGTGGAAAGGAACATATAAGCAGAAAATTGTTCATTCATCATTTCTGTGTGTTTAGTTCAGATATTTACACAGTAAAAACAACAAGAGATGCTGTAAATTAAGTACCTACCTTTGACCTTACAGACACATAAGAATGGGTATTTGTTAGAACATGGCAGTTGCCCCCATTTACCAGATTCATTCTTCATCAAAGCACCACAGTGCTCAGTTTCTTCAGTCCAAATTTTCTGCTCTACTGGCCAGTATCTCAGTGAGGAGTTACTCTGGTCAGACCACTCCCAGGGGTCTTTGAAGAGTCCAATCCAAACATCCATACCATTAGCTAGACTCTGAATTATCTGATGCTCTGCATCATTCCTCACACTGGTCAGGTCTGTGTGGTTGGTTCTGCAGTAGTTTTGAGCCTCACTCCAACCCATTGTTGCTGAACTGAGAATATACTGCTCAGCACCTTTTTTCTTTCCTGATAAAAAGAAAGGAAAATTAAAGAAAAGCAAACAAACTTAATATACTTAATTTGTATATTGGTATATTGTAGCTGTGGTACTCTCTTACCGTCAAAGCATAAAAATTTTTTGGCGTAATGACAAGGGTCTGAAGACAAACTCCTATTTTCATATGTACCACAGTTGTAATTTGTGTTGGAGCCCCAAGGCAAATAATTGTAGAAATCGTTACTTGGCATAGACCAGTGCCATCTCTGAGTCTTGCCTTTCCAAAGCCCAAACCACACAGCATCATTGTATTTGTTCTCAAGAAAATTAACAATTGTTTCTATCTGTTTCATGTTGTCAAAGGTGAGCAGGTCAATGCATTTCTCTCTGCAGTAGCTTTGTGCCTCATACCATGTTTTTGGACTATAGAATAAGACGTTTTGGATCTGGTAGGGATACAAAGGTAGAAAACACATCCCTGTGGAAGAAAGGTCATAATTTTACGCCAGCATAACACATTGCTACTTAATTCTGAAATTAAGACAACAACTAATAGTAAATTTTATCATTTGAGAAGGTGACAGGGATTTGCTGTGGGAGATACTACCCGAGGAGAAACAGGGCTTTCAGAAATACTGGGAGTTCACTGACCTGCAAGTAGAATTAGGTGTGTTTCCAAGACTGTAAAGACATTCATAAGAATTGTTACAGGAAAAATGATTCTATGTTTCTTTACCTTCTTTTAAATGTACAAAGATGCCTTTTGTCTGCCCTCTCCCTATGGTTAGATTAGTTTAGAATTATCTTTTTAGACTTTCCCAGCAAACACATCTTGTTTCTGGGACATATTGTTTTAGATTGTTTTATCTTCCCTAGCTCTCTGCTGACGAGACTAGCACCATATATGGAGTTGTTTTATTTTATCTGTTTATTATTTGTTATCCTGTTCTCACTGTCTCTGTGCTCTGTGCCTATAAAAATTACCAAGCCACTGTGCATGGTGTGAGTTGTTCTTAGCAGCTCACCCGTGTACACGTTTGATAAAGAAAGTAACTTTGTCTCATTGTGTCTTTATTTCTCCTGGGTCTTTTACAGAGTTTTCCCCCAACATTTCTTGGTCCTTCGGAGCCGGAGCGCCTCCATCGTGTCCCATCTCCGTGACCAGTCCACGTTGTTCGTCTGTCGACAGCCCACACACTAGGTGTGTGGTCAAAGACCAAGGGCGTTAAATTCGAGTCTTGGCCAACGTTCTTAGAAAGCGACCCACGGTGGTGGGGCCCGATCGAGGTGGACCAGACCCGGCGACACTGACCAGGTAGATACAGACACACTGACACAATCTTGCGTAAAAACGTATTTTAAATTCAGGGAATTTAAAATAGCGAAAGTAGCTCGTCGCGACTGGAAGCTCCCCACTTCTGTGGGTTTAAAGTAGCTCGTCGGCTGGTAGCTTGGAGCTCGTCGACTGGAAGCTCCCCACTCTTGTGGGTTAGGTTTGGAGCTCTGGGTAGCTCCCCCAGCTGGGTCAAGGGAATAAGTAGCTCGTCTACAGAAAGACTGGCAGCTCCCCTTTATTATAAGGGTTCCGATCGCGCGAATAAGTGTGAATGTGAATGTATGCGTGTGTATTGTTGTAACTAACGGAGCAAGCTGAATTTTCACGGTCCGATAAGAGCTGCTGAGCTGCTCCTACTGTGTTTTTCTTTTACTGCTGTTCACTGACGTGCTGGTGAGTTGAGAGAACGGTCGAGTTCCGTCTCGTAAAGTTCACACCGCTTTTGGAAATAGTCCGAAAGTAGAAGGGCGTGTGAGCAACCACTCTCGTCTCTAATACCAGCGAAGGTGATAGCAGCTGTATTGTGTATATATTACTTAAACAAAAATAAGTAAATACATAAATAAGATGGGTAATCAAGCAAGTGAAATTAAAACTCACTCCTGCTGACGAGCAGTGGTGAGAAAAGAAAAGTCCAGACGCCGGACAAAAACAGTGTCTGTAAACTGAGAGATTTAAGAAAACAAAATATAAACAGTCGGGAGAACAGAATCCAACTGCCAGTTTAGTAAAACCAGAAGACGAGACACTGTGCAGTTCCCACAATCCTTTTAGTAAACCATCACCCATTCAGGAAGAACATAATAATCCCTTATTAGGTGAAAACTAGAGATCAAAGTAGTTTGAGGTAGTTTAAAAGGGTTGAAAACAGACCCCACTGAGTAGATATAAATATAAAAAGTACGAAATAAAGATAAACAAAGGGAAAATTACAGTAGAAATGATCTTTAGAGTATTTGAAATTAATAATAGCAAGGATAACAACCTGTAAAGTGATATTAACAATGAAACACAGTTGGCATGATGACCATGCCCAGCATGTATAAAATGAATATAAAGCAAATAATTCACACGAAAATATTTTAATAAAATAAATAAGGTATATTAAGGCTGTGTCATTGTTCAGCCAAGGACAGTGTGTGAAAAGGTAACTGTCTCCACCCTGGGAAAAGGATGATTCTGCAGGTCATCTGAAGCCCTTGATGGATACAAAATAAAATATAATATATTATAATAGAACTGCCTGGTCCGCCATGCAACAGAGAGAACAAATGTGACCGCAGATTGGATGAATTCTAAATTATCTGTTTGCTGAATAAGATGATCCTAACTAACAAATTGGCTCAGGAGTAGTATAGTGGTACACACTAATAAAATATTATGCTATTGCTGTTATATAAGACAAAGAGGATAATATTAACAATGACATAATATTAATATGAAGAGGCACCTTAATCGGTTATGATGTGAGGTGGATAATTGTTAAGCAGTAGTCTGCATCAAGCTTAAGGTTTGCTGAAACTCAGTGTAATGACATGTGAGATGAAGACAATACAGAGAATAACTAAACTAATGAAGTGCATAGAGGCACTTGACCAGCTTGAAACCTATCATCCTAGAATGACACATTGCTGAGATATAGAGCACACCTATAATAACAACCAATAAGCAAAACCCTGTAGACAACAGCTACAACTACAGGATTGAGAAGCTGAATTAAATATGTAGACACTGCTAAGCTGATGAGCATGTTACACATTTTCTTTTCTTTTTCTTTTGTTTCTTTTAGAGCAGAAGCTGCTGTAACACACCCAAAGAAAGACTCTAGGTCTGACCAACCGTCTCAGTCGTGGGCAAAAAGATGTCAGTCAATAAAATTCTAAAAGATAATTTATTGACAAAAAATATATCAAGAGATAAAAGATAGAACAGTCCAGTGTCCCACTTATGAATTGTATAAAAACACACAGTCCCAAGGCCAGAGCCAGCTATGCCACACAGCCAAGTTGCACCCCACATGTTGCCTTTAACAGGGTTAGAAGTTGTCCTTGGAGACCCACCACCCTGCAAGCATATAGTCAGTGGTCACTCAAGCCTCTGCAACCCAGCTGCCTTTAGGCTGTGGCATATAATAGGCCCTGGACTGCACAGAGAGACAAAACGACACACTTAATATAAAATTCATAGCGCAAAACCAATCCATCCCAATCATATCTGATTTCATCACATTACATACCTGCACAGAGAGACAAAACAAAACAGCAGTGGTTGTAGTGTGGGCTATAAGTAGACCAGTGTATCAGTGCAATCAAGTACACCTGCCTCTAATTAGTCCAACCTCATTCCAGCCATTGGCTCACCAAAAATGTGACACACACAAAACCACTCCCAACCCAGTGAAACTTCACACAATAATATGGAGCTGAATTAACACAGGCACATTAGTCTAGTATGTTACAAGCTGCATGCTATTACAAGCCAACATGTGCAGACTTCTGCCTTGTTCGGGTGGCAGCATTTTTCTTTTTTCTTTTGTGTCCTGACACGTTTATGTTTTTTGTTTTTGTTTGATTATTTTGTTGGTTTTGGAAACGAATTTAAACGAACTTGTGACCATACTTGAGAATCACAGTGACACATAGTGATTAGGCATATGATTGAAAAATGCCTAGGTTTAGAGCTGTGAGCTATGAGCTGTGAGCAATGCAAAGTTAAATATATATATTTGTATAAATGGGAAACAACCCTAACTTGAAAGTTTGAAATGTGTGAGATCCATGCATTGTTTGAAGAACTAGAAATTATCTAAAACTGCCTTAAGTGAAAATGTAGAGTTGCATCTATTCTCCCAAACAAAAAAAAACAAAAAACAAAAAAAGGGAGAAGCATTCTGTAACTTAAAAATAAGGCTGACTGTTGACAACAGACTAAAACACTAATTCGCAGGTGGCTATCAGGAACAGAGAGGCGAGCAAAGTCACAAACACCAAGGCTGCAGACAGCCACGCAGAAACAGCAGATAACATAGAGACAACGCCTGCTAGAACCGTGGAGAGGAAGGTCACTTCCCACGAGATTGTTGCGCATGTCAAATACACAAAGATAAACAAATAACCATTTATATAGACAGCCAGTATGTTTTCTCTGCTGTGCATCATTTTGCAAAAAATCTGGAAAACCAGAGGAATGATTACACCAACTGGCAAACCAGCATGCCAACCTCTTACAACGCCTACTGACTCTTTCATTACTACAGGCAACAATTTTGCTGACAGAGCAGCAAAATAGGCGGCACAAAAGACAAACATCACATTGATGGCAGTGAACACACATCAGATTCCACTGGATGTGTTGAAAAATGAACAAAAGCAGCAAGCACAGCAGAGCAGGCAAAATGGCTAAAACACGGTGCAGTTCTGACAAACGACTTAATGATGTGTTATGGCAAGCCAGTGTTGCCAAAATTCCTCCACAAAATGGCGGCATTAGTGACTCATGGCTGTACGCATTTGTCAACAGGGGGACTGACCAGTATTGTCAACTCTCATTTCTTTCTACACTGTAAATTCTACACTGTAAATTTTGAAACCTCAGCAAAACAATTTGTCAGAACATGCATGACGTGTCAAAAATGTAATGCTCAGGGAAACCTGAGACCACACAATCCATATGGACTTTATTGAGCTAAATGAATGCCAAGGGTAAAAATACACCCTAGTGGTTATAGATGTATTCTCAAAGTGGCCAGAAATCTACCCAGTGAAAAAGGCAGATACAATTTCAGTAGCAAAATGTATGTCTAAGTTGTAGGAAAATAAAGAGATGATTGTAAATGACGAAGAATGTAATGATGTCTATCAAGTGTCTTGCAGATCACAGCCCGGTGACTGGGTTCTGATCAAAGTGCTCCAAAGGAAAAACTGGAGCTTGCAAAATTGCGGAACGACCATCTTGCATCCATCAGAGCCAGTAAGTGAAGCCATCTAAACACAGCTGACGGCAGGCTTGCCCACTTGTTGTGATCTCGCCCGGTGGAGGGGTCAGCTTTCCTGGCCGGGGGGTCTACTCGCGACAGGAGGGTGTGTCCCGTCGTCATGAGGTGGTGGCTCTTAACAACTGCAGCGGCCCTGACCATGGCCGGGCTCCTCATCTTTGCTTCCGTGAGGGACAATAAGTCACGTTATATGGAGAAAAGGCAGACACTGTATGACAAAGGAAAGTACACCAAGTTTCCCCATGGCTATGCCACTAATTTCTGGTGGCAGTTTATGAACACTACAGCTTACTTGAATAATAAAACTGACTGCTATGCAAATACATATACACTTTCTGCCCACCAAGGAACGAGAGGAAGTGTATGGACTGTTCACTCAACGAAACCTGTGCCAGTAACGCGACACTGATGAGCCTCAACTGTCGCTCCAACTACAGCTACCGAATGATACTACAAACAAAGACTCATTACCAGACAGGATGTGCACGGACGGCACCAAGCAGTAAAGGAACCAGAGTTTCGCATCTGAGGAGGAGTGAAATTCTTACAGAGCTTGATCCCCGGCATTGGAGTTGCCGAGGTGCGGGATCATGTGGAAATCAACCGATATGCTCTGCTACGACACATCAACTTGACTAAGACCCTGGGAACCGCCTTAGCAGGAGAACAGCAGGCCATCAGAACGATGGTGCTGCAGAAAAGACTGACACTAGACCTGCTAACAGCATCACAAGGAGGAGTTTGCAAGCTGATCGGGGAAACATGTTGCACTTTTATCCCTGATGGATACGAAACTGGAGGAGACATTTATGAAACTTTGCAGAATTTGTCCATTCTGCAAAAATATGTCACTGACCACACATCTGGAGCAGCTACACCGCCATGTCTAAGAGTAATGATTTCAAAGATGATAACAACTACAATGACTGCTTATGTTGCCGTGCCTAAAGAAGAACAGCATCCCGTTGCAATTCTGTTAGAGGAGAACTTGTAATAACTGCTAATGAATGACGTGGTGATTAAAAATGACTTCTGCCTTTTTCAAGTGATCATGCACTGATTAACACATTAGTAGTTTATGCAGGTACAATATAAGGTTTTCACCCTTTTATTTTTTGAAGTTCTCATCCTTTATTTTTTGAAGTTTTCATTTTAAATATGAAGTTTTCATTATTTTACATATAAAGTTTTCAATTTAAGGTTTGCATCATTTTAAGTATAAGGTTTTCATCCTTGTATTTTTTTTTGAAGTTTTCATTTTACATATGAAGTTTTCATCATTTTTAAATACAAAGTTTTCATTTTAGTTTTCATCCTTTTATTTTTTGTAGTTTTCGTTTTAAAATATAAGGTTTTTATCTTTTATTTTTTGTAGTTTTATTATTTTTTCTTGTTTATTCCACTTGTTATTTCAATTACTATGATTTTCATTTACTATGTTTTTCTTTTTATTATTTTCTTTTGTTTTATTCTTTAGACCAGATGACTTCCATTTCTGCTATGCTGACATTTTGAAAATTAAAAAATTGCTTAAGATACTTAATAAATAACCTTCACAGACAATTGTTGTATACATTTAAAATAAGTTGAAACAGGAGGGAATGTTACAGGAAAAATGATTCTATGTTTCTTTACCTTCTTTTAAATGTACAAAGATGCCTTTTGTCTGCCCTCTCCCTATGGTTAGATTAGTTTAGAATTATCTTTTTAGACTTTCCCAGCAAACACATCTTGTTTCTGGGACATATTGTTTTAGATTGTTTTATCTTCCCTAGCTCTCTGCTGACGAGACTAGCACCATATATGGAGTTGTTTTATTTTATCTGTTTATTATTTGTTATCCTGTTCTCACTGTCTCTGTGCTCTGTGCCTATAAAAATTACCAAGCCACTGTGCATGGTGTGAGTTGTTCTTAGCAGCTCACCCGTGTACACGTTTGATAAAGAAAGTAACTTTGTCTCATTGTGTCTTTATTTCTCCTGGGTCTTTTACAGAGTTTTCCCCCAACAAGAATAATGTAAGAACATTTATTTCCTCATATTTTAAATAATCAAGATCCTTTAAAGCAGAACCTTTACGTACTGCCTTAAATAATATCCAAGCTTTCCTAGGGGTACACCCTGGAAAGGGTTGCCAGTCAACTATCTATCTCTCAAAAAGTAATGTAAACATGACATGAAAGAAGATAATGAAAGAATCTTACCTAATGTTAACTGCTTCATGATCTGTCCCAAAATTACATTTACGAGCAAATGTGTCCTAAATTTCTGCAGTTTGCACTGCAGTTGTTACTATGCTAGAACTGATTCAGTCTTTGGACCTAAATGTGATACTGACAAGGGTTTATCAGAAAGAGGTGGGTTGACACATTTACCTGTATGCGCAAATAATTCTTCCTCAGTATGCAAAGCCTGTGGAAATCTGGACTAAGTAATGCAAATTATTCTTCTCCATTTAAAGGAAAAGTCAAAGTCAAGGCTTTAACCTGACCCTTAATATTGCCAGATATAATGGTAGTACCAATCCACAAATACCCTCTGGACACATACCTGCATGCATTGTACTTCCAAATATGGCACCATACAGAGGGAAAATAAGTTTTCCAACAGTATAAGATTTATGGCCAACATGAACAACAAAGAAATAAGCAAACGAAATAAATTTCCTTACTTTTTGTGCTAAGTTTATATGCTTTAGGCATTAACCTGTCATGGTCCTGGGTGTGTTTTGTGTTTTATTTATATTTCTTGATTATTGTTATTCGTGGTTTTAGTTCTTTTCGGGTTATTTCGTTGTAGTAGTTTCTAGTTTCAGTATCTGTACCTTCCCTGTGTTCCATGTGTCATGTTCATTCAAGTTCAGTTCAGTCAAGTCTGCGTCTCTGTGTCACTCCTGTTTTACTTTGAAAGTCCATGTCTCATGTTAGTGTTTCTAGTTTTGCTTTGCTCCCAGCTGTGCTCCCAGCTGTGCTCTTCTCCTGTGTCTCAATCGCCGGCTTTTCAGTGTATTTAAAAAAGTGTGTTTCTCTTCGTCAGTGTTATGTTGTACCCTCATCAGGCTGTGTTTTATGTCTGCCTTTGTGTTCCTCAGTTAGGTTAGTTTTCACTGGGTCCAGCAAAAAGGCTGTTTGAGTTCACCTTCTGCGTCCTGGAGTCTGCATTTGGGTCCTCCATTCCTGACTGCTGCACACAGCTAGTGATGTTCGATTCGTGAACGAATCGTTCAATACTCGAGAATCACTTTACTGACTCGTGAATCATGAATCACAAGCCCAACTGACTCACTGACTCATCCCTGTTTTTGTTAGCAAACTAATTCGCTTAGTAGAAATATATCTAGCTTATAATTAAAATTGTGTGTGTGTGTGTGTGTGTGTGGGGGGGGGGGGGGGGGGGACAACAGCCAGTTTCTTAACAAAAGCATTTCTGCTCTGAACTGGAAGAAAAAACCCTGAGTAGAAGCTCACATCAAGAAAATAGCTCCTCGGTTCACAGTAGCATCGCTCTGCTAACATGCTAACAGCACATTTGAGCTACTCACCCCCTCCCTCCTGTGCTGAATCATAGAGCGAACGAATCACTCACTCACTCACTCACTCACTCACTCACTCACTCACTCACTCACTAACCCCCTCCCTCCTGTGCTGAATCATAGAGCGAACGAACGAATCACTCACTCGCTCACCCCCTCCCTCCTGTGCTGAATCGTAGAGCGAGCGAAAGAATCACTCACTCACTCACCCCCTCCCTCCCGTCCTGAGACTGTGCAACACCTCTTCTGGATCTGTTCATACGCTAGAACATTTTGGAAAGACTTCAGTAGATTCATTGCTGGACATCTCTACAAAGACTTTACTGTGAAATGGGAAAATGTTGTATTTTGTTTCTTTCGAAGGCAAAAAAAAGAAGACGTTTACTTTATAATAAACTTGTTAGTTATCTTAGCTAAATTTTATTTTCACAAATGCAAATACAGTAACAAAAAACCTAATTTTAAACATTACTATAATGATGTTTTATGTTACAAAAAATTGATTAGTGGATCACTTAACAAAAAGGCTATGAAAACTATTACTATTTGTAGTAATTACAAATTATTTGAATGTTTGTAATTCTTTGTATTACACCCCCTGGCATATGTTAATTTTGTTCTGATTGTATACATGTTCTGTATACTGTTTCTTAATAAAGTTACAATTTTTGGAAAAAAAAACAAAAAACAAAAAACAGCTTCTTCTTCTTCTTCTTCTTGGTTGGCAACCAATATTAAGGTGCATTACCGCCCCCTGGCAGCTCAGTGGACATTTCGATGAGAAAATATATATTTAACACATTTAAGGAAAATACTAATAAAATAAAAATAACAAAATAAATGTTTATTAAGCAATTTTGATAGGAAATTGCTTAATTTTAGAAATGTTTTTGCTCTTTTTTTGCTCTATAAAATAGTTGGTTGTTTTTTTTTAGAATCATTCATCTTAGCAGTGGGATTTACATGAAAAGAGAAACAAATTAAGTTTGAGTGAAAATGTAAATTTTTTGCACTCTCTGGTCAACTGACTCAGTGAATCAAATGACTCAAAAACCCCGATTCACTTTGGTGAGTGACTCATTAAAACTCGATTCAGTAAAAAGAATCGAATTTACCATCACTACACACAGCTCATGTCACAAGATATAGTTATGAGCATTATTCACTGAAGAGTGTGGAGATCAGGGAAATTATTTTGCTGCTATTGTTAATAATCATCATCATTACCATTGCATTAATAATATAATCTACAGCATTGATATTGCATTCAGATGCCTCATGATAATAATGAAAATGTCTCAGTTGTGTTTCTTCAGGGGCGAAACAGACCTGGATCAATTCTCCACATGCAGTGGTCGGAAGAAACTTATAGGTTAACATGACTGGACATGTTAAGGCAAGTTTCTGGTTGAATTGTTCACAGCGCCATGTGTCCCTGTCCCTGAACCTCACAATCAAACTCTGACCTATGTTTGAGGACCAGGAATGCTGTTATTTAAGGTGGGAACTTAAAATTTGGGTTAGCAACTTTTGGGAAAGAGAAAACTGACTGTTTAAGTGGAGAATTGTGGAGGAGTCTGAAACACTGCAAAAAGCAACATATGCAAATTCACATACATAAGCAGAAAATGCATTAACCTTACAAGGACAAGCTCATGAAGATTAATGCATAGACATTGATTAAACCTGGCTAAGAACACAAACATACGCAATGAAGATCAGCTTGCTATTTGTATGAGTGACCGAATGCTGTGAAAGTTTAATAAAATACACTTGAGTTTGAAGTTGAGGAATAGCCCAAAAGAAGCTTTATGACAAGGGAGTGAGTTATGAAAAAAGAAAAGTGATTGAAGTAGTTTTAAAAGAGTGACTTAGGAGTGCCCTGGTACTGAGTGATCAAAACCAGTGATCACTGTAGAAAGAAATAAAATAATTTAATAAGTTGGTAATGTTTAAACATGTGTTTCTCTTGTTACGGCAACTTCTTGAGATATGACTCAGTATGCAAATTAGCTGGAGTAAGTGGTGACGAAGAAGCTTCCTGTGTGTGTGTGTGTGTGTGTGACTGAGGTTTTCAGGAGAGGAAGTATAGCAGACTGTTCAGGAGTGCAGATTTGGATAGGAAATTTATAGTTTAGTGATGATATGTTGTTGTAAGGGGGTTAATATCTTATGCTGAATCTAAGTATGTTAAAGTGCATAAAGGGGGTGATTGTTGTGTGCAAATATTTGAACCTTAACAAGACGACAACTGTTTCTTTTAGACTTTTCCTTTTCTTTATAAAGACTTTTATATTGGGTATGTGAGTAGCTTAAAACAAATTAGGGTAAAAAATAAAATGTGATTTTTCCAATATTTCCTGCTCAGACGACTGAGCTTCTTATTCCCAGTGACAGCAGCAATACGCTCAGTAATCCAAATGACTCTATACTGAAATGTTGGATGTCTATCTTGAAAATAAATCCCACACTGATATTTAACAAGTGAAAAAGACAAGAAGACAGTGTTCATTTCTGTTTGTCTCCACGTTGAGCCAGCCACCACACTCCCTGCTGGTGGCTGGCTCACTTGCAGTGGCTGCTTGGCGGGGCCTGGCGCTCATGGCTTGGTCAGGCCCCTCCTGAAGGGTGGGGGGCCCCTTCAGCCTCTGGTCCCGGGGCTCAGTCCGCTCTGGCGCAGCTGGCAGAGCCTGCGGGTACATTGCCGCAGCTCCCTGTAGCTTTAGCGCCGCGGCTGATGGGTGACGCCCAGTCTGAGGATCTCCTCAGGCCGTTCCAGGAGGGTGGCGCGGCCGCCCCTCCAGTGGTCCTCCTTGGGCTCTCGCGCTCTGGAGGGCCTTTAGATGTCTGGGACCTTTTCTTGAACTTCTCTTGTCTACATCTTTCCCTGTCCTATCCTCCAGCCATGTCTGTTCCGTTTGTAAAAACTTAAAAGTAAAAAAAAAAAAAAAATCAAACAAATAATTAAGAATTTGGAAAAATCTTTTCTTGGCTTTCAGACAACAATTCTGATTGCTACAGTGCCGAATGGGACAGGCAAATAAATAAATAAGTAACAAGTGAAAAAGACACTTTGCAAAGCTCACAGAACCACAGCTGTGTATGCAAGGTTAATTAAGCTGGTGATTCACTGTCCTTGCCACTGTTCTGCTGGGTCTCTATGCCCAAGCCAGCTCATCACTAACAACAGATATGGATACTGATTCAGCAGTGAAGTGACTGTCAGTCCCCTCCCGTACATGGATGACGGCAAACTGTATGCCATGAGTGAATGACACACCAGCTCACAGATCCACCTCACCAGAATCTACAACTAGTTGTTCTTGGACTGGATAAGTAAGGAGATTTATCTTATCTCTTGTTTTCTCTTGTCTTTCTTTTTTGAACATTTCTACTTTTTTGTGCTTATGAAGAAGTACAATTAGAACACAAATAAAAGAAGAAAAAAAGACTTGTTCTCATCAAATTGTAAGAAATCGTAAAATAAGTTGCACACACTCAAGCAACATGAATAAGATAACAGGCATATTACTTCAGCACAGGGGATTCTTTGGAATGCAGCAACCATTTATTAGATTTGTCCTTTATTTAGGGTATATAAAGTAGAAAAACAAAAACCTTGTTTAGCATTTTAATCAATTTAGTATTTTGAATGTAATGTTACATTTATTTAATGTAAAGTAGCACAATAGTTAGTATATACTTCGAAGATAAAATAATATCTTACAAATGTGTATTTTGGGACTCTTTGATTCACAGCTGTTTGCCATTCCAGCAAAAATCAATTTACCCTTTAAACTTTCTCTGATATTTTAATTTAAAATGATAAAATAATAAAAAAAAATTAAATAACTGAAAAGCAGAATATAGTTCAATGAAATAAAAAAAAAAATCAATGAGAAGACAAAAGAGTTAAAAAAAAAGAAGTCTAAGTCTACACAAATAAAGTACCACGATTAAAAAGACAAAAAAGAAAAGAAAAAAAAAGAAAAGAGAGAAGTAAAACAAGATAAAGGGAAATAAAATACCTCAATTAATCAATGTTTAAATGCAATCCAATAACAAGCTTAATGTCTGAAAATCACACAAAAAAGTTTTTGCTGTGATGTGTCTGAGGTGACAAAAATATTATTTATGTAGCCCCTCATTAAAATATTTTTTAGATTTGTATGTATTATAGCCCAGTGTTTCCGAACCTCTGTGCCGCGGTACATACGTGAATTGGTCTGTTTGATTAGAATTCTCTTTGCATTTCACTTTATATGTATTTTGTTGATCATTAAATAATATTGTCTTAAAATCTCATGATCATATTTAGGCAAGTAGAACTAGACGACTGGAATGAAAGTAAATACATGTAATTTCCTCTGAAGAGATTGAAGCCTGACTATATGCAAAGTCTCCTGTCTGGATTTAGGTTTGTGACATCAGCATGCAAAGAGCTTCAGGAGAAATCTTGGCACATCCTAGCTCTTTTTCGGGAAGTCCTGATTTAATAGGCTATTTTAGAGGTCATAAACAAGTGCTGAGGCAGTTTTTTGTCTAAGATGTTAAATTCTCCAACCCACGTAGATCAGCCACAGTTCAAATTAATGTTTTTTGATGAGCTTTCACAAAATAATAAGAATAAAGATACTAAAGACAGGAGACCGATGTGTGTGTTCTTTTTAAAATTTGAATTAAATTTTTAATTTATTATGTATGTGTTTACTGATGTAGTGAGGTTTATGGTGTATGAACTTGTGATGCGAAAGCTTTTTAAGAAAGTCAAAATCTGTAGGCATTTTACTTTTCAGCCACAGTCATGTTAATGGCAAATATGCTAGGTTGAAATAAATTTAGAAGGCTTCATCAACTTGTGGTCAAAAACACTGACTTAAAACAAATGTTGAACAGTAGGTTCAAGGTTTCATTGTCATCCAAGCGCATAAATTAACAAAATAAAATAAACATAAAAATGTGCCACGGTATACAAGAATAAAATGAAATAAAATAAATACAATAAATTACTTGAGTAGATGCAGTGACAGGAAAGTCTGTTCTGATTTGACCTGCTGCATTTATAATAATTTATTTTTGCAAAGATTTCATATATAGAGACTACGTAGTGCTACAAGTTACATACCAGCTTTCACAAATAGGTTCCAGTGGAAAGCTGTTTTATTCTGTTTTTTTAAGGTAATATTAAAGGTAATCAAAGAAGAAAAAAGGGCATTGGCTTTTAAAGATTTTACATTTTAATATACATATCAGTTCACATAGTTAGGATTTACTCTTATTATTATTATTCTAAGACTCTGAGGGACTGTGAAACTGAAAATTCAGATGGTTCAATTTGACTGGGAAAGCAAACTGTAGGAAAAGATCTTGGATGTTTTAATTTCAGCTTTATCGTACATGTGTCTGTTTTATATACAACTATGATACAGGGTGTGGGTAATGTAAAGGATGTAAAACAGTGTTAAGGGTTCAAATACTGAGGAGGGATATAGGAGGAAATCCAAAATAACAACACTGGTCTGGCCGGGTTAAGTCAAACGATGATTTTAATGAACACACGTGTGGGAGATGAACACTGTACGCAGACAGCATCGATCTCTCTCTAACAATACACAATCAGTTGTTTTTATATCATCAGGGAAATTTATGACGCCCCCTCATGGGTCATCACATGCATAAGTTTCAAAACCACAATGACTTTTAACACAGTTTGAAAAAGCAACATCGCCTCATCTCCATGCCAGGTGTCTTCCTGTCGCTGCCGGATGCTGCCTTATCGTCTGGAACATCAGGCACACATTCTGCAACAAACTGTTCTTTTGCAGGCACAGTTTTGCAGTCACAAGCAAAATATGATTAACCTCTCACCTATAAATGAGTAGCATCCTCCCAACAGCTCCTCAAAGTAACTTACACTTAGACTCTGCTTTAGTTTCACTTTCACAAGCACGCTCTGCAAAAGCCTGCGATCCCTGTCTACTTTGGCACAGAGTGTACTCAGAGTTAGGCCTTTTTTTATAATGCAATGTAATCTACATATAAACATTTAAGATTATGAAAAGCATTCCAAAGCATTTAAGATTATAGATTTAACTCAACAGTTTAAAGTGGTTATAACTGCACCTGTAATAAAGGCTAATTGGGTGCCAATATGTTTAAACATCTGAATACAATATCAATGCTGTAGATTATGTTATTAATGCAATGATAATGATGATGACCATGAACAATAGCAGTAAAATATTTCTCTGATCTCCACAACAGCAGATTCTACACAGAACTTGCTTGGTGGGTGTTTACATGGAGACAAAATAAACTCTTATTAGATGCTTGATTGACTCCTAAGAAAAAGTTAATTCTTGGATAAATACGATAAAAATATAATCTAACTATAAGATGTTAATTAAGCTGAACACAATCAATAAATACATAAATAATAATTCTTTGTAGGCTATACTGTTTTTGAGGAAGCAAAAGTGCTGCACACTCATTTTGAACACAATTAAAAGAAAGATACTTTCATTAAAATATCATGAAAGCCAAAATTACAAATATATATTCAAATTAAGCAAAACTACAGTCCTGAACGGTATGTTATTGCAAACTTATCAGGAATTCTTATCAGCAACATGAGTTGTTTACTTGCAGAGTTCCAAACAGGAATCCTTGCACTACTCTGTGAAGTTGGCAGACATGGATACCTGTGTGGATTATGTAAATTAGGAGAAGATGAAATGAATGACATTTCATTCTGTAATGTCAGTCCAAGTAAGGAATATATATATATATATTAGGGGTGCAACAATACTCGTATCGATATTGAACCGTTCGATACAGTGCTTTCGGTTTGGTACGCATATGTATCGAACAATACAAGAATTTTAATTTATTTTATCAACTTTTCTTCTGACGATGCTGTCTGTGTTGAGCGCTCAGTGGATCTGCGCTCGACAGTGCAGCCTAGGCGTAGTCGAACGCAGATTCACTGAGTTAGCACATGATTGTCCTTATGGGGACCTGATATGTTTAATATGCTGCTGAGAATATAGCCCAGAAGAAGCGTATAGTATAGCTTTTATTTTGGAAAGAGCCATTTCTCTGTAATAAACTCTCTTTTCCAAAGATGAGTGATTTGTCGATCAGATAGATAAATTTTTTTATTACTTTGTTGTTTCAGCAACATAAAATTGAAATCTTGTACTTTTGAGTTAAAATATATATTTATAATTTTAATAAATGACAAATTAAAAAGGCATGAACATTTTTTTGTATCGAAAAAATATCGAACCGTGAATTTTGTGAATCGTTGCACCCCTAATAAATAAATAAATATATATATGTATATATATATAAAAATCCAGAAATGTTTTGCTGTTCAGACAGTGTCAAACAGATCTAATTTTGGTGCTTGTAAGATAGTTGCCTATATTTATTAAACCTGGAAAAAGTGTCAGTTTGGATTATTTGTTTTATACTCGTAGGTTATGCTTCTACACTGCCTCTGTGCTGTTGGATTTAGCATACTGTTATATGTTTGGCAAAATCATCAAATCAAACCAATCAATAAATAAGAAAACTGGTGTTAAGCGCTCAGCCACTTTAGGGAATCTCTTTGATGAAAACCTTTCCACTGGATTGCTTTCTCCACTTCAGATTTATGTTAGCTCCAGTTGAAGCCATCAGCTAGAAAACAGAAAAAAAACAAGACCTGTTTATAGGATCATTTAGATCTGACATCTTACACAAAATGTTCTAACAGAACAACAAAAAGCACATAATGTGATCTTCAGATCTTGTAGATACATCACATGTCCAAATTTTCTGTGATCAACTATTTAACTTGCCACGTTACCAAACAACAACAACAACAGCAAGTAAATTATCATTAAAGGAGTGCTATGGTAAATGGACTGGTTCTTACATAGCACTTTTCTACTCTATCTGAGCACTCAAAGCGCTTTATTCAACTAATTCATTCACCCAATCACGTTTTGTTAAGTGCTTAGTATCTAACATTCATACTCAGATGGATGCATTGGAGAACAACATAGGGTTAGTCTCTTGCCCAAGGATATTTGGCATACAGACTGGAGGAGCCTGCATTGAACCCAGCTACTACCTTGCAGGTAGGACTGGACAACATGTTTTGGCCTGGTTTAAGTAGGTCATTAATACTGTATTTTCTTATTCTCTGAGCAGAATGTAGGAGGCAAAACACTTAGAGCAAAGATCTGCAAGACTTACTTGCTTCAAGATGTTCTCTTGTATGGTAGGGTTATTTAGATCCAGCCCAGAGTCTTGCAGGCTGATTCTCAATTTAATCACTTTGACTGTGGTTTCTATTATAAGTGGAAAGGAACATATAAGCAGAAAATTGTTCATTCATCATTTCTGTGTGTTTAGTTCAGATATTTACACAGTAAAAACAACAAGAGATGCTGTAAATTAAGTACCTACCTTTGACCTTACAGACACATAAGAATGGGTATTTGTTAGAACATGGCAGTTGCCCCCATTTACCAGATTCATTCTTCATCAAAGCACCACAGTGCTCAGTTTCTTCAGTCCAAATTTTCTGCTCTACTGGCCAGTATCTCAGTGAGGAGTTACTCTGGTCAGACCACTCCCAGGGGTCTTTGAAGAGTCCAATCCAAACATCCATACCATTAGCTAGACTCTGAATTATCTGATGCTCTGCATCATTCCTCACACTGGTCAGGTCTGTGTGGTTGGTTCTGCAGTAGTTTTGAGCCTCACTCCAACCCATTGTTGCTGAACTGAGAATATACTGCTCAGCACCTTTTTTCTTTCCTGATAAAAAGAAAGGAAAATTAAAGAAAAGCAAACAAACTTAATATACTTAATTTGTATATTGGTATATTGTAGCTGTGGTACTCTCTTACCGTCAAAGCATAAAAATTTTTTGGCGTAATGACAAGGGTCTGAAGACAAACTCCTATTTTCATATGTACCACAGTTGTAATTTGTGTTGGAGCCCCAAGGCAAATAATTGTAGAAATCGTTACTTGGCATAGACCAGTGCCATCTCTGAGTCTTGCCTTTCCAAAGCCCAAACCACACAGCATCATTGTATTTGTTCTCAAGAAAATTAACAATTGTTTCTATCTGTTTCATGTTGTCAAAGGTGAGCAGGTCAATGCATTTCTCTCTGCAGTAGCTTTGTGCCTCATACCATGTTTTTGGACTATAGAATAAGACGTTTTGGATCTGGTAGGGATACAAAGGTAGAAAACACATCCCTGTGGAAGAAAGGTCATAATTTTACGCCAGCATAACACATTGCTACTTAATTCTGAAATTAAGACAACAACTAATAGTAAATTTTATCATTTGAGAAGGTGACAGGGATTTGCTGTGGGAGATACTACCCGAGGAGAAACAGGGCTTTCAGAAATACTGGGAGTTCACTGACCTGCAAGTAGAATTAGGTGTGTTTCCAAGACTGTAAAGACATTCATAAGAATAATGTAAGAACATTTATTTCCTCATATTTTAAATAATCAAGATCCTTTAAAGCAGAACCTTTACGTACTGCCTTAAATAATATCCAAGCTTTCCTAGGGGTACACCCTGGAAAGGGTTGCCAGTCAACTATCTATCTCTCAAAAAGTAATGTAAACATGACATGAAAGAAGATAATGAAAGAATCTTACCTAATGTTAACTGCTTCATGATCTGTCCCAAAATTACATTTACGAGCAAATGTGTCCTAAATTTCTGCAGTTTGCACTGCAGTTGTTACTATGCTAGAACTGATTCAGTCTTTGGACCTAAATGTGATACTGACAAGGGTTTATCAGAAAGAGGTGGGTTGACACATTTACCTGTATGCGCAAATAATTCTTCCTCAGTATGCAAAGCCTGTGGAAATCTGGACTAAGTAATGCAAATTATTCTTCTCCATTTAAAGGAAAAGTCAAAGTCAAGGCTTTAACCTGACCCTTAATATTGCCAGATATAATGGTAGTACCAATCCACAAATACCCTCTGGACACATACCTGCATGCATTGTACTTCCAAATATGGCACCATACAGAGGGAAAATAAGTTTTCCAACAGTATAAGATTTATGGCCAACATGAACAACAAAGAAATAAGCAAACGAAATAAATTTCCTTACTTTTTGTGCTAAGTTTATATGCTTTAGGCATTAACCTGTCATGGTCCTGGGTGTGTTTTGTGTTTTATTTATATTTCTTGATTATTGTTATTCGTGGTTTTAGTTCTTTTCGGGTTATTTCGTTGTAGTAGTTTCTAGTTTCAGTATCTGTACCTTCCCTGTGTTCCATGTGTCATGTTCATTCAAGTTCAGTTCAGTCAAGTCTGCGTCTCTGTGTCACTCCTGTTTTACTTTGAAAGTCCATGTCTCATGTTAGTGTTTCTAGTTTTGCTTTGCTCCCAGCTGTGCTCCCAGCTGTGCTCTTCTCCTGTGTCTCAATCGCCGGCTTTTCAGTGTATTTAAAAAAGTGTGTTTCTCTTCGTCAGTGTTATGTTGTACCCTCATCAGGCTGTGTTTTATGTCTGCCTTTGTGTTCCTCAGTTAGGTTAGTTTTCACTGGGTCCAGCAAAAAGGCTGTTTGAGTTCACCTTCTGCGTCCTGGAGTCTGCATTTGGGTCCTCCATTCCTGACTGCTGCACACAGCTAGTGATGTTCGATTCGTGAACGAATCGTTCAATACTCGAGAATCACTTTACTGACTCGTGAATCATGAATCACAAGCCCAACTGACTCACTGACTCATCCCTGTTTTTGTTAGCAAACTAATTCGCTTAGTAGAAATATATCTAGCTTATAATTAAAATTGTGTGTGTGTGTGTGTGTGTGTGGGGGGGGGGGGGGGGGGGGGACAACAGCCAGTTTCTTAACAAAAGCATTTCTGCTCTGAACTGGAAGAAAAAACCCTGAGTAGAAGCTCACATCAAGAAAATAGCTCCTCGGTTCACAGTAGCATCGCTCTGCTAACATGCTAACAGCACATTTGAGCTACTCACCCCCTCCCTCCTGTGCTGAATCATAGAGCGAACGAATCACTCACTCACTCACTCACTCACTCACTCACTCACTCACTCACTCACTCACTCACTAACCCCCTCCCTCCTGTGCTGAATCATAGAGCGAACGAACGAATCACTCACTCGCTCACCCCCTCCCTCCTGTGCTGAATCGTAGAGCGAGCGAAAGAATCACTCACTCACTCACCCCCTCCCTCCCGTCCTGAGACTGTGCAACACCTCTTCTGGATCTGTTCATACGCTAGAACATTTTGGAAAGACTTCAGTAGATTCATTGCTGGACATCTCTACAAAGACTTTACTGTGAAATGGGAAAATGTTGTATTTTGTTTCTTTCGAAGGCAAAAAAAAGAAGACGTTTACTTTATAATAAACTTGTTAGTTATCTTAGCTAAATTTTATTTTCACAAATGCAAATACAGTAACAAAAAACCTAATTTTAAACATTACTATAATGATGTTTTATGTTACAAAAAATTGATTAGTGGATCACTTAACAAAAAGGCTATGAAAACTATTACTATTTGTAGTAATTACAAATTATTTGAATGTTTGTAATTCTTTGTATTACACCCCCTGGCATATGTTAAGTTTGTTCTGATTGTATACATGTTCTGTATACTGTTTCTTAATAAAGTTACAATTTTTGGAAAAAAAAAAAATTTTGGAAAAAAAAAACAAAACAAAAAAACAGCTTCTTCTTCTTCTTCTTCTTGGTTGGCAACCAATATTAAGGTGCATTACCGCCCCCTGGCAGCTCAGTGGACATTTCAATGAGAAAATATATATTTAACACATTTAAGGAAAATACTAATAGAATAAAAATAAACAAACTAAATGTTTATTAAGCAATTTTGATAGGAAATTGCTTAATTTTAGAAATGTTTTTGCTCTTTTTTTGCTCTATAAAATAGTTGGGTTTTTTTTAGAATCATTCATCTTAGCAGTGGGATTTACATGAAAAGAGAAACAAATTAAGTTTGAGTGAAAATGTAAATTTTTTGCACTCTCTGGTCAACTGACTCAGTGAATCAAATGACTCAAAAACCCCGATTCACTTTGGTGAGTGACTCATTAAAACTCGATTCAGTAAAAAGAATCGAATTTACCATCACTACACACAGCTCATGTCACAAGATATAGTTATGAGCATTATTCACTGAAGAGTGTGGAGATCAGGGAAATTATTTTGCTGCTATTGTTAATAATCATCATCATTACCATTGCATTAATAATATAATCTACAGCATTGATATTGCATTCAGATGCCTCATGATAATAATGAAAATGTCTCAGTTGTGTTTCTTCAGGGGCGAAACAGACCTGGATCAATTCTCCACATGCAGTGGTCGGAAGAAACTTATAGGTTAACATGACTGGACATGTTAAGGCAAGTTTCTGGTTGAATTGTTCACAGCGCCATGTGTCCCTGTCCCTGAACCTCACAATCAAACTCTGACCTATGTTTGAGGACCAGGAATGCTGTTATTTAAGGTGGGAACTTAAAATTTGGGTTAGCAACTTTTGGGAAAGAGAAAACTGACTGTTTAAGTGGAGAATTGTGGAGGAGTCTGAAACACTGCAAAAAGCAACATATGCAAATTCACATACATAAGCAGAAAATGCATTAACCTTACAAGGACAAGCTCATGAAGATTAATGCATAGACATTGATTAAACCTGGCTAAGAACACAAACATACGCAATGAAGATCAGCTTGCTATTTGTATGAGTGACCGAATGCTGTGAAAGTTTAATAAAATACACTTGAGTTTGAAGTTGAGGAATAGCCCAAAAGAAGCTTTATGACAAGGGAGTGAGTTATGAAAAAAGAAAAGTGATTGAAGTAGTTTTAAAAGAGTGACTTAGGAGTGCCCTGGTACTGAGTGATCAAAACCAGTGATCACTGTAGAAAGAAATAAAATAATTTAATAAGTTGGTAATGTTTAAACATGTGTTTCTCTTGTTACGGCAACTTCTTGAGATATGACTCAGTATGCAAATTAGCTGGAGTAAGTGGTGACGAAGAAGCTTCCTGTGTGTGTGTGTGTGTGTGTGACTGAGGTTTTCAGGAGAGGAAGTATAGCAGACTGTTCAGGAGTGCAGATTTGGATAGGAAATTTATAGTTTAGTGATGATATGTTGTTGTAAGGGGGTTAATATCTTATGCTGAATCTAAGTATGTTAAAGTGCATAAAGGGGGTGATTGTTGTGTGCAAATATTTGAACCTTAACAAGACGACAACTGTTTCTTTTAGACTTTTCCTTTTCTTTATAAAGACTTTTATATTGGGTATGTGAGTAGCTTAAAACAAATTAGGGTAAAAAATAAAATGTGATTTTTCCAATATTTCCTGCTCAGACGACTGAGCTTCTTATTCCCAGTGACAGCAGCAATACGCTCAGTAATCCAAATGACTCTATACTGAAATGTTGGATGTCTATCTTGAAAATAAATCCCACACTGATATTTAACAAGTGAAAAAGACAAGAAGACAGTGTTCATTTCTGTTTGTCTCCACGTTGAGCCAGCCACCACACTCCCTGCTGGTGGCTGGCTCACTTGCAGTGGCTGCTTGGCGGGGCCTGGCGCTCATGGCTTGGTCAGGCCCCTCCTGAAGGGTGGGGGGCCCCTTCAGCCTCTGGTCCCGGGGCTCAGTCCGCTCTGGCGCAGCTGGCAGAGCCTGCGGGTACATTGCCGCAGCTCCCTGTAGCTTTAGCGCCGCGGCTGATGGGTGACGCCCAGTCTGAGGATCTCCTCAGGCCGTTCCAGGAGGGTGGCGCGGCCGCCCCTCCAGTGGTCCTCCTTGGGCTCTCGCGCTCTGGAGGGCCTTTAGATGTCTGGGACCTTTTCTTGAACTTCTCTTGTCTACATCTTTCCCTGTCCTATCCTCCAGCCATGTCTGTTCCGTTTGTAAAAACTTAAAAGTAAAAAAAAAAAAAAAAATCAAACAAATAATTAAGAATTTGGAAAAATCTTTTCTTGGCTTTCAGACAACAATTCTGATTGCTACAGTGCCGAATGGGACAGGCAAATAAATAAATAAGTAACAAGTGAAAAAGACACTTTGCAAAGCTCACAGAACCACAGCTGTGTATGCAAGGTTAATTAAGCTGGTGATTCACTGTCCTTGCCACTGTTCTGCTGGGTCTCTATGCCCAAGCCAGCTCATCACTAACAACAGATATGGATACTGATTCAGCAGTGAAGTGACTGTCAGTCCCCTCCCGTACATGGATGACGGCAAACTGTATGCCATGAGTGAATGACACACCAGCTCACAGATCCACCTCACCAGAATCTACAACTAGTTGTTCTTGGACTGGATAAGTAAGGAGATTTGCACTGAAGAGGTGGAGCTCCTGGGGCTCGGTCACTCTGGCACAGCTGGTTGACGGCGGAGCTCACGGGCACGTCACAGCAACCCCCCCTGGCTTCTGCCCCGCGGCTATTGAGTGACCCCTCATCTGGGGCTCTCCTCAGCTCTTTCCGGGATAGTGACTTGGTTGCCCCTCCATTGATCTTCCTTGGTCTCTTGTGAGAGCCTCTGGATGTCTGGAGCCTGGATCTCCTCCATACCTGCTTCATGCCCTGGAGGGCGGGACTATGGCCCCCCACACCCTCTAGCAGATCATTACATGAAGGAACCTTTTAAATACAAGTGCGCTCATGCTCACAGGTGTACACACAGGTGCTCACACACACAAACTACACCCTTTTTGGCTCCCACCTCAAAGCACACAGTGCCCTGTCAATCCTACGTGCTGCACAATAATAGTCAATATTTAGTATTTACTGTTATATTCACATAGATCCTCGCGATGATGTTGTTTATTATATTGCTCTCTCTTTTGCTTGTTTTCTCTTTTTTCTTTCTCAACAGGTGATCCAGGTGATTTATATATGTATTTTTTTTGTCTGTTTGTTTTGTTTTTTTTTGCCCTTCATCACCGTTCCTCTGCCCCGCTGTTTTTCTTTCCCTCTTTCTTTCTTCCTTTTCTTTTCCCGAGTCAAGTCTGTCCCGTGTTTAGCAAGGGAAAATAAAATAAAATAAACAATAAAAGCAAAAGTAAATCTAATAGACCAATACAACAAGGCTGGGATGGTCCATTTGGTAGTAAATCCGTTCTTTGCCTGTAGACAATAATTCTGATGGCAAAAGAACCAAACGGGACAGACGAGAGGAAAAAAAAAAAGAGGTGGAGCTGATTGTTTTAGTTTATTATGGAAGCTTTAATTTTAAACACAAGCACTTATAAAGAGTATCTTTAAAGAAAAACAGGGCACAGTACAATGTAAATTCTCTTAAATATAATCTTGTGATATATTGTATCCTTAAAGTAGATTTTATAATTTCAAATGTTGCAATACCAAAGTACAATAAGTATAAAACCAACAAGATTACAGCCAGTCACTTCATTTTCCTCTCTGAGACTCAACCCACCTCAGTGGAAACAAGAACTCATGTGTTATTCACCTGCCTGCCCACTCTCCACTGACCCATCTTTGAATTTCCTGAATTCCAGCCTATTCCTCCAACACCACCATTTTCAACAGGTGAGGCATGAGAATTTCTTATCAGCACACCATTAAGACCTCATGAATGGGTAAAAAGGATGGAAATCACATAACTAGAAGCTGTGCAGGAGTGGTGTCTTGGTCTCCGTGTCTCCTTGGCTGATATAGATTCAGGTCTTGTGTTTTTTGTTATTGTTGTCATCTCTTCCTTTCTCCTCTCTCCCGTCTGTTTGGGTGGAGATCATCACGGGCTCTTGCCCTTAGCCCACGCACCTGGTCTAATCAACCACCTGCCTCTGATCTGTCTGATTGCTGAGCTACTATATAAGATGGCGGCTCAGTGTGTCTTGTAGTGATGGGATTTCCGGCTCTTTTTAGAGATCCGGCTCTTTCGGTTCGGCTCACTAAAAAGAGCCGGCTCTTTCGGCTCCGAACCGGCTCTTCAGGTTGTTTTGTTGCTTTAATTAATTTATTATTAACAATAATATAAAATTATGCACAAAAGGAATTACTAACGTAAAAACAAGTGGTTTTATTTATATATGTTTATATATAAATATATGCGGTGGCCCCTAGAGACAAAACACGTACAAACTCCAAAACACATTTCTAGCATGAACTGAACTTCCAAAGCAGAGCTACTAGATCACTTAAATGACACAATTGAAAGCATGTGTGTATTGTTTGTGTATTTATACACAGGCACTCATATATATATTCAAATAATTTAAAAAAAAGTTCATTTACCTGTTATTACCACACACCAAATCCGGTCGTTGGTACTTGCTGGCTTGTGTAGCCACAAGATAACAAAGGCTCAACACTGCGCCCAGCATCCTGGAGCACTTCTGTTGTCTTTTGTACGTGTTTTGAGTTTTTATGTGCTTCTGAGTTTTTATATGCTTCTGAGTTTTTACGTGCTTCGGAGTTTGTACGTGTTTTTGGAGTTTTTACGTGTTTTGGAGTTTGTACGTGTTTTTACGTGTTTTGGAGTTTGTACATGCTTCAGAGTTCGTACGTGATTTGAAGTTTGTATGTGCTTTGTCTCTAGGGGCCACCGTAAATATACTTTTATTTATTCACTCCACATAAAATGTAATAAATAAATCATATAATACAAAAATCAACTATTCACATTTCAAGTTTTAACTATTTAAATTTTCAGCTTTTTCCTTTCACAAATTTAAAGTGAAAAGAACACAAAACACTGCAAACCACAACACAATTAAATATAAATTATAATATGAAAACTAAAAGAACATGCATATTCTCTGTCATATGGACCTGCATGAATAAACTTTCTCAATCCTTTATCATCTGCAACCGAAAATAGTTGTGGATGATTACTATACCTTTCTACTGTTGTTGTCCCTGCCTCTCTTTCTCTCTCTCTGGCTCTGTTCCTGTGCTACTGAGTGTAACTACCGCCCCTCCCCCCTCTGCCCAGCGTAAAGCACAAGGCTCGCGTGCAGAGTGAAGCGGGAAAAAAGTGCGAGAGAGAGGCTGAGAGAAAGAAAAAAAAAAACCCCACGTGACGGCTCGCGATAAGGAGCCGGCTCGCGTCGTTCACGTCAAAGAGCCGGCTCTAAGAGCCATTTCGTTCGCGAACGACCCATCACTAGTGTCTTGTTGCTGGATCATAGAGTAACCATAGTCAGTACAGCCTTGGTGAGCTCTAGTTATGTAACTCTAGAGTGTTTTCTAGTGATGGCCAAATGAAGCTTTCCGAAGCACTGAAGCTTGTATTGAAAAACGGTTCATTACTCGAAGCTTTTCAACACAGTCCTCTCCGGTGACATCTGGTGGTGAAAATTTTGAAGAGCACTTTTTTGAAGAGCAAAATAAAACGGACTGCTCAATTATCACTGCTCACTCAAGAGTGGAGTTCTCTCTGATATTGGGCCACCGTTCCGTTGCTTTGAACATGTAATTGGTTTTGTTTTCTCGATTGGGGGGCTGAAAAAAATGTAATGCGTATCTGCGTAATACATTTTGATCAATAAACTTTCCCTATTTAAACATGCACTATGGTGTGGCCTTTCTTTGCTCATAACTCCTTGATGTTGGTAAATACAATAAGTGAGCAATATATATAATATACATATGATAATGCACAGCACATTATGGAGTATGCCCCTGCTGTGAAGTCCTGCCTCCATCTACTTGTCGTTTAATCACTGGACAGCTGGACAGGTTCATACAAAATATTAGATGAGGCCAATTGTCCTATACATATTTTTGACCTAGGGGTGGGATTGATTGTGAACTGGAAAGGGAAAATGCTTAGGGGGCTGAGTACGGCTGCATCGTCACTGATTTGTAGAATCGTTTTGATTCGATACAGGATCCGATTCAATTTGATTGGAATCTGGAAAGTTTTCCCTCAGTCAGAAATATTACAATTCTGATCATTTAACAGTATATATCCATAATTTCGTATCTATTAAAAGAAAGCTGACACATGTGAGACTTAATTAGAGATGTAAACAGAGAGTTATGAAACCTGCAGCTGCAGAAGCCAGCGAAAAAAAAAAAGAGGCAAACACAGCGCGGACCCGACGACACACCAAAATCTGATTCTGACGCGTCGGGTCCGCGCTCTGTGTTTACGTTTGTATGCAGAATCCGTAAACCTGCTCCTAGTTACTGTTTTAGCTGCATGGTGTTTGACGACATGTTGTGAGGTTTAACCTGAGATGCTGGCGTTTCAGGCATAATAACGTTAATTTACAAATCGACACGGGATTTTAATGAATCAATATCACTTTATTCAATTTAGCATGGATTGTAATCAGAAAAGCGATAATCAAAACCCACCCCTAATCAAGAACTTGCAAAGTAAAAACATGCTCTATGTCAGGTAGCCCTTTTGTTATTTACATTTAAAAAGAGGATTAGTGTTACTGTGCGCTGGCTGAGTCTGTTTCTTTTCTTAGAAATAGTTTCTCCTGCCCTGGAGAAAATCCACTTGCATGGAACAGAAGAGGCTGTGGAGTGCAGGAACTACACTGCAAGCTGGTAGATATGCAGGTATTCCTGGGTCCTGCAGACTATCACCTAAAAACAATAAACAAAATGATTTTCTAAACTGTAGCAATGTAATTTACGTATAGTGTCAAATACATTTTTGTAGTCTTCATTAGCTTTAAATCACATGGAAGTGTTCCTAAAGTCATATGCTGTAATGATATTTACATTATGAAAACATGATTTTGGACATTTCAAGTTTTTCACTTCGGCAGATAAAATGAATTGAGCAAAATCAACTCAAAATATTTCCACACGCCATAACGTCCTCTCTTCCTCGCTGGCTCCATATCTGTCAGTGGAATGATCACCTCGTCGCTATCTGTCACCATCAACACACTCCACGAATCCCGTGGATGATTCACTTCCTTATATCCGTTTGAATCAGGTACCGAAGCAGTTACGTGCGTAATGAAGCTTCGGACGTCACTGGTCACGTGACTTTTGCCAAACGAAGCAAGCCTCGACACAGTGCTTCTGAACCAGTGTGTTGTTTTTTTCGACACACGCTCTGGAGCGTCAGCTTCAAGCGGGCCATCACTAGTGTTTTCTGATTGTATCTTTTTTTTTTAAATTTGGTTCCTGGACTTATCCCTGTTTCCTGTCCTATCTGAGAGTCTGGAAGTCTGGTGTGGAGTTTTTTGGAGTGTGAGCACGAGTGCGTGAAGAGGAGTTTGGAGAGGAGCAGAGATGGGCAGTAACGCGTTACTTGTAATGCGTTACTGTAATCTGATTACTTTTTTCAAGTAACGAGTAAAGTAAGGGATTACTATTGCAAAAACGGTAATTAGATTACCGTTACTTTCCCGTAGTAACGCTGCGTTACTGCGTTACTAAAACCGTCACAACAGCTGTGTGCAGATCAACAATGGATCACATATCGATTGTGGGAGAGAGTATGAGCGTGCAGCGTTTAAAGCGTGGAAGTACTGACCTTACTTTGAGTTTGATTCCATAAAAAGTGACAAAAACATTAGTGTCCGTTGTGCGTGGGAAGAAAACTTATTTTTACAGCGAAAAAAACCCCCTAAACTTCCAAGCAAGCACCGAGTGCGCAACGACGTAATGGGAAATTCACAGAGAAACTCGCGGATTCTTCAACTGACCGTGGCACACCTGCACCAGGGTAAACCTCCGCCTACCGCAGTCCTGGTTTACAGGTGAAAATAGAGCAACAGGACCGCTGAGTCTTTGGCTACGTTCACACTGCAGGCGAAAGCGCATCAAATCCGATTTTTTTGACCCTATGCGACCCATATCCGATCATGATATGACAGTGTGAACCGCGCAAATCCGATATTTTCAAATCCGATCTGGGTCACTTTCGTATGTGGTACTGAATCCGATACATATCCGATGTTTTAGAAAGCGACTGCTGTTTGAACGGTCAAGTCGCATTAAATCCGCCTTTTACGTCACCGACACAAGACTGAAGCCAATTATCAGCGCCCGAGAAGACATCGCGAACGCTTCCTAGCCATCCAGTGTAGATGTCAGTGAAACTGTTGGGAAGACAACGTAAACATTTTATTTGTACTGTATAATCTGCAGATTCTGACAGAAATCTGCAGCTATCCTTTGAAGCACCGCTCCTCTCTTAAACAGCAATAAGGATCATTATTAGGTTATTTACATTATTATGTAAATAACAAAATAACTTAAAGCAAAAATTGGGAAACGTAAAGTCCGAAGTCTTTATATTAACGGCCATCAGTCAAACAATACTGTTTGTTCTTGGTCTAAACAGAGCGCGTTGTGTGTGACATCTTCTTTTGCGCATGCGGGCCGCTTTGAGCGTTCACACTAGAGCGCGTTTGCTGTCGCATTTTATTTGTAGTGTGAACGAGGAGACAAAAAAATCGGATTTGATCAAAAAATCGGAATTGAGCATTAAGACCTGCAGTGTGAACGTAGCCTTTGACTTTATTTATTTTCTGCTGTGTTTTACTTGCATCTATTTGAAAGAGTGAGTGTAAACACAAAAAATATTTTATTTTATGTGCTGGAATGTGCAGAAAATAGGTTTAAATGTTAAACTAATTTAGTCAAGTCAGAGAATGTTGCATATAATTAAGTTTTGCTTGATGCATAAAGTTAAAAGATTAAAACTGATAAAACAAGTTAAAAAAAAGATACTTTTCCATTTGATTACATTTTGTATGATGGATTATGTAGAAAAAGTAGAATTGGGCTGAGAGATCTATCGCTTTATCACCTATTCAGGTTGTAAATCGGGTTTTTAAAAAGTAACTAAGTAATTAATTACTTTTGAAAATAAGTAATCAGTAAAGTAACGGGATTACTTTTTTGGGGAAGTAATCAGTAATTAGTTACTGATTACTTTTTTCAAGTAACTTGACCAACACTGGAGAGGAGTGTGTATTTTGGACCTGTTTCCCTTCTGTTGGGTCTAAACTCAGACCCCGCTGTATCCAGGACTTATTCCCGTGAAAGAAAAACAAGGCAACAGCGATCGATCGTTTCACTTGCAAAGGCCTCGTTGATGTCTACCATGAAATGACCCCAAATCCGGCCTCCTCTCGCTGCCTTTTATTGAGAAACAGTTCACACAAAACACATCACAGCAAAGCAACGCCCACATGGTTCTAAGACAAGGCATTGTATGTATATGTGTGAACTTCTGTATCTAAGTAAGAATGTGCGTGTGTCGTCCTGCTGACCAAAGGGTCGTAAACACAGGAAGCTTACATCAAAAAGCACAAGGATGTGTCTGTAATAAAGGACTACAACCCCCCCACCCAGAACCTCGAGATCTGGGGAGGGGGGCAGTGGAATTCCTTTCATCAGAGTTGGCATGCATAAAATGACAACATTTAACAATTCACTCTAACACCTTCCTTCCCTGCATCCCTGGAGCCCCTGATCCCTCGCACTGTATATATCTTCATCTGGTGTTTCTGTATAAATAAACTAGAGATAGACCGATCCGATATTACGTATTGGTATCGGTCCGATACTGACCTAAATTACTGGATTGGATATCGGAGAAAAATAAAAAATGTAATCCGATCCATTAAATATCACGAAAGCACCTCACAAAACTTGCAACACGCCGTAACTCACCTCAGAACGTTAGCAGTCGGAGCAGTATGCATCACGTGATAGAGCGGCTGTGGCATGCGGGACCTGTCGGTGGTCTGGATAGCATTTGGAGCTTCGCTAGCAACCCGGCATTTCATCTCCGACAAAGTTATCCCGAGAGAAGTAAAGCAAGTGTGTAAGTCCATCTCTGAATGTTTGTAAAGCATTCCTGCGTTAAGCTTAACAAGCGATATATGGAGCGACTGCCTCTTCTGGCTGCTACTTCAATCATGAAACTGCTTAACGATCAGCTGATCGGCTTTTCTGTCGCGAGTCCGTGTCTCTAGTTTGCTTTTGGCCCACTTTGCACCAGAAAGAGGAAACCAGCGGCTGAACAACAGCAGCACGTTTAAGCTTGATCAGCTGTTGTTAGAATGTATTTAATATTACTTTCTACACCAGGATCTTTTTCTACGTAGCTGACGGCTGGTAACTGTGCAGGGGCGGATCTAGCAAAGTTTAGCCAGGGGGGCCGATAGGGCATTAACAGGGAAAAGGGGGCACAAAGACATACTTTTCTTTCTTATTCTCATTTAAAATGTCTAGCTTTTAATAAATAATTATCTGACACCCAAAGTTTTAATTTGATGCAAAATGAATAGAAGTCCATTACTGTATATAGTAACTATTAAGTCTAATATATATACCCTAGTAAGCTATAGTACTTTTTACTTTGGGAAGGTACCATCTGTGCAGTCTGCAATTCTGTTGAAGAAAGATGTTGAATCTATTTAATATTTCTTGAAAAATAATTGATTTCTGTGCATTTTTTTTCACACTGCATCAAATTAAGGTTGATTACGTCGATTAAGATAAGATAACCTTTATTAGTCCCACACGTGGGAAATTTGTTTTGTCACAGCAGGAAGTGGACAGTGCAAAAGTTATGAGGCAAAAATTAGAATACAATAAGAATAAATACAGTACACAACTGTACAGAATAGAATAAAATAAAATACTATATACAGTAGAATAAAATAAAATAAATATACAATAAGATAAAAATAGAATACAAATACAAATACTATATACAACTGAGTAAAAATACAACGATGACAGAAAGGATTATTGCACTTAGTATTATTGCATATGTATGGATGTGTGTGCTTGATCAGTTAAAGTCTTTATTATGGAGTCTGACAGCAGTGGGGAGGAAAGACCTGCGAAATCTCTCCGTCCCACACCGTGGGTGCCGCAGTCTCCCACTGAAGGAGCTGCTCAGTGCTGTCACAGTCTGCTGCATGGGGTGGGAGATGTTGTCCATCAGGGATGACAGCTTAGCCGCCGTTCTCCTGTCACTCACCACCTCCACTGGGTCCAGAGGGCATCCTAGAACAGAGCTGGCCCTTCGGATCACCCTGTTCAGTCTCTTCCTGTCCCCAGCAGAGATGCTGCCGCCCCAGCAGACCACACCATAAAAGATAGCAGAAGCCACAACAGAGTCATAGAATTTCTTCAGGAGCATCATGAGGTGGAGCGTGAGGGGTGGTTCCCTATTTTTTATTTATTTATTTATTTTTGTTGTTGCTGGGAGTTGGAACCCTATTAGTTAGGTTGCTTAATATTTATGCTAAGTACTCTTTAAAATACCAGAATAGGGAGGATGGTGTAGGTTTAAGTTTATTAGATTGATCAGTATTGCTGAACTATGAAATTTTTTTTTTGCATACAGGTATAACAGAATAGCTTTAGTGTAGTTGTTGTTTTAAACTTGAGTATGAACTTATACAAAATGCAGCAAGATATTTAAAAAAACAGTTTTGTTGATTAAAAAACACTATATTGGATTCATATCGGTATCGGCAGATATCCAAATTTATGATATCGGTATCGGTATCGGACACAAAAAAGTGGTATCGTGCCATCTCTAAAATAAACTATTGACTTTTTATTCTGAACGCATTGGTCTGTGTCTGAGTCCATTCCATCCCCGTGACACTACTGTAATGAAATGCATTCCCAACTGGTCTGTAATTTTACTTTCAGCATCTATATGGATGTTAAAATCACCCCAATTTATTTTATCTGAGCTGAGCACTAAATCAGATAAAAAACAAAATGTAAAAACTGAAATCTGAGAGAGTCTCTAAGTAAGAGGTGATAAATAACAAAACTGTTTTCTCAGTTTGCTGATTATGGTGAAAAAGGCTAAGAGTCAGGCTTTTAAATTAATTAAAACTGTCTGGGTCTATGATTGATTAATATGTTGGAGTGAAAGATGCTGCAATGGCCCCTCCTCAGCCTGTGCTTTGGGGATTGTGACAGTTATTGTGAATCTGAGATTGTGACTCATTTAAACTAACATAATCATCCTGCTTTTCCAGGTTTCTGTAAACAAGGTTTGCTGGGTTGAGCAGCAGAGTTGAGTATGTGAGTGGCACCAATTAAAAACTTTGGTTGATTGATGACTGAAGGCTAAAGAAACAAGACAAACTTCATATATTTTTACATTTATTCATTTAACAATCAGCCCTTCAGTAGAACTGGAATAACAATACACAGCCACGATCAAAGCAATAACAAAGAGAGTGTACAAGGTTAAAAACCTACTTAACATGTTGGTGTCTTTTAAATTGGTGTCTGTGAACTACCGAATTTGCTATGTTTTCTCTTCAAGCAATGAAACC
Source organism: Astatotilapia calliptera (assembly GCF_964374335.1). Taxonomy (NCBI): domain Eukaryota; kingdom Metazoa; phylum Chordata; class Actinopteri; order Cichliformes; family Cichlidae; genus Astatotilapia; species Astatotilapia calliptera. The sequence goes on along the minus strand of NC_137432.1, from coordinate 32,959,997 downwards.
ATTAAACAACTCTGGAAGGATGGTTTGCTTTATTCTTTCGCTTTTAGTCTAGGTTTCTAATTCCAAAAAAGTTCAGGCAGCTTGGGTGTGTGTTTGTTGCAACTATGTAAATAACTTTTCCTGAGAATGTAAATTATATGAAAAAACTGTTCTGTCCCATCCTGGCTACCTGCGCCTCATTTTATTCCACAGCAGTGATCCCGAGCAGCAGCCCAAAACATGCTTTGTGTTTTAAGGATGTACTGATCTGCACCTTGTTTTGTTGCTGCAAAGTAAAGTAAAATTAGCTTCACTGCATTTCCACAATATTAACAGTTAAAACATTTGCTATGTAGCAGTGGTCCTCGGGTTTCAGCCAAGAGTATGTCCTGTAGTATTCCCCAGAATCAACGCAAGACAATTTTTATGTATTGACGAGCTATTTGACTACAGCTTATTGTTAAAAATAAAATTATTTTTAAATTGATTTTAAAATCTATCAACAGAGATTAGGGCACAGACTACAAAAGAATAATTACCCACATAGCAGACAGGTCTGGGCTGGATCTGGTGTCAAGCCGGCACCGCTGGCTGACTTCTGGCATGGTAAATGGTATGTCATCCATATATGGGCCAGGCCTGGCGTAGATGACACTGTTTAACAGTGATTAACAGACTCACTTTCAGGTGACTCTGTAATTTGGCACTATACATATAAACCTGATAAGGGGTCCTCTCATGGACAGTGTGCAATGACACACAAATAATGACATTTCACCATAACCCTTAATGGCGAAAGGCAGTTTGGAAATTTAAATGAGATTACAATTGTTGTACATTACTCTAAAATCAGTGCTATGTACGTGACTTTACGATCACAACCTGATTTGAAACAGGATCTAACATAAACATTCTCCCCCTGGAAATAGCTCTTAGATATTAAGAGAATATGTCACATGAGATCACAGGATGGCAAAAAATGCACGTTAAAATGAGCTCATTTGGGCTCTTTTCATTGGAACACTAAAGTACCACAACAAAGAATAAGTGCACCTATATCTCTGACACTCTTAAAACCTTTCATTGTAAAACACTTGTGAATGCACACACGGACAGAAAAAAGATAATGAGAGAGAGCTGTTGTATAACTTTCATCATCATAATGCACTTTTTCTAACACACAGTTTCTGACAAAAAACCCAGCACCAAAACAAAAAAATCAAAACACCAAATGTAAGCCACAGAATATACTGCTGAATAAGACGAAAGTTAAAAAGCTTTAATTCCAAGTCATGCAAGGTAGTTGGCAAATGTCTGTAGCGTGACTTTGCTGTGACCTGTCAATATTTGGGATGTTTATAGTTATTAGAAAATGCTTTTTTAACCTTCTAGGACCTGATGTCCACGTATGCCGACGTCACATTTTGTGTTGTTTAGACCACAATACAAAATTTTATTCTATAAGGGCCTGATATCCACTTATGAGGACATTATACTGCCACCTGGTGATGGCAGAAGAGTATTTCTCATTACACGTTAGATTCAAGATGGCCAACAACACACCCAGAAGTTCAGATGGCAACTCCTGAGCCACACTTCAACCAGGTAAAAAAATCCAATCACATTTCTTGGCTGATTCTTGTTCAGATATGTACAAAAGTGTTTAATGTGTGTTATGGAAGTCAAATTTTACAAACGTTACTAAAGTTGCTAAACATGTGGTACGCGTATGTGGACAGAGGGACTTAGTCTTGTTAGCTTTGTTGTGTGGACAGAGGGAGTTATGTTGCTAACAACATGTGATAATGAAATTGTATTTTTGGTTGATTTAGGTAGAAAACAACAGGTTACTACAGTTCAAGCAGATATAGCATGCTTTATAAATAAAATCTCCATAGTTTTTTTTCCCCAGAGTGTTATTCTCTCACAAGAGCAATGGAGTTACTGTGGTGGACAACTTGTTAGTGGGGGATGCTGAATATCAACCCCCACGACAGGGGCTAAGCAGCAGTGAGGAGGACAGAAGTGGGTGTGAAGACCCCATTCCACGGCCCACTCAGCTTATCAGGGGACGTAAACATCTCTGTGATGAATATGAAGGATATCGTTCAGATTGTGACATTGGCAGATCACGCACTCCCAGATGTCACTCTTGGAAGAAGAGACAACACCAGGACCAAGCCATCAAGAGCAGTCTAAGAAAGGGCGTGGGATGCGATGGAAAGCTTCTCCGCTAACACCAAATCAAGACCACTTTGAGCAAGAAACTGTGCAGGACAGAGAGGGCTGGACCCCACTGGACTACATAGAGCAGTATATTGATAAAGCTCTGACAAAAATGATTCCAGATTGTTCTAATGCTACGTCACTGGCTAGAAGTGGGAATCCACTCAACACATCAACTGATGAAATTGATAATTTTTTTCGGTGCCTGTATTTTGATGTCTTGCGTACCATATCCTACAATCAGGATGGACTGGTCCAAATCCTTGAGATTCCTTGCCATCACTGAAAACTCTTGACAGATTCTTCAGACTGAGGCAATCGCTCAAAGTGCTCATTGACAATGTTCCAGAGGACCTGAGAGAGTGTAATAAATTCTGGAAGGTGAGGCCTTTTCTGAAACGCATTCTGAAAGGCTTCAAATCTCAGGCTCGCCCAGAATGCGTTTCAGTTGATGAGCAGATGATTCCTTTGACAGGGGCTTGTCCATATCAACAATATCTGTCAATGAAGCCAAACTCAGTGGGCATAAAAAACTGTGTTTACGCAACAGCAGATGGTATTGTGCTGGACTTTAACATTTATCAAGGGGCAGCTGCACCCCTTGAGCAGGTTAAAGAACCAGGGGATCTGTTTTTGGGAGGCTTGATCATAGATTGTCTGTCTCAAATACTGCATCCTAATACAAATGTTTACTGTGATCGGTTCTTTATGTCCACCCAAGGTGTGGAACACATGATGAAGAAGCAGATTCTAAAGTTATGAAGAATCAGGTCGCTGCAGCAGTACAGAAGTGACCAACTGACAAAACAATGAAAAAGAAACGAAGCTGGACCTCAGCACAAGTTACCACTGCGGATGGAAAGATTTGCATGGTTAAGTGGTATGATGTCTACTGTTCATGCTGGAGAGCCAGACGACACCTGCTGGAGATGGGTCAAACAACTAAAACAATATGTGACAATCTGACGACCAAGTATTATCCCTGAATACAACTCCAAGATGGGTGGAGTTGACCTTGTTGATAGAATGATGAGTTACTATCGCATGTGTGTCCATACAAAGAAATGGACACACATGCGAATGCTAATGCACTTTATGGATCTGCCTTTAGCCAACAGCTGGCTACTGTACCGCAAAGACCTTACTGTATGTGGCACACCAAAGAAGAACAGCATGGAGTTCCTTGAATTTCGCATGGAAGTGGCCATGACTTTCTTGGCTGAGCATGCCAATGACAGCTTTGACTTTTCAGTGCAGGAAGAAGACCCAGATGTGTAAGTCCAAGGGAAAAGCATCCAGTGAAGGCAGTGCCCCATGTGTTACGTTTTGGTGTGTCAGTGTTTTGTTTTTGCATGACTTATGTATTTCCTGCTTTACTTTGAAAGTCTGTGTTATCTTAGTGTGTTCAGTTTACATTTTCCCTGTCTCGTCAGTTCTAATTTGCCCCAGCTGTGTTTCCCTCCTGTGGTCCATTTCCTGATTGCCCCCTCTATGTATTTAAACCCTGTGTTTCAGTGTGTCATGGTCGCGATCTCCCCCGTGTTGTAAATAGTTTGGTGTTTTGTTGTAAATAAATAGTCTGTTGTTGTAAATAAATAGTCTGTTGTAAATAGTTGTGAATGGGTTTGTTAATACTTTCGTCATGGGATATTTTCGTTTTGGGATTTTGGTGGAGAGCCTTCGTGGTTTTATTTTCCTTATCTTTGTTTTTCTACGTTGCACCCCGGTTGCCTAGGCCGGGGTGTAACATATGGGGGCTCGTCCGGGATCGCTGGAGGGTCCGAAGGAGGGACAGCTTCGGCCTTCTGTCTTCGCTGGAGGGTCCGAGGACCGCTTCAGCCTCCGTCTGTCTTCGCTGGAGGATCCGAGGGACCGCTCCAGCCTTCATCCGCCTTCGCTGGAGGATCCGAGGGACCGCTCCAGCCTTCTGCAGCTGGTGGGCTGCGTGTCCGTGTGTGCAGCTGGTGGGCTGCGTGTCCGTGTGTGCAGCTGGTGGGCTGCGTGTCTATGTGTGCAGCTAGTGAGCTGCTCGTCTGTCTTCGCTGGAGGATCCGAGGGACCGCTCCAGCCTTCATCCGCCTTCGCTGGGGGGAGGGTCCGTGGGACCGCCCCAGCCTTTGTCGTCGCTGGAGGGTCCGTGGGACCACTCCAGCCTTCATCCGCCTTCGCTGGAGGGTCCGTGGGACCGCTCCAGCCTTCGTCGTCTGCTGGAGGGTCAGTGGGACCGCTCCAGCCTTCATCAGCTTCGTCTGCCTTCGCTTCAGCCTTCGTTTGTCTGAATCAAACTTTTCACTTGGGGTTACATGTTTGATTTTTGGGTAGGGGGAAATGTTACGTTTTGGTGTGTCAGTGTTTTGTTTTTGCATGACTTATGTATTTCCTGCTTTACTTTGAAAGTCTGTGTTATCTTAGTGTGTTCAGTTTACATTTTCCCTGTCTCGTCAGTTCTAATTTGCCCCAGCTGTGTTTCCCTCCTGTGGTCCATTTCCTGATTGCTCCCTCTATGTATTTAAACCCTGTGTTTCAGTGTGTCATGGTCGCGATCTCCCCCGTGTTGTAAATAGTTTGGTGTTTTGTTGTAAATAAATAGTCTGTTGTAAATAGTTGTGAATGGGTTTGTTAATACTTTCGTCATGGGATATTTTCGTTTTGGGATTTTGGTGGAGAGCCTTCGTGGTTTTATTTTCCTTATCTTTGTTTTTCTACGTTGCACCCCGGTTGCCTAGGCCGGGGTGTAACACCATGTCTCATTCCGCAGGAGGGCTAATGCACATCTGTCAGGGGCGCCGAAAGTGAAGAATGCAGCGTGTTGCAGAGCAAAAGACCGCTCAGGGAAAACTCAAGAGAAGTGTGTTACATGCAAGGTGTTCCTCTGCTTACAGGCAGATCACAACTGTTACACAGCCTTTCACACATAGGTGTTCCCATATTTTGTTTTGTTTTTTGTTTGTTGGGTTGTTTTTTTTAGCCATCAGAATTGTTGTCTGAAGGCCAAGAAAGATGCCCAACGGATTTACTTTACCAGGTGGATCATCACGGCCTTGCCATATTAGTCCATTTGATCGAACTTTGTTATTATTTATTTTATTTTATTTTAGTTATTACAGATGGGACAGGCATGACTGGGGTATAGGAAAAGGAGAAAGAAAGAAAGAGAGAGAGGGGAAGAAAAACAGAGGGGAAGAGGGACAGTGAGAGAGGGCACTTAAAAAAATCACCTGGCTCACCTGTTGAGAGGAAAAAAAGAGAAAACAAGCAAAAAAAGAGAGCAACACAATACAGAGCATCACTGCAATAACCTAAATAAATTTAAGTAACAGTAAATACTAAATATTGTATGTATTTATGCAGCACGCAAAACTGACAGTGCACAATGTGCTTTGATGTAGCAGCCATAAAAAGGTGTAGTTTGTGTCTGTGAGCACCTATGTATACACCTGTGCGCATACCTGTGTGAACGGGCGTGCCTGTATTCAAAAGGTTTCTCCATGTAACATTCTGCTGGTGTGGGGAGCCAAAGCCCCATCCCCCAGGGCATAAAGCAGGAATGGAGGAGATCCAGGCCACCAGAGTGCGGGAGCCCAAGGAGGACCAACGGAGGGGCAACCGTGCCACCCTCCTGGAAAGAACTGAGGAGAGCTGTTGTGGCCATTTTTGTTGAATGTTCATAAAATGCAATTTGTATTCATTTTTGTTTTTTCTTTAAAGGTGTAAGAATATACTGACCTGGTTTTGTTATTTAAATTTGTAATTAATTTTATTGGAGAAGCTTTTGCAAAGTGATTGGTTTATTAGCTTATGGACCCTCCCATTAATCAAGAGATTAAGAGCACCCTGGATGGGTGTGGTAAAGAGGTTTTTCGTTTTTTGTTTGCCAAATGTCAGATGGGAAGATGGGAGGGTTAGAAAATGATTTTTTGACCACTTTTGAAGTTGTTAAAGCAAATTAAATTAACTTTCGTTTAATTTTAAGTTTTAAGAAGTTATTTGGTTGATTTTTGTTTATAATTTTGCACAAAATAAACCACATATGATTTTTAAACAATGGAGTCAGAAGTGCGTTCTAAAACAAACCTCCCATTGCCACCCACGGCCTTTTCTTGGACTTTTTTGGTGTTTGGAAAGTAAAAGGCCGCAACAAGAGCCTCAGACGTGGTGTCACCCAGCAGCCACAGTACGGAAGACACAGGGGCTCCAGTGACGCGCCCACAGGCTCTGCTCGCAGCCAGCCTTGCCAGAGTGGACCAAGCCTCAGGCCCAGAGGTCTGAGGGTCCGACTGAACCACGGCCACCTGGCCCCGTCTCTCATGACTGTGTGAAGGCAGGCAGGAAAGGTGGACCCAAGAGCAGGACTCATGGAGGCACAGGTGTACTCTAAGTCTAATTTCATACTGCAGGTCTTAATGCTCATTTGCGATTTTCTGATCAAATCAGATTTTTCTTGTCTGGTTGTTCACACTAAAAATAAAATGTGACAGCAAACGCGCTCTAGTGTGAACAGTTCACGGCCCTCAAAGCGGCCCGCATGCGCAAAAGAAGACGTCACACACAACGCGCTCTGTTTAGACCCAGACGAAACAGTATTGTTTGACTGATGTCCCTTAATATAAAGACTTGTTTCGGACTTTACGTTTCCCAATTTTGCTTTAAGTTAAAGTTATTTTTTTATTTACATATGGCCTAATAATTATCCTTATTGCTGTTTTAGAGACAGAAAGTTGCAGATTTCTGTCAGAATCTGCAGATTATACAGTACAAATAAAATGTTCACGTTTCTCTAACGTTGTCTTCCCAACAGTTTAACTACATCTACACTGGATGGCCAGGAGGCGTTCACAGACCATGACAGAACTAGAAACAGAGAGAAAATGGGAACCAAAACCTAGCGACTAGAAATCTTAGAATAGAATACACAACAAGAATAAACAAAAACAAAAGATAATATTAAATAACATAAAACACTGAGTCAACAGACTCAGGACCATGACACCGCCAAGAAGCCATCGGGAGTGAGCGGGTACCCAGACCTGAACACCGAGAACCACCAACACTTGAGGGTATCAGCCACCAGCTGGGAGTGTGCTGCCCACCCATTCCTGGGAGGGCCTGAGTAAACATGTTCCCACGGGGGGAAAAAAGTTTGAAGTAGCAGTTTTGGAGTGAAATGTTTTGTTTTCCATGTGATGTTCAGAAATCTTTTACTTTTTTTACTTTGTTACAGACATACGTGTTCCTGTAACTGTTAGAAGCACTTCAAATGAGCCATATTGTTCAAAGGGGCCCAATTGTTGTTTCTCATTTTGTTTTTGTACTTAGGAAAAATGCTAACACCAAATAAAGTTTTGCACATCATTACTCAATTGTGACTTTTTAGTGTTCTATCGAAATTTAAAACGAATGTCCTCATGGGGATATCATTTTTCTTGGGAACTACATCAGGTAAAATGATACTTCTTTGTTTTTACATTCATCGGGTCCCAAATAACAAAGAGAAATTAAAAATGCATGCCATGAAGGACTTCGGATCTTAGAAAATTAAACAACAAAGAACAATGTTCACATTGCTCTATGCTCCATATTAATCTATTCCCCTGATTCTTGTCTTTTCATCCACTTCTTCAAGGCTCCTTCGTAAAGATGGTTCCATCAGATTTTTTTCTCCAGTTTAGATGAAAAACAGCAGTCGTGTTATTAGTCTTTAGCTTCTGGCTCATCTGGAAGTTGGAGAGGAACAATATGAGGGAGGTCTGGAATGGTGTGAAAACCATCACAGGCCACAACACCAAGAAAAGCACAGTGGGGGGGACTGTGGAGAAGGCAAACTAACTCAACAACTTCTTCAACAGGTTTGACCAGCCCACAACCCCCCCACCCTCACCTTCACTACAGAGTCCAATCCCCACTCTCCTGCCTCCCTCGCTTCCCCCCCTTCCTGACACCATGACACCCCCCTCCTCCAATCCCTCTCTCAGCAGCAAGACATCTCCCCCCCTCCCCTCCTCCCAAACATCTCCCAGTGTCACAGTGGATCAGGTCAGGAGACAACTGAGGAAGCTTCGCCCCAGAAAGGCAGCAGGCCCAGGCAAGGTGTGTCCTAGGATGCTAAAGGCGTGTGCTGCTGAACTTGGGGAGCCGCTACAACGAGTCTTCAACCTCAGTCTGCGACTGGGGAGAGTGCCCGCCCTATGGAAGACATCCTGCATCGTCCCGGTCCCCAAAAAGAACCGGCCCAATGAGCTGAATGACTTCCGACCGGTGGCACTGACGTCACATCTTATGAAGACTCTAGAGCGGCTCTTCCTCAACCTCCTCCGACCACAGGTACAACATGCCCAGGACCCACTACAGTTCGCATACAAGGCGGGTGTCGGAGTGGAGGATGCCATCCTGTACCTCCTACACAGAGCCCACTCACACCTGGATGGGGGAAAAGGCACGGTCAGGATCCTGTTTCTTGACTTTTCCAGTGCCTTTAATACCATCCGGCCCTGTATGCTTCAAGAAAAACTGAACAGGATGGAGGTGGACCCCTGCCTGGTGGCTTGGATCTCCGACTACCTCACCGACAGACCACAGTACGTCAGGCTGAAGGACATCACGTCTGACACAGTGGTCAGCAGCACAGGAGCACCACAGGGAACTGTGCTGTCCCCTCTTCTCTTCACCCTGTACACCTCTGACTTCTGCTACAACTCTGAATTATGCCACATTCAGAAGTTTGCAGACGACACAGCCATCATGGGGTGTATCTGGGATGATCAGGAAGAGGAGTACAGAAGTCTGGTGAGGAACTTTGTCGCATGGAGTCACACAAACCACCTGCAACTCAACACCTCAAAGACTAAGGAACTGGTTGTGGACTTCGGGAGGTCTAGAGCAGGTCCACTGCCGGTTCAGATAGAGGGGGAGGAGGTGGAGGTGGTCACCAAGTACAAGTACCTCGGGCTGTGGGTGGACAATAAACTGGACTGGTCATGCAACACAGAGCACCTGTATAAAAAAGCCCAAAGCCGACTGTACTTCCTCAGGAGGCTGAGGTCTTTTAACATCTGCAGGAAGCTCCTGAGGATGTTTTACCAGTCGGTGGTTGCTGGAGTACTTTTCTATGCTGTGGTGTGCTGGGGGAGCAGCACAGCAAAGAAGGACTCATCCAGGCTGGAGAAACTGATCAGGAGGGCTAGCTCTGTGGTCGGCATGAGGCTGGACACTCTGGTGACAGTGGCAGAGAAAAGGACATTAAAGAAACTGATGGACATTATGGACAATGCCAGGCATCCTCTGCACACGGCCATTAACAACCAGAAGAGTCTGTTCAGTGACAGGTTGCTTCTCCCAAAGACAAGAACTAACAGACTTAAAAACTCCTTTGTCCCACACGCCATCAGACTGTTTAACTCCTCTCTGGAGGGGAGAGGGAGGGGAAACAGGAGGACAAAGGAGGGAACAACTAAGCTGTAGTGCCTCTTCACCTCACTGTGCAATACCTTTTGTGCAATACTTTTGTAAATAGTCAACAGTGCAATAGACTCAATACTTGAAATGTGCAATTCACTTGTATTTTTATTTTTATTCCTATTTATTCTATTTATCCCCTTCGTATATTTTATTTATATTGTCTCTGTATTTATATATATGTGTGTGTGTATAACTCTGTAACTTCTGTCGGTGCTGTGCTTTTTTGGAAATCGAATTTCCCAGAGGAACCCACCCGAGGGATTAATAAAGTTCTATCTTATCTTATCTTATCTTATCTTATCTCTTATCTTATCTATTAAAAAACCCCACTCATATTTACATTTACTATAGCAAAGCCATGAAGGTCATCATGCAATGTATGATATACTAATAATGAACTGCTCTTCATTAACAAAGATCGGAAGATCTGTTTGACTTACTTGCTCCAGGATGTCTGCTTGCACTGAAGGATTACTTAGATCCAGCATTGAGTCCTGTGGGCTGATCCTCAGTTTAATGAAACTCAGCTTGTTCCCTAATATAAACACATGTAAACAGAGTTAGTCTGGATCCTTCATTTTACACATTTCTGTCATGGAGAAAGACAGATTTTTTTTTTTCTATTTGAAATATAAATGTTATATAAATTTTCTAGTAAAGAGTTTTACTCACTGCAATCACAGACGAAAGGATGTGTTTCTGTGCATGCCCTGTCTCCCCATTTACCAGAGTTCACCTTCAACATAGCAACACAGGTTTGAGTGCTATCAGTCCAGACAGGCTCGTCTGGGTTCCAGTATCTAAATGAGGAGTCAGTCTGGTCTGACCACTCCCAGGGGTCTCTGAAGAGGCCAACATACACTTCACTGCCATTGGCTACTTGCTGGACTATCTGGTACTCAGCATCATTCCTTAGACTGGTCAGGTCTGTGTAGTGTGCTCTGCAGAAATCACGGGCAGCAGTCCAAACCATGCGTCGTGTGTTAAGGATGTACCGATCTGCACCTTGTTGTCTCGCTGCAAAGTAAAGTAAAATTAGCTTCATTGACTTTTGATTTCCACAAAACAGTTAAAACATTTGCTATGTAGCAATGGTCCTCGGGTTTCAGCCAAGAGAGTGTGCAGTGTGTCCTGTAGTATTCCCGAGAATCAAAGCAAGACAGTTTTTATGTACTGGCAAGGTACTGAACTACAGCTTATATTGATAAAAATAATTATTTTTAGATTAAATTTTAAGCCTATCTACAGGGAGCTTACTAAAAAGGATAATTAAGCTTTGACAATAAAAAAAAAGTTGTCTGGTGGTTTCTTCTTGTTTAAAGGGAGTTTTTCCTTCCAACTTTTGCCAAATGCTTTCGCATAGTGGTTCATCTGTATGTTGGTCTTTTCTCTGTGTTATTGTTGGGTCATACAATATGAATGTCTTAAGTTGACTGTAGGTGTTATGTAGTGCTATATAGGCCAAGCAAAGTTTATTTTTAGATAAGATAACTCTTTATAGTCGTCGCACAATCATACATATTATAATAGTACAATGAAACTGAAAAATGGGAAATTGGATAAAGTGCTTTAAAAACAGTAAGTGCTGACCTAAATGCTTAATATTAGGACAGGAAAAAAATATGAAAATTAAATCAAATAAAACACAAAAATAAAGAAATAAATAATAATATAATTAATATTATTATTATTATTATTATTAACATATCTGATATATATATATATATATATATATATATTATGTTGTTCGAACGTGAAAAGTATATTGTACAAACATGAAAAGTATCTTGTTAGAACATTAAACTTTTCACGTTATAATGTGATATACTTCAATTTCCTTTTGCCTGGGTGGCAGCTCTACGCTTCCGTACCATCCAGAGTGTTTCTTCATCAAGACGCTTAATTTAAAGCCCATTTGTGCTTTGTAAAATCTACATGTATAAACTATGTATACATAAACCAAAGTTAAAGCCTTTTAAGAGTGGCTTTAAAGAAAACAGTTCTCAGTTCACCATTTTCCATCATAGACAGATTCTAACAGGTAACTGCGAATCACTTTTGTGATGCCCTGCCCTTTTTTTATGCCTTTACCATTAACTTAAAATAAAGAATTATGTCAAATCATTTGGTCCAAATGTTCCTGTTTCTCATCAAATTTTAATGACTGAAAACTATCATTATTGACGAATGATGGTCTCCAAGGTCAGATTCATGATCAAATTGTTCTGATCACTGATCAATGGTCACGAGCATTACTCGAATACATGTTTTACGAATGAGACTTAGGCCCCCTCCTCAGTTAAGTGATTAAAGAAGTCGCTTGGATGAGTGATGAAATGTTTCACCCACCCTAAAAACTACACCCAGATGAATAGAATCAACTTTCTGAATGAATGAACCACGAAACACATGCATACATCCAGTGTGTCTAATGAGTGTTTATAGGTTTGTATCATACCAGTATGAACAAGAATGACTCACCATCAAAGCAAACTGAATACCGTTGGTATTCACAGGAAACCATATTCAGCTTCCCGTCTTTGAAAAATGGGCAGTTGTAATTTACATTTATTGAACTCCACAACAAATAATTTCTTTCTCCCTCTTTGTAGAAATCATCATCTGCCAGAGACCAGTGCCACCTGGGAGTCGTGCCCTTTAAAAGGCCAATCCATACAGCATCATCATATTTATCTCCGACAGCTTCAAGGACAATTTTCATCTCTCTCATGTCATTAATAGTGGCCAGGTCGAAACATTGCTCCCTGCAGATGCTCTGTGCTTCAGACCAGGTCTTTGGTGTTTGAAAGAAGGCAAACTGGGGCTGGAGGCCATGTGAAAATTGAAAAGACAAGCCTGTGGAATAAAAATCACCCACAAATTAAATACTTGATGGGGCATTGTAAGAGCCACTGCTTTCTGTAAGATATCTTAGAGAATCACAAATAATGATATGTCCACATTTTATTATTTACTTGTAATTAAAAATGTTCACTATAAGATTTGTCAACATTTTAGCATCACTTGTACGAGTCATTAAAGAAACTGCTGGACATTATGAACAATGCTGGGCATCCTCTGCACACGGCCATTAACAACCAGAAGAGTCTGTTCAGTGACAGGTTGCTTCTCCCAAAGACAAGAACTAACAGACTTAAAAACTCCTTTGTCCCACACACCATCAGACTGTTTAACTCCTCTCTGGAGGGGAGAGGGAGGGGAAACAGGAGGACAAAGGAGGGGGGAACAACTAAGCTGTAGTGCCTCTTCACCTCACTGTACAATACCTTGTGCAATACTTTTTGTAAATAGTCAACAGTGCAATAGACTCAATACTTGAAATGTGCAATTCACTTGTATTTTTATTTTTTATTCCTATTTATTCTATTTATCCCCTTTGTATATTTTATTTATATTTGTCTCTGTATTTATATATGTGTGTGTGTGTGTGTGTATATATATATATATATATATATATATATATATATATATATATATATATATATATATATATATATATAACAATTCTGTAACTGTAACTTCGGTCGTTGCTGTGCTTTTTTTTGGAAGTTGAATTTCCCAGAGGAACCCACCCGAGGGATTAATAAAGTTCTATCCTATCTTATCTTATCTTATCTTATCAAAATGAAATCTAGGACAAAAATCATGTCTATATATTTTTGCAGAACAATTACACAGCAGGGCTGCTTGACAAACAATTTAATGTCATTGAAACAATTATTAGAAATTTAACAAAAAAAACCCCAGCTGAAATATAATTAATTAATTACAAAACAAAATATAAGGTTCAAAGTAATATTTTAAACATAGAACAAAAGGACAAAATAGGACAATTATGAGCTTTGAAAGTGCTTGACAATCACATTCCTGGGCAAGATGAATTACTGTTTCCATTATGTTAGTAATTAAAATATATATTGAAAAACAATTTCTCAATTAGAGAATGTGATTATAGATATCTTTCTATTATTTTAAAGATTAAAATGTGCATGTCCAGGTATGTCCAGCTGAAGAGTGAAAAAAGATAAACTTTTTGACAGTTAGCAACACTGACCTGACAGGAGCAGAATTAGATGCATGATCTTTGCCAGAGCTGTTATTCTGTGGAAAATATTGGAGAGCTGGAGAGCCCTCAGTGTCTATCCAGGCTGGATCTGCCAGAGCAAAATCACTTATGCTCTTTTTCTAAGTTTTTAAACAATGAACTGCGATTCCCATACGTGGTCATGCAAATGTTTCCCACTCAGAATGCAAAACAGCACTGTTTACTGGAGTTAGTCATGGCATTATAAGGAAAAACACTTTACAGTAAATCTGTTCTAAAACGATCGTGTTGTAATCCTTTATCTTGTATAATTATATTTCCAAACATTAAATTAAATTATTTCTTATTTGTAGAGTTCCATCATTTTCTGCTGCCAGGGTGGAGTCTTTGTCATGGATGGAAATTCTGTGCAAATTACTTTCTAGAAATGTACTGAAGTAAAATATATCAGGTTAAGGGTTTGTTGATCATGTGTTTATTTTATTGTTTTCTCAGTTAAAAATGTAATGAATACGATTGTATACACCAGAAAGATCTTAATTCTGTAAATAATTTAAATTTCTCTGTAGGAAATTGTGATTCGCACATGGTAACCATTAAAAACATAAAAATACTATCAACTGTTTGGCTTTTTAAATTGAATTCAAAATGATCATTTTTAAAATTAAATGATTGGAAGGCTTCTCCTCATTTGTTTGTTTTTACAGACAGCGGTGCCACCTCCTGCTGGCACCATGAAGAAAAATGCAGGATAGAAGAACTTCAAAGTGCAGAACCCCAACTTGAACTGAAACTGTTTACAGCCGAGTGTGAAGCGGTGAAACTGAGAATCAACACCTCCAAGTCTGAGGCCATGGTCCTCAGTGGGCAATGGGTGCAGTACCTACTCCAGGTCAGAGACTAGTTGCTGCCCCAAGTAGAGGAGTTTAAGTATCTTGGGGTCTTCTTCACAAGTGAGGGGAGCGGGAGGTCGACAGACAGATTTGTGCTGCGGCTGCAGTGAAGCGCTGTACCAGTGAAAAGACAGCTGAGCGTAGTGACGCTCTTGCTTTACTGATCGATCTACGTCTCTACCCTCACCCTATGGGCATGAGTTCAGGGTAGTGACCAATAAAACCAGATCATGAATACAAGAGATAGAAACAAGCTTTCTCCAAAGGGGGGCTGGCCTCTCCCAGACATAGGGCGAGGATTGTGGAGTTGTACTCCTCCACATCGAAAGGAGCCAGTTGAGGAGGTTTGGGCATCTGATAAGGATGCCTCCTCGGGACCTCCTGGGTGAAGCGCTCCGGAGATGTTCCAGTGGGAGGAGGCACCGGGCAGACCCAGGACGTGCTAGAGAGATTATATCTCTCGGCTGGCCTGAGAACACCTTGGTGTTCCCCCAGACAAACTAGAGGAGGTGGATGGGCTTCTGACCCAGCCCAGGATGAGAGGAAGAAATGGATGGCTGGATGGAAGGAGCTTAGTCAATTCATTCAGCTTTTACATTCAGTTTTTGGTTGAGTGGTAATACTGATTTTGTAAAATGGTTTCAAAAACAATTTAAAATGCAGTCTCTGAAATAAAATAGTTTCTCACAAAAAACAAAACAATACAAACAAATAGAAACCAAATACAAGCCACATTATATCCTGGACCCCAGATTCTTAAACATTTTTTTAAAAGTAACACAATAGTTACTTTTCCTAGTAATTAGTTAATTTTAAAATATTGTAACTCAGTTATTAACTCAGTTACTTTTTTTGAACAAGTAACCAGTAACTATAACTACTGTAAGTAACTTGCCCAATACTGGTCCCCACACTAAAAACAACCTTCATTGTTCCTCCATGCTCTCTTCTCCCTTCTCGTTATCTTCTCCATCCTTCTCACTGCTGCTGTCTGCCTCTCCCAGAACCTGCAGCAGTTCGTGGTTGTTACAAATATATTATCAGCGGCCGAGTGGGTGGTTCTTCTTCAGTTTTGTCTTATGTCAAACTCACTCTTTCCAAGTCCATTCACACACAATGATAATGCAGGTGAGGTGAACCTGCCAGCTTGTGATTGGGAGAGCATGTCTCCATCCATGTTTGTATATGCTGCTGGTCTCTAAGGTTCAGGACAATGCTGTTGTCTGGTCACCTGCTGTTGACTCTTGATGTTGATGTCCTTGCTCTGGAACTGTATTTTGCCTTCAGGGAGAGCTTAGTTGTCCTTGAAGATTGTTTGTGAGGAGGTGAAGCTGTAAAACGTTTAGCCAAAAACTTGGCCTGATTGTAGTTTTAATTATGTTGGTGATGGTGCTCTATACTTTTTTATATCATTTTTATTTTTGTTAATCCATATGTAGTGTATGTGTGTCTGCATTGTTTCACTCCCTGTTTTTAATAGTGATGTGGGCAAACCACAGCCTGCAGCTCCGACTGGAGGTCCCTCGTCCTGTCCTCAATCCCTCTGAATTTCGGATTAGGACAGTCTCTCTTCCAGTGTCCCTTTTCTGTTGGAAAAATTACACTTCGCTCTGGCGCTGTTGTTCTTATGGTGGTGGTTTCGGTCATCGGGGAGGGCGGGACTTCAGATCGGAGTGGCTTTCATCACTGCCTGCAGAATGACGTAAGAACACGGTGGTGAAATAGGCTAGCATGTATGTGTGGTGGAGCTGTGTGCTTAGCAGCGCCTGTTTCCACTTCAGCTCCTCTTTCTCCTGAAAAAGACATCTCATCAAAAGCTACCTTTTTCTCCCATCTCTCTGATTCCTCTCTTTTTGCCATCTCACAACATAGTTCATGCTTTCTATCCCACATTTCTTTACCATACAATCAAAAATCCAAAACATTTTTTTTCCTTTTTGCCTGTCTCGTTCAGCACTGTAGCAATCAGAATTATTATCTGAAGGCCAATAAAAATGCCCAACGGATTTATTATTAAGTGATCATTATTGGTCCACTTGATTGAGCTTTATTAGTATTTATTTGTTTTATTTATTTATTTTTTTAACCTTTAAGTTATTACAAACAGAACAGACATGACTGGGGGATAGGAAAGGGAAAGAGACAGAGGAGAGACATAGACATGACAACACTGTTAGGATGCCTGGGTCGTAGACCCAGGGTTTTTGAGTGTATGATATTATTTATATTTTCTAGTTTTTGGGTTTCTTTGAGTTCTGTCTCATGGGTTATGTCTCTGTCTTCTTTAGTTGCTCTGTCTCCCCTATCACCTGCATCCCCTTGTCTAGTTCGCGTCTATGTGTATCCTTAGTTCCTATATCCCCGTGTCCACTCAGTGTTTGTGTCTGCCCTGGTCCCACGTCTCTGTTCCCTCTGTAGTGCCTACATGTGAGGCTGTGTCTTTGTTCAGTCTGTGTTATGTGTTTCCTGTTTTACTTTGAAGGTCTCTGTCTTTTCTCAGTGTGTTCAGTTTATGCTTCTTTGGTCTCGTCAGTTTTGATTTGTCCCAGCTGTGTTTCCCTCCTGTTACTCATTCCCTGATTGCTCCCTCTGTGTATTTAAGCCCTGTGTTTCTCTGTGTCCGTGTCGCGATCTACCGTTTATTTTGCTGTGTGTTTTGCCTGTCCACCGGTGTAAGTTTATTTTGAGTTTTTCTAGTTATGTCATGTTGCGTTCAGCATTAAAGCCTTTTTGAGTTCACGTCTGTCTCCGGAGTCTGCACCTTGGGTCCTATTCCTGACTGCACACAGCCTCACCTAACAGAAGATCGCGACCAGAACATGGACCCTGCAGACTCTTCAGCTTTTGGATTCGATGCTGAGATGGAGCGGATGATTAGGCTCCTTGACCGCATTGCTCAGGCCAATGATTTGAGGACCATGGCAGTTGGGCTAAGTGCTGTGGATGCCATCATTCGGAGCAACCCTCGGCTTACTCAGTTTTCTATGGACACTGTGCTGGGCAGCTCCATAGCTGCCTGGAGGGAGCAAGTCAGGGCTGGCGAGCTTGCTCTCTCTACCTTGACTTCCACTTCTTCACCGCCGCCCCAGGACAACACACACTCACCACCTGCCTCGTCTCTACCTCAGACTGCCTCTCCTTCCTCACACCAGCCAGGACCTTGTTCGCCTGCCCATTCGCCTGCCTTTTTCCTGGCGGCCATGTGGTCGGATGAGGAGGAGGTCTCCGTATCTCCGCCAGTTTCAGTTCCCTCATCTAGAAGGAAGCGACGCCATCGTCACTCCTCTCCTCTGTCATCCGTCCAGCAATCTGCCTCCGCTGGAGAGTCCGAGGGACTGCTTCAGCCGTCTGTTCCCGCTGGAGGGTCCGAGGGGCCCGTTCAGCCTCCTGTCTCCGCTGGAGGCTCCGAGGGGCCCGTTCGGCCACCTGTTTCCGCTGGAGGCTCCGAGGGGCCCGTTTGGCCACCTGTTTCCGCTGGAGGCTCCGAGGGGCCCGTTCGGCCACCTGTCTCCGCTGGAGGGCCCGAGGAGCCCGTTCGGCCACCTGTCTCCGCTGGAGGCTCCGAGGAGCCCGTTCGGCCACCTGTCTCGTCAGCTGGAGGGCCCGAGGAGCCCGTTCGGCCACCTGTCTCGTCAGCTGGAGGGCCCGAGGAGCCCGTTCGGCCACCTGTCTCGTCAGCTGGAGGGCCCGAGGAGCCCGTTCGGCCACCTGTCTCGTCAGCTGGAGGGCCCGAGGAGCCCGTTCGGCCACCTGTCTCGTCAGCTGGAGGGCCCGAGGAGCCCGTTCGGCCCTCTGCCTCTGCTACGCCTGGTCCGGCCTCTGCCTCTGCTACGCCTGGTCCGGCCTCTGCCTCTGCTACGCCTGGTCCGGCCTCTGCCTCTGCTACGCCTGGTCCGGCCTCTGCCTCTGCTACGCCTGGTCCGGCCTCTGCCTCTGCTACGCCTGGTCCGGCCTCTGCTGCTCCGCCTGGTCCGGCCTCCGAGTGTTCAGCTTCGTCTGCTCCAGAGGTCTCCATGCTGTCCGGCCTGCTCGTCCTGTCCGGCCTGCTCGTCCTGCACGTCTTGTCCGGCCTGCTCGTCCTGCACGTCCTGCTCGTCCCGTCCGGCCTGCTCGTCCTGCACGTCCTCTCCAGCCGATGACTGGACGTCATTGCTGTCATGGACGGCCCCCTGAACTACGTCGCCGTCGGTGCCTCCCGCCCGGCCGGCCTCCTGATCTGCTCCGTCGCCGTCGGTGCCTCCCGCCTGGTCGGCCTCCTGAACTGTTTTCTGGGCTCTTGGGCCGTCAGCCTCCGGGCCGCCCCCCTGAACTGCCTGGGTTTGGACTATTGTGCTGTCAGCCTCCGGGCCGGCCCCCTGAACTTTTTGTGAACTGTTTTTCCTGGCTGCCTGCGCCTGTCATGAGCCTGCTTTTTGTTCTGTTGCTTTCCGGGCTCCAGTGTTTGCACTTTTTTTTGTTTCTGGCTCAATGTGTTTCATTTGTTTCGAGCCCTCCATCCTGTTTCCCCCGCCGCCCACCCTGGTTGGGTTGTTTTTGTTTTTTTGATTTTGAGGTTTTGGTTTGGGCTGTCTGGAAGCCAGCCCTTAAGGGGGGGGGGGTACTGTTAGGATGCCTGGGTCGTTGACCCAGGGTTTTTGAGTGTATGATATTATTTATATTTTCTAGTTTTTGGGTTTCTTTGAGTTCTGTCTCATGGGTTATGTCTCTGTCTTCTTTAGTTGCTCTGTCTCCCCTATCACCTGCATCCCCTTGTCTAGTTCGCGTCTATGTGTATCCTTAGTTCCTATATCCCCGTGTCCACTCAGTGTTTGTGTCTGCCCTGGTCCCACGTCTCTGTTCCCTCTGTAGTGCCTACATGTGAGGCTGTGTCTTTGTTCAGTCTGTGTTATGTGTTTCCTGTTTTACTTTGAAGGTCTCTGTCTTTTCTCAGTGTGTTCAGTTTATGCTTCTTTGGTCTCGTCAGTTTTGATTTGTCCCAGCTGTGTTTCCCTCCTGTTACTCATTCCCTGATTGCTCCCTCTGTGTATTTAAGCCCTGTGTTTCTCTGTGTCCGTGTCGCGATCTACCGTTTATTTTGCTGTGTGTTTTGCCTGTCCACCGGTGTAAGTTTATTTTGAGTTTTTCTAGTTATGTCATGTTGCGTTCAGCATTAAAGCCTTTTTGAGTTCACGTCTGTCTCCGGAGTCTGCACCTTGGGTCCTATTCCTGACTGCACACAGCCTCACCTAACAAACACAAGCTTGACAATTACAACATGGAACACCGGGATAGACTAATGCACAGGCAGAACTGAAAGTAAAACATTGAGGACAAGACAGAGTACACAGAGGATAAGAAAACACTTATAAATCAGGAGTTATAGATAAAAACTGAAATGAAACTCAACTAAATCCTAACTAATAATAACAACACAAGAACTAAACATATTTCCAATGTACAGTCATTTTCATGATTTTCATGATATCTTTAACTGAGAAAACAGTAAAATGAACAATAAACCCGTAACCTGATACGTTTTGCTTGAATACACTTCTGGGAAGTAATTTGCACAGAATTTCCATCCATGACAATGACTTCACCCTGGCATCAGAAAGTGATGGAAATCTACAAATAAGAAAATATTTTGCTCTTTAATATTTGGAAATATAAATGCAAAGCTAAAGAATTCCAACGTGCTCATTTTAGAACAAAATTACTAGTGTTTTTCCTTTTAATGTTATGACTGACCTAACACTATAACAAACAAAGCTTAGTGCTGTTTTGAAAGAACTTATTTGAAAAAAGGTTTTTAAGTAATATTGGTAATATTACTTAAGTAATATTAAGTAATATTGTGGTAATTTTGTGCTGTCTAACTAAAATAAAAGAGGTTTGAACTGAATTGAATGATAAAGTCTTCAACATTATTTACTTTAGCTTTAGATGTCAATCATACAGTTTCACACATTTAGTGTATATAGGCTAAAGCAGCTGTCTCCAACCCCCAGGCTACGGACTGGTACCGGTCCGTGAGTCGTTTAGCACCGGGCCACGAGAGTTGAGGCTCAGGTGTGAAATTTATGGTTTTCAGGGTTTTTATCGTTAACTCGGTTTCCCTGGGTCTCCCTGGATCCCTCGGTTTGGTGTTTGAGTTTTTGTTGTAGTCTCACAATTCTGTCTTTTGGAGTTATATAAGAATAAATATTTAAGTTATGCGCTATTTAGTCTCATGTTTGGTTTTCCTAATACCTGAATTTTGTTATCTCTACTTTTAGTTCTTAGTTCCTTGTTGAGTTAGTCAGTTCCCTTTCATGCAGTCTTTGTCTGGTGTCTGTGTGTCCTCCCTATAGCGTCCGATGTTTTTCATCAGTCTTGTCTCTATCTGTGTTTTTCTGTCTACCTGTGTCCAGTCTCCTGTTTACCTGTGTCTTAGTGTTTACTCTCTGTTTCTGTTATTTCCTGTTTTCAAGTTATCACCTTATTTTTCTGTCTCTGTTGTTGTCTCATCTATTTCGTTATTTCCATTTCTTTCCCCATGTCTGTCAGGTTTCTCTGTGCCCAATGCTTGAAGTGTTTAGTGATTCTTTTCTCCTCAGTCTCCTCACTATGTTTATTTCCTCCCCTGCATCACATTTGTATGTCTGCAGTCTGGGTCTTTCTGTTTCTTGTCTTGCTTTGATAATCTCTTGTACTTTGTGTATTGTGTTCAGTTTTGTTTCTCCTGTTGTTAGTTTGGTTTAGCTCACCTGTTATAACCTGATATGTTCCATCTCCCTTTGTCTGTATTTAAGACCTCTGTCTCCTCCTGTCACTTGTTGAGTTCAAACCTGCGTCTGAATTCTGCATTTTGTGTCTATAACTCTGCCTGCCACACAACAACACATGACACTCCTAGAAACTTGTGCCTATAGCAACATTGTGGTGGACCAATTTTCGGCGCAGCGTGTTTTGGGGTTTAAAAGCAACAGAGACCCGGTGTTTAGAAAAAATGCGTCTCAGCTGTTCCGATACTCCTGACACATACGGGATCACTACAGGTTTTCGCTTAGGCAGCGGTTGTCCTTCTCTCCTGGATCGGCTGGAGCTTTCTTTTGGTGCCTTCCCACCTTTGACAAAAGTCCAGCTGGGACAACTACATTTACTCAGGACCTTCTTGATGTGATGTTGTTCTGCTTCCCTGGCCGCTGTGTCTGTGGGGATGGTGTTTGATCTGTGTTGTAGCATCCTGATGACAACCAGTTTATGCTCCAGTGGATGATGAGTGTCAAACCTTAAATACTGATCCGTATGTGTAGATTTATGGTACACATCAGCTTTTAGATGTCCCCCATTACTGGTGGAAATCTCACAGTCTAAGAAGGCTAACCTGCCACTTTTCATATCCTCCCTGGTGAATTTGATGTGTCGGTCCACCGAGTTAATGTGATCCGTGACATGTAGTACGTCCTGAGATTTGATTTTCACCCAGGTGTCATCCACGTACCTGAACCAATGACTTGGCTGTGTTCCAAGGTAGGATAGCAAAGCCCTCTTTTCCACTTCTTCCATGTACAAATTGGCCACGATGGGTGAAACTGGGGAGCACATGGCACACCCATGTTTCTGCCTGTAGAACTGACCCTTGTATGTGAAGTAGGTGGAATGAAGACACAGTTCCAAAAGCAAACACACTTGGTCGATGCTAAGAGTGGTCCTGTTGCTGAGGTTGGGGTCATCCTGTAATATCTTACGAACTACCTCCAACGCTTCCATGACTGGGATGCAAGTGAAGAGAGATCTAACATTGTACGAGATCATAGTTTCATCTGCCTCCATAATGACATCTCTCACCTTCTCAACAAAATCCAACGTGTTCTGGATGTGGTGTTCAGAGCTGCCCACCAGCAGGTTGAGGATTGAAGCCAGAAACTTTGAGATGTTATAGGTGACAGAGTTGATCATGCAGACAATCGGTCTTAAAGGTGCACCCTGTTTATGTATCTTCGGTAAACTATACAGACTTGGTGTAGACTCCCCGGGTACAGCCTGTGGTATGAGGTCCGGTCAATAGCCTTGTCTTGTTCTAACTGCTTCAGACAGTCTATCACCCTCTTCCTGTAACCACTTCCTGGATTTTGTTTCAGGGGCTCAAAGTATTTTGGTCACTGTGCAGTGACAAAAATTTCTCATGATAGTCTTTCTGGTTTAGCAATAATGTGCACCTACCCTTATCTGCCGGAAGGATAATAATGTTGTTGTCATTACTAAGTGATGTGAGAAGGGTTTTTCACACTGAAAACGGTATGTCCAGATGAACAGAATCAACTTTTGGAGATCAGATTACAGACATTTTCCAACAACCTTGTGTGGTTTGGAATGTTCGCCTCTAGCCAGGGTCTCAAACTTAAATGAGCTGTGGGCCACTGCTGGCACTGGCATCTCATTGGAGGGCCACTTTAGTGGTCAAGTAGTACAAAACAAGCAAACAAGAAAGCACCCGCAAATATTTCCAAAAATGTAGTGTTTTCTTTGTTTGTTTTTAAATTTCAAATATTGTATAACAAGACAAAACTCCAAACTGTATTTTTCTCACTCTTAACTAACTGAAGCCTTTCGTTGAACTACCAAATAAACAAACTGGTCCTCTCTCTCTGGCCAGACACATGGCAGCACTTCTGCAATAATTATGTTCGTACGTAACAAAATAAAAATGCAGGCATAAGTGTATAAATTAGTTTTTGAGGGCCACTGAAAATTGTTTTCTTTACAAATAACTCTCTCACTGAAATAAGACAGCCAATCCCTCAACATGTTTGCACTCTGTGCTCACAGTGCTCACAGTGGCTTCATATTAAATCATTTTTTGGTTTTTTAGAGAACTTATTTTAACATTGCACTCAACAACAAACAAATCTTCCGTAACAAAAAAAGTCACCTCATGGGCCAAATTGCATTATATTTCTTCACGTCAATACACAGGCCACAAGTAGGGGTGACGTGGATCACAAGTGGCTCCCGGGCCGCGGAGTCCCTGGAGACTTACTCAGGGGTATATTGTGTGGCTTGCATCTGGCATTTTCTTATCTTGTTTTACTTTATAAAAAGTCATATTGTGGAATGAGGATTGAGGAAAATATAAAATATATATCACAATAATAGTCTGATTATATGAATGAAATCTCAATATATATAGAATAAAACCTGATTTTTTTTATATATATATAGCGTAGTGGTTAGACTACACGCCTTTGGAACAGAGGATCGCAAGTTCGATTCCTGCCTGGGGCCTCTGTATCCAGTAAGGGTCCTAAGGCTAGACCCCCTATGCTAAGCGAGCCTACCGCAGACATGAGCGAGACAAATAAATATGAAGGCATGCCGGCTCGGACGTCGCCCGGATCAACAAGGTCCGCGTCAGGTGTTGAGGAACCAGGGCACCCTGACGAAAAGTGGGCTAACACTAGAGGCCAACTCCAAGCCCATAGCACAAGTCACCATCAAGTGCGGGATCTACCAAGGAGATGCTCTGTCCCCACTGCTGTTCTGCATAGGCCTGAACCCCCTCAGTGAGATCATTAACAAGACTGGCTACGGATACCGACTACGGAACGGAGCAGTTGTCAGCCACCTCCTGTACATGGATGACATCAAGCTGTATGCCAAGAGTGAACGAGACATCGATTCACTGATCCACACTACCAGGCTATACAGCAATGACATTGGAATGTCGTTCGGACTGGAGAAGTGTAGTCGGATGGTATCAAAGAGAGGGAAGGTAGTCAGAACTGAGGGGATTGAACTACCAGAAGGCAACATTGCAGACATAGAGGACAGTTACAAGTACCTGGGGATCCCGCAGGCAAATGGGAACCATGAAGAGGCCGCTAGAAAGGCTGCAACCACCAAGTACCTGCAGAGGGTCAGGCAAGTCCTGAGGAGTCAGTTGAATGGAAAGAACAAGATCCGGGCCATCAACACGTACGCCCTGCCCGTGATCAGGTACCCTGCTGGGATAATAGGCTGGCCAAAGGAGGAGATAGAAGCCACTGACATAAAGACAAGAAAGCTCCTTACCATGCATGGAGGGTTTCACCCCAAGTCCAGCACCCTGAGGCTGTACGCTGAGCGGAAGGAAGGGGGCCGGGGACTGGTGAGTGTCAGCACCACGGTCCAGGATGAGACAAGGAACATCCAAGGGGAAGATGGCCCCAACTGACCGAGTGCTCAGTGAATACCTCAGGCAGCAGAAACCCAAGAAAGAGGAGGGAGACGAGGAACCATCATGGAAGGACAGGCCCCTGCACGGTATGTACCACCGGCAGATAGAGGAGGTGGCTGATATCCAGAAATCCTACCAGTGGCTGGACAAAGCTGGACTGAAAGACAGCACAGAGGCACTAATCATGGCAGCACAAGAACAAGCTCTGAGTACAAGATCCATAGAGGCTGGGGTCTATCACACCAGGCAAGACCCCCGGTGCAGGCTGTGTAAAGATGCCCCAGAGACAATCCAGCACATAACAGCAGGGTGCAAGATGCTAGCAGGCAAGGCATACATGGAACGCCGTAACCAAGTGGCCGGCATAGTGTACAGGAACATCTGTGCCGAGTATAACCTGGAAGTCCCGAGGTCAAAATGGGAGATGCCCCCAAGGGTGGTGGAGAATGACCGAGCTAAGATCCTGTGGGACTTCCAGATACAGACGGACAAAATGGTGGTGGCTAACCAACCGGACATAGTGGTGGTAGACAAACAAAAGAAGACGGCCGTAGTGATCGATGTAGCGGTTCCGAATGACAGCAATATCAGGAAGAAGGAACACGAGAAGCTGGAGAAATACCAAGGGCTCAGACAAGAGCTCGAGAGGATGTGGAGGGTGAAGGTAAGGGTGGTCCCCGTGGTAATCGGAGCACTAGGTGCGGTGACTCCCAAGCTAGGCGAGTGGCTCCAGCAGATCCCGGGAATAACATCGGAGATCTCTGTCCAGAAGAGCGCAGTCCTGGGAACAGCTAAGATACTGCGCAGGACCCTCAAGCTCCCAGGCCTCTGGTAGAGGACCCGAGCTTGAAGGATAAACCGCCCGCAGGGGCGTGCTGGGTGTTTATATATATATATATATATATATATATACACTGAAAAAAATATGTTGTTGGATTTACTTAATTCAATGGTGGACATTTGTTGCACACAGATGTTTTGCTTTGGCAGCAACTTAAACAATTGAGTTAAATTAACACAATTTATTCATGTTCAATAAACTTGTGCAATTTGTGTTGATAAAATGTGACTTAAACATGTTTTGATGAAGTAATTTGAGCTCTTGGAATATTTTAATCCTTCACAATTTTCTCACGTTATCCCAACACGATTCAATAACTTTTACCCAATACTACTTGGTCACTTAAATACTACATGTTATCTTCAAATTACATTTTGCTATTATATTCTAGTATCAAATACACAATTTTCAAATGGAGGCCTTATAACAGATTGTATTGTTCTCTTCCAAGATGGTTGCTGGCATCCACCAGTAACCTTTCAAAACAAAATGTCTAATTTCACTGCATTGACAGTAGGTAAAGAATTAAACTGACATTACTCCTCCACTGAATCTACATAAATCAACAGTTAAATAATGTCAGTTCTTCCGTGTTCTCTGGAATCAATCACAGCAAAGAAATTGGACTGTTTCTTTTGAAAAATGTTGGGAAAGAACAATACAAAACATTCTATTTAAGGCCTCTAACGTCAAGATTCAGTTAAACAACAATTATGACTAAACAATTTGAGGTAATGTTAGTTTCCATTAACATTAAATTAGGTTACTGAATTGGCAAACACCTTCCTATTAACATTACCCATTTTACCCCAATAACTAAAGAAATTAGCACTTGCAGGTCAAAACCTTTATTCAAGAGACGCAAAAATAACATTGATACAGTGACTGTCAAAAATTACAGCACTGATCATACTGTGACATCTTGGTTCAAAACAGCACACTTAGAAATATTCAACGTTCTTTACTTCAACTGAATGAAACTGAAAATACCATTTCACACGACCCATATGGGATATTTAGACTGTATAACTGTTCACGCTACATCTCTTCACTAGTAAAAGAAA
Organism: Astatotilapia calliptera; assembly: GCF_964374335.1. Classification (NCBI taxonomy): domain Eukaryota; kingdom Metazoa; phylum Chordata; class Actinopteri; order Cichliformes; family Cichlidae; genus Astatotilapia; species Astatotilapia calliptera. Next base: position 32,933,296 of record NC_137432.1, on the reverse strand, counting down.
GAAAAAATACAAAGAGAAATTTAAAAATGCTGCCAAACAGACAAACAGAACTTGTACAGAGCAAAAGGAAAAACAAACAACAACAAAAAACGGCTCGTCCTCATGGCAGTTGCAGAGTATATAAAAATGAACCCTGCGATCCGTTCCTGGAATTGAGCTTCAAAAATGCAGCAGAACAAGTGTGAGATTTAAATGTCCTCTCACCTAGAGCTGGTCACCTCACATGCATAACAGTGAGCTTCGTTGCAGGAGCAGTTTTGTCTTAGTTGTGAGCTTTTCTTGAGAGCTGAGTTGCATCCAACTCCATTACCACCCATTGAATCACCTCAAAAGTGTAGCAGAGTTGTGATGGGTAACTCATGTTGAAGGAATAAAAAAGGTCCAAACAGCATGGCTACTGCAAAGGTCACGTTATCCAGATCTTGAAGAACAACATCAGAAAAGTCATTGCCTGCCGCATCCTCTGGAGACAGATGTTCATTGTGGTTTTCTCAATCTGTGCAGTGGCCTCAGTCAAGTCCTGGTTAAACACAAAACATTTCTTTAAGATTCCTTTTTAAACTCATCTCTTTTGAATCTACCAGTTCTAATGTTAGAGTAATTTAAACCAATGCAAGCAACATCGTAAATAGCTATAGCCAAAGAGTGGCCTGCCATGCTGCCATTCATGGTCTAACAGAGTTTCTAAGAGAGGGTGAAAAACATAATAATTTCAAATGCTTTACATTAGTTTTTGTTAGAAAGACACCGGCCCATCAGAAATCCAGGTTATGTCACTCAGAAGATGTTAGAATTTAGACTTTCAGCCCCACAATTTGGTTAGCTGTTGGTCAGTTGGTCATTTTTTCAAACAAAAGCTAATATAAATATTGGTGGGATTTTCCTTTGTTCATTAGAATGACAAATTTAAAGTTTTTTCACACTGATGTGACCCCTAATACAGGGGTGGGGATGGGGCCTCAAGGGCCGGCGGCCGAGTTCACTACCAGGCCTCATGTGAACTTCAAATTATTAAAGAGGACTACTGGTCCTAACCAGTCCAATGAGGATCAAGTGGATAACTAAATGCATTTTTAAATGTTGCAAAGCCACAATCTACTCATAAAACACTCACCATGAACTCCTGCACCAAGATGTTGCAATTGTCTTTCACACAGATGCGGAGCACTTTGATGAGGGACTCCGAGCATTAATGTCATCCTTGACTATTATAACAAAGAAAACAGATTTGTGAACTTTTCAGTAGCACAGAAGAAAATGATCCCAGACAAAAACTCTTGACTTTTTAAACCAGTCAACATGCAACACCAGCATCTACAAAGCAATATCAAAAGTTCCTGTTTGACATCAACTTTATGGATATATAGTTTCCAGAACATTTATTTTAAAAAAAAAGATAATTTTTTCTCAGTGGGCCAGTAAATGCATGACGAAAATTATGGCATCCTTTCGGTGGAATCAGTACTCACAGGTAATAGTTGACTGTTTCAATGGATGTAGCATAAAAATCTTTTACTGACCTAATGCAATACATATACACTTTGTAGTTAAAGAATTTTAAAGTTCTTACCGTCATTATGGCAGCTACATCCTTTAGCTTTGTGCCCTGTTCCCCCGATCACTTTGCAAACACTTTCAGCAGACTGTCAGAGAAAAACTCAGCTCCGTCAGAAACCTTGACTGTAAAGGCATGGTTGGGATGCACTGGAATGCTGCATTTTATCTGAAATGACATAAAATTATTTTGAAATAACAGCAGGCACTGTGCTTGGTTAATCAGTAATGTTTTGTTGAATAAAAACTGTGTTTCCAGATCTTATGGGATTAAAAAAAAATCCAAAGATGTTTGTTTCTGATTTGCAACCCAACAACCCACAAGTTACAACCTCATTTCAGTTCAAGTGTGCATTAATGCGAGTCCAGTAATCACCTTTCTGGCAATACATACAGGTATAAGTTAAACCTATGGCAGATTTTGGATCTCTCAGTTGTATTAATAGGGTGAGTATGCATGCACCTAATAATTATAAAAAACCTATTATAATTAAGTTACAGAAACGAAAATAGAATATACTTTCTTACCATAACACCTTGAACCCACAATCCATCAGCTGACTCCTGGTGAAATGCAGAATAGAGGTCATCTCTCAATATGCAGCAAAAAAAACAAAAACAAAAGGACAGCAGGTGAGGGCAGGAGGGGTAGGGATGTAAGCTAGCATAATGCCGCTGATGATATTAGCTAAAGCTGTTCAATGTCCAAAATCTCACTAACACCACGGTGCAGTAAATACACAATGTAACTGAAGAGTCAGTTGACAAATCTATTCACACAGAAAACCAAATTATGTTATGAGTGCCTCGTAATTAGGTTTAATGTGATATTACGGCTCTTGTGCCAAAGACAAATTCAAATGAAAAAGCGCCAATTCTTTGACAACAGATAAAACAGCAAATAAGCTAACGGCTCTTTTTTAGCATGTTACATGGCGACACTCTAGACGTTTAACTACATTTGGCTGAATTATGGTAAAAATGAATTCAAAAAATCAAGACATACCAAAAACGTAGAGTTGGCTGCTCGACTTGACTGAGATGGATGCCTTTTTTAAACCACGATCCAAAGCCCGCGAGATGAAATCACGCGTGGTTTCACGAGATTTAACGTTGCTATCTTATTGACTTACGTCACCTGAACATGATATGAACAATTTAATACACCCTTTCTGCATATCATGTAGTTTTTACACTATATAGTTACATTTAACTTTAAAACATGAGGCAATTGTGTTAAATGCATGCAAGATGCTTACATAAATCCAAGAGATGGCCAGTCCCTTTTTTTCAGTGTAGAGAGAGAGAGAGAGAGAGATTAGTGCTGTGAATAGATTTTAAAAAAATTAACCTATTCATCTCACAGTTTTCTGTAATTAATCGCAATTACTTGATCCATAGCCTGGTTGCACTTACATTTTTTCAACTTTATATTTAAGCATGTAACTGTCACGGCGTGGGTCATATAGGGCGGATTGGACAGATTCAACACAGACACCGTATGAACGTGACAAGAATTTATTACAGCAAGTGGCAAAATGTGAATACACAGTGGAGTTTAGTGGCTATATACAGGTGGGGTGCAGTAGTGGCTAAGTGAAAACTGTGGTTATGTTAACTACGCACGAACACTACACGAGTACACTTGGGCTGGGGAAATATATACGAAGGTTAAGGCTGATACACACACACTGTGTCTATACTATGTTCACATTGCTCTATGCTACTCTGTTAAAGTACATTTATCATCCATATTAACTTGTTCCGCTGATTCTTTTCTCTTCAGCCACTTCTTCAAGGCTCCTTGGTAAAAACTCTTCCATCAGATTGTTTTCTCCACTTTAGATGGAAACCAGCAGTCTTGTTATAACTCCGTAGCTTCTGGCTCATCTATTAGACAGAAAATACCCATGTTTCCATTTACCATTGCAAAACCATGAAGGTCCTAATGTGATTAAATACTTATTTCATGTCACAATCTAAATTAACATATATATATATAATATACTCAAATTTAACTGCTCATCATTAACAAAGATCTGCATCACTTACTTGCTCCAGGATGTCTGCTTGCACCGAAGGATTACTTAGATCCAGCATTGAGTCCTGTGGGCTGATCCTCAGTTTAATGAAACTCAGTTTTTTGACTACTATAAACAGATGTGAACAGAGTTAGTCTGAATCGTATTTGCAACACTCTCCTTCATTTTACACATTTCTGTCACTGAGAAAAATGAAGATAACAATAGTTTTTGCTATTTGAAAAAAAAAAAGTAAAACTAAATGTGTTAGTAAAGAGTTTTACTCACTGCAGTTACAAACGAATGGATGTGTTTCTGTGCATGCCCTGTCTCCCCATTTACCAGAGTTTACCTTCAACATAGCAACACAGGTTTGAGTGCTATCAGTCCGGACAAGCATGTCTGGGTTCCAGTATCTAAATGAGGAGTCAGTCTGGTCTGACCACTCCCAGGGGTCTCTGAAAAGGCCAACATACACTTCACTGCCATTGGCTACTTGCTGGACTATCTGGTACTCAGCATCATTCCTTAGACTGGTCAGGTCTGTGTAGTGTGCTCTGCAGAAATCCCGAGCAGCAGTCCAAACCATGCGTTGTGTGTTAAGGATGTATTGATCTGCACCTTGTTTTGTTGCTGCAAAGTAAAGTAAAATTAGCTTCACTGAATTTTCATTTCCACAAAATTTACAGTTTTTTAAATATTGTCAGACATAAACCGGTCCGTGGTGCAAAAAAGGTTGAGGACTGCTGCTGTAGTATTCCTGAGAATCCAAGTAAGACATTTTTTATGTATTGGCAAACTACTGATCTGCATCTTTTATTCTCAAAATAAAGAGACAATTTTAAAAAATTTCAGAGAGATTACAGTACAAAACAAAGAAGGATAATCAAGATTTGAGAATTTTAGTAGCATTACATTTACTAAAAGACTAATTTGTTTGACATGAGCTTGATACAGTCACTGTAAACACCACTTTACATTTTATTATTAAACATTGACTTTTGTCTTATTTTCTTTCTTTCACCTTCATGTGGTTGCAGTAGAGGGCGGCTCCTCCATGAACCTGGTTCTGCTGGAGGTTTCCTCTTGTTTAAAGAGAGTTTTTCCTTCAATTCATCATAAAGTTCTTGCTTACAGGGCATCATCTGTTTGTTAGGTTTTCTCTGTAGATTAGTAGGATCTTTACCATACAATATAAAGCACCTCAAGATGACTGTTGGTGTGATCTGGTGCTGAATGAAATTGAATTCAATTCATTTAAACTGAATTGTTAGAAGAGTGGTGAACAGTTCAAAGTTGACTATGTTCGAGTCCGAAATGTTACAGTGTCTATTTGATAGACACTGTAACATTGTGTTAACAAGCAGTTAATTAAAAGTAGTCTAACATAAATGTAAATGCTGTAATTTGATTATTTTAATAAACCATGTAACTTGGATCGATTCTAGAACATAAATGACTGGTATCGAAGGAATCGATATTTTAGGATCGATCCGCACATCACTAATGAACAGAATAAACTTTCTGAATGAATGCCTCACGACATAACACATCCAATTTGTCTAATGAGTATTAGTATGCTTGTGTCATACACAGTGTTGGGGAGTAACGGAATACATGTACCGCCGTTACGTATTTAGAATACAAAATATGAGTAACTGTATTCCGTTACAGTTACCGTTTAAAAAGGTGGTATTCAGAATACAGTTACTTTGTTGAAATAAATGGATTACACTGCGGTACTTTCCTGTTTCATTTTGTCGCGGGTCAGGACTGTTTGGGTTTTGTTTGACAGCTACGTTCTTTCGTTCCAGGCGGCAGCGTTACGGTTGCCATGGTTACAGGGCGACGCTCTCTCTCTCTCTGCGACTGTGTGTTTCCTGGGTGAGAGAGCGCCTTTTCGTTGTTGTCCTAAGCTAACAGGCAGAATGCTACAAGCATAGCTCTAAAGAATGTAGCATCATGGGCAGTATAGTCCGTGTTGCAGGGAGAATGCACTGCCATACACGTTATGTGTCTGTGAGCGCGAGGAGGGAGAAAAAGGCGAGTGGAAAGGTACGAGTTGCCGTCGAGGAAAAACGGGAGCTGGAAGCATGTAAATATAATAATAACTGTTGTAATATTTTGATACTACGGTTAGCATTTACAGGATATTGTTTTATACAGGAAAACTGTTACTCAATAAGGCCCATCTACTAGTTGTTTTTCTCTTTCTCTGTGACCCAAGAATTAATGTGTAAGACTCACAAGCTGGTACCCCAAGGTCGAAAACACCACAGAGACGAGACCACTTCCTTACTCCCATCCTCCCTTTTTCTTTATCTCTTAGAAAAAGGCTCGTTAAAGGCCAGGTGGTTTGTTTCAGAATTCACTAATGAAAGAACTCTGTATTCTATGTCTAGGAGTGTATTTTGCTGGGATGATCATAAATTGTAGCTGAACTGATAAACTACACAAAGGATACTTCTCTGCTCACAAGGCAGGAAGACGTTTCCTTATTTGGTCTGTACCGGTTTGAACTGGGAAAGCTGACACACGAACCTTTTTTTCCTCTATATAAGCTGTTATGTACTAAATAAACCTTTGAGTCGATTGGGAAGGCAACCTAAAGCAGTCTCTGTTTTCTTGTTCTCCCAAGCTGCTCCCGAGCTCGTACTAACACGCTGAATGGCATACCTGAGTGTTACTTTAAATAATTCTGTTCAATATTTGGGATTCACACTGTCTCACGGAAAACGTTCCATGACTGCAGACAGGGTCAAAGCTGTGACCTCCGTCCCTCGGCCTACTACACAGAAGGAAATGTTGTCCTTCCTGGGCATGGTGAACTATTGCAGACAGTGGATACCAGACTGTTCTTTTCATGACCACATTCTGCGTGACTGTTGTAAAAAAGAGAAGCCTCCTCGAATACTGTGGTCCACAGAAATGACTGCCTCTTTCAATGCATTAATGGGAGTGCTGATCTCCGCCACTCAAAGGTGCTGTCCGTGGTTGTTCAGGAATGCCGGCCTGCCTGAGGGCAGTAGCAGCTTGCTCTATCATGATAAGGGACTGCGAGAAGCTTACACTCTCACATGACACTATTCTACACACCAATCACCAGGTCACGACCATTCTAGCAAACATAACTACACAACATATGCAAATCTCACTATAAAAGCGAGCAGCACACCTGATTCGCCAGCACATTTATTGATCCTATGCTGTGTTCTTCTGACCGACAGGATGGCTCAGACAGGCTTGATGATCATGACTGCATGACACGTATACAGGAATCCACAGCACCACGTCCAGATTTAGAGCAAACACCTATCCCAGACTCAGCCACGGTTTATGTGGACGGGTCCTGTTCAAGGCCGAATGACAACTCACTTCTTTGTGGCTATTCAGTGGTAACAGTGCCTGACATCATACTAGAGGCTCACTCATTACCATTTCACTCAGCACAAAAAGCAGAGCTCATGGCTTTAATACGCGCCTGTGAGCTACATTTGGATAAGCATGTGACAATTTGCGCAGACAGCCGCTATGCATTTGGCGTTGTGCATGACTTTGGCACATTGTGGAGACAGAGAGGATTTAGATCTGCTGATGGAAAATAAATTGCTAAATTCTGATCTTGTGCAAAGACTTTTTCAGGCTATACAGCTACCATCGGCCGTTGCAGTTGTAAAAACGAAAGGACACAGTACAGCTGACACAGACGAAGCAACAGGTAATGCCTTAGCAGACGTGACAGCCAAGGCTGCAGCTCCCACCGCCGCAGGAAGTATTATCTGTGCCCCTACAGCTGCCACTTGTTACACTCCCAGACTATTTAGAAACAAATGTTGATTTAAAATTGATAAAAGAGCAAGCCTCTGGATGTGATTACACCTATTGGGAGAATAATGACTGTACCTTAGATGACAGAGATGGCTTATACAAAATCTTAAGGGTTTGATTGCCCTCCCATATTCCCTGATGCCAGTCCTTGCCCGACATTTTCACTGTGTGAGTCATGTCGGACAAAGAGGGGTAATAGGGGCAATAAAATTAAGATTTGTAATTGAGAAAACATCACATGCAGTAAAAAGCATATTAGCAACCTGTCTAACATGTGCACGAACTAATGTAGGAAAACCAAAAGCAAAACATCAGCATTTACCACAACCAGATTTTCCATTTCATACATTACAAATTGATTTTACACATATGCCAGCGCAAGGAAGCATCAAGTACTTACTGGTAATAGTGGATCAATTTAGTAAATGAGTAGAAGCTTATCCAACCTCAAAAGAAACTGCAGAAGTAGTCTGTCAAAAGTTGAGCAATGAAATAATACCCAGATTCGGAATACCTCACCAGATTAACAGTGATAGAGGATCTTCATTCACATTAGAAGTAATTCAAAAGTGTGCTAAAACTTTAATGACCTGGGTCAAATTACTTCCTCAAGTCCTCTGTGAGATTAGAATGACTCCATCTGCAGTAACCAAATTATCTCCATTTGAAATAAGACCATTTCCAACACCATGGTCAGCTTCCAGAGGGGCACCGCTAGTAGAAGGTGATGTATATTGCATTGTCCACTGATGTTCACAACCTGGTAGAAACACTGAATAATAACTATCAGAAAGTTTGTCTCTCTCAGCCTTTCCCCTCCACAGTTCCACCAGTGGAGACAAGGAGATGCGTGTTGGAGAAGTCACTAAAACCAAGGACACTCTGGGAGGCCGCGCGTGTTCCAGCCCCAGACTGTACTGGCAGTGACGAAGAACCAGCATCCTCACAGACGGACAACCTCAGTGGATTCATGCCAGCAGGGTTAAGACCAGCCCAATCGGACCATCTCAGGCGTCGGATCAAGCAGATGACATCTCCGGCGGGCCAACGCCCGGAACCAGAGCAAATAAACACACGGGTAGATGACATCTCAGGCGAGCCAGCGCCCGGATCCAATGTACATACACACACACAATCACTGATTAACACACAACGTCTGAAAGAACAACAACAAGGTACTCAAACATCCAGCAGGAACAGAAAGCCAAAAGTACCACATGATGTCTAACCTGATAAAGCTAGACTCATTACATCCTGATCATGGAGAAAATGAAATGCCCATTGTCATCACACGATGCTTATTCTGTGTCTCTCGAACCTGGGACCAGGCCAGGAGACGACTGAAGAACTGTTTTTCTTATATATTTAGGTTATTTATCATATCTATCGCATTAACCTTAGGATTTCTCTTTGTTATTTTGTATTGTAAACTGCAACCATGTTCACATTTCTGCAGGTCATATTTTGCTGACGATACCTCATGCTCTATTTTGCAAGACACCTACTTAATGCACTCCTCACGTTCCCTAAAATCAGTAAATGACAACATAGACGCCACTAATAAACCATTTTATGCACCCCATAGAGCAGGAGTCAACTCCTGGTATGAAAATGCCAGAACAGCCGCTCGTGATTTAGGAAACAGTAACTGTTATGTCTGTTCAAAGGCTAATCCAGAACAGGTAATAGTAGGATACCCCATATCCGGTTTCCCCCTGACTGAGGGACTAGAGGAAATCGGCGGAGATAATGCTCTCCTTAAAGACACTTTACAGTTGACTCTGAGCCCTCTCGACTGCCTACTTAGACACACACACACACCAACTAACCCTGAGACTCCATTAGGCGAATTATTGAAGTTATCTAATGACACCGCAGGGACCTGCGCCCCAATGAAACGCCCTAAGAATAGGTTAAAACCCTCACTGCCCTTAGGACAGATCCCTTTCCATTTTAATACTAGTATGATATGTCTGCGCAGACTAAAGTTAACTGGCCCAGACACACACATAGATTATACAAAGGATAACTATACATTCTTCTCTGACTCCCCAGGTGCACGCTGTAATGAGACATGGCTAGCTGTCTCTATGGCTGAAGTTGTATCACATCTGGAGGAACACACACACAGTTCAAGTTCGAGCGGAGAATCGATCATTGTTCCCCCAGAGGGTGTATTAAATGACACTGACTGGGGGGAGTTAGTTAAATCACACATGGTCACGCGCCTGACCAGACCAATCCCACACGCTTATTGGATGTGCAATAATACCCTTAGATTAGCTTTACCTGTTAATTGGACCGGTACCTGTGGTCTAGTGACCGTTGATGTATGCTGTACTTTCATTCCCAATAATACCGCCCCTAACGGTTCATTCACACGAGCTATGAATAGACTTGAAGCATTGAAGATAGAACTAATTGCCAATACAGGTCACGGTCAGTGGCTACATAAGTGGCTACAGGACACGTTTGGAAGATGGAAGAAACTGATTGTAGCCTTTGTAACTGTTGCAGCATGTTTTCGATGATTATTGTCTGTTGTGTGATACCATGTATACGCTCTCGGAATTTTTGATATTAAGCTTGCTCGAAGGACCAGTTACATTTATGATTTGTTTTACGTTTATGATTTGTCTTTATATTATGTTATTACATTCTGTCTTTATACTATGTTATCATTTCATGATAAAAGGAGAGAACTGTTGTGATATTTTGATACTACGGTTAGCATTTACAGGATATTGTTTTATACAGGAAAACTGTTACTCAATAAGGCCCATCTACTAGTTGTTTTTCTCTTTCTCTGTGACCCAAGAATTAATGTGTAAGACTCACAAGCTGGTACCCCAAGGTCGAAAACACCACAGAGACGAGACCACTTCCTTACTCCCATCCTCCCTTTTTCTTTATCTCTTAGAAAAAGGCTCGTTAAAGGCCAGGTGGTTTGTTTCAGAATTCACTAATGAAAGAACTCTGTATTCTATGTCTAGGAGTGTATTTTGCTGGGATGATCATAAATTGTAGCTGAACTGATAAACTACACAAAGGATACTTCTCTGCTCACAAGGCAGGAAGACGTTTCCTTATTTGGTCTGTACCGGTTTGAACTGGGAAAGCTGACACACGAACCTTTTTTTCCTCTATATAAGCTGTTATGTACTAAATAAACCTTTGAGTCGATTGGGAAGGCAACCTAAAGCAGTCTCTGTTTTCTTGTTCTCCCAAGCTGCTCCCGAGCTCGTACTAACACGCTGAATGGCATACCTGAGTGTTACTTTAAATAATTCTGTTCAATATTTGGGATTCACACTGTCTCACGGAAAACGTTCCATGACTGCAGACAGGGTCAAAGCTGTGACCTCCGTCCCTCGGCCTACTACACAGAAGGAAATGTTGTCCTTCCTGGGCATGGTGAACTATTGCAGACAGTGGATACCAGACTGTTCTTTTCATGACCACATTCTGCGTGACTGTTGTAAAAAAGAGAAGCCTCCTCGAATACTGTGGTCCACAGAAATGACTGCCTCTTTCAATGCATTAATGGGAGTGCTGATCTCCGCCACTCAAAGGTGCTGTCCGTGGTTGTTCAGGAATGCCGGCCTGCCTGAGGGCAGTAGCAGCTTGCTCTATCATGATAAGGGACTGCGAGAAGCTTACACTCTCACATGACACTATTCTACACACCAATCACCAGGTCACGACCATTCTAGCAAACATAACTACACAACATATGCAAATCTCACTATAAAAGCGAGCAGCACACCTGATTCGCCAGCACATTTATTGATCCTATGCTGTGTTCTTCTGACCGACAGGATGGCTCAGACAGGCTTGATGATCATGACTGCATGACACGTATACAGGAATCCACAGCACCACGTCCAGATTTAGAGCAAACACCTATCCCAGACTCAGCCACGGTTTATGTGGACGGGTCCTGTTCAAGGCCGAATGACAACTCACTTCTTTGTGGCTATTCAGTGGTAACAGTGCCTGACATCATACTAGAGGCTCACTCATTACCATTTCACTCAGCACAAAAAGCAGAGCTCATGGCTTTAATACGCGCCTGTGAGCTACATTTGGATAAGCATGTGACAATTTGCGCAGACAGCCGCTATGCATTTGGCGTTGTGCATGACTTTGGCACATTGTGGAGACAGAGAGGATTTAGATCTGCTGATGGAAAATAAATTGCTAAATTCTGATCTTGTGCAAAGACTTTTTCAGGCTATACAGCTACCATCGGCCGTTGCAGTTGTAAAAACGAAAGGACACAGTACAGCTGACACAGACGAAGCAACAGGTAATGCCTTAGCAGACGTGACAGCCAAGGCTGCAGCTCCCACCGCCGCAGGAAGTATTATCTGTGCCCCTACAGCTGCCACTTGTAACACTCCCAGACTATTTAGAAACAAATGTTGATTTAAAATTGATAAAAGAGCAAGCCTCTGGATGTGATTACACCTATTGGGAGAATAATGACTGTACCTTAGATGACAGAGATGGCTTATACAAAATCTTAAGGGTTTGATTGCCCTCCCATATTCCCTGATGCCAGTCCTTGCCCGACATTTTCACTGTGTGAGTCATGTCGGACAAAGAGGGGTAATAGGGGCAATAAAATTAAGATTTGTAATTGAGAAAACATCACATGCAGTAAAAAGCATATTAGCAACCTGTCTAACATGTGCACGAACTAATGTAGGAAAACCAAAAGCAAAACATCAGCATTTACCACAACCAGATTTTCCATTTCATACATTACAAATTGATTTTACACATATGCCAGCGCAAGGAAGCATCAAGTACTTACTGGTAATAGTGGATCAATTTAGTAAATGAGTAGAAGCTTATCCAACCTCAAAAGAAACTGCAGAAGTAGTCTGTCAAAAGTTGAGCAATGAAATAATACCCAGATTCGGAATACCTCACCAGATTAACAGTGATAGAGGATCTTCATTCACATTAGAAGTAATTCAAAAGTGTGCTAAAACTTTAATGACCTGGGTCAAATTACTTCCTCAAGTCCTCTGTGAGATTAGAATGACTCCATCTGCAGTAACCAAATTATCTCCATTTGAAATAAGACCATTTCCAACACCATGGTCAGCTTCCAGAGGGGCACCGCTAGTAGAAGGTGATGTATATTGCATTGTCCACTGATGTTCACAACCTGGTAGAAACACTGAATAATAACTATCAGAAAGTTTGTCTCTCTCAGCCTTTCCCCTCCACAGTTCCACCAGTGGAGACAAGGAGATGCGTGTTGGAGAAGTCACTAAAACCAAGGACACTCTGGGAGGCCGCGCGTGTTCCAGCCCCAGACTGTACTGGCAGTGACGAAGAACCAGCATCCTCACAGACGGACAACCTCAGTGGATTCATGCCAGCAGGGTTAAGACCAGCCCAATCGGACCATCTCAGGCGTCGGATCAAGCAGATGACATCTCCGGCGGGCCAACGCCCGGAACCAGAGCAAATAAACACACGGGTAGATGACATCTCAGGCGAGCCAGCGCCCGGATCCAATGTACATACACACACACAATCACTGATTAACACACAACGTCTGAAAGAACAACAACAAGGTACTCAAACATCCAGCAGGAACAGAAAGCCAAAAGTACCACATGATGTCTAACCTGATAAAGCTAGACTCATTACATCCTGATCATGGAGAAAATGAAATGCCCATTGTCATCACACGACGCTTATTCTGTGTCTCTCGAACCTGGGACCAGGCCAGGAGACGACTGAAGAACTGTTTTTCTTATATATTTAGGTTATTTATCATATCTATCGCATTAACCTTAGGATTTCTCTTTGTTATTTTGTATTGTAAACTGCAACCATGTTCACATTTCTGCAGGTCATATTTTGCTGACGATACCTCATGCTCTATTTTGCAAGACACCTACTTAATGCACTCCTCACGTTCCCTAAAATCAGTAAATGACAACATAGACGCCACTAATAAACCATTTTATGCACCCCATAGAGCAGGAGTCAACTCCTGGTATGAAAATGCCAGAACAGCCGCTCGTGATTTAGGAAACAGTAACTGTTATGTCTGTTCAAAGGCTAATCCAGAACAGGTAATAGTAGGATACCCCATATCCGGTTTCCCCCTGACTGAGGGACTAGAGGAAATCGGCGGAGATAATGCTCTCCTTAAAGACACTTTACAGTTGACTCTGAGCCCTCTCGACTGCCTACTTAGACACACACACACACCAACTAACCCTGAGACTCCATTAGGCGAATTATTGAAGTTATCTAATGACACCGCAGGGACCTGCGCCCCAATGAAACGCCCTAAGAATAGGTTAAAACCCTCACTGCCCTTAGGACAGATCCCTTTCCATTTTAATACTAGTATGATATGTCTGCGCAGACTAAAGTTAACTGGCCCAGACACACACATAGATTATACAAAGGATAACTATACATTCTTCTCTGACTCCCCAGGTGCACGCTGTAATGAGACATGGCTAGCTGTCTCTATGGCTGAAGTTGTATCACATCTGGAGGAACACACACACAGTTCAAGTTCGAGCGGAGAATCGATCATTGTTCCCCCAGAGGGTGTATTAAATGACACTGACTGGGGGGAGTTAGTTAAATCACACATGGTCACGCGCCTGACCAGACCAATCCCACACGCTTATTGGATGTGCAATAATACCCTTAGATTAGCTTTACCTGTTAATTGGACCGGTACCTGTGGTCTAGTGACCGTTGATGTATGCTGTACTTTCATTCCCAATAATACCGCCCCTAACGGTTCATTCACACGAGCTATGAATAGACTTGAAGCATTGAAGATAGAACTAATTGCCAATACAGGTCACGGTCAGTGGCTACATAAGTGGCTACAGGACACGTTTGGAAGATGGAAGAAACTGATTGTAGCCTTTGTAACTGTTGCAGCATGTTTTCGATGATTATTGTCTGTTGTGTGATACCATGTATACGCTCTCGGAATTTTTGATATTAAGCTTGCTCGAAGGACCAGTTACATTTATGATTTGTTTTACGTTTATGATTTGTCTTTATATTATGTTATTACATTCTGTCTTTATACTATGTTATCATTTCATGATAAAAGGAGAGAACTGTTGTGATATTTTGATACTACGGTTAGCATTTACAGGATATTGTTTTATACAGGAAAACTGTTACTCAATAAGGCCCATCTACTAGTTGTTTTTCTCTTTCTCTGTGACCCAAGAATTAATGTGTAAGACTCACAAGCTGGTACCCCAAGGTCGAAAACACCACAGAGACGAGACCACTTCCTTACTCCCATCCTCCATTTTTCTTTATCTCTTAGAAAAAGGCTCGTTAAAGGCCAGGTGGTTTGTTTCAGAATTCACTAATGAAAGAACTCTGTATTCTATGTCTAGGAGTGTATTTTGCTGGGATGATCATAAATTGTAGCTGAACTGATAAACTACACAAAGGATACTTCTCTGCTCACAAGGCAGGAAGACGTTTCCTTATTTGGTCTGTACCGGTTTGAACTGGGAAAGCTGACACACGAACCTTTTTTTCCTCTATATAAGCTGTTATGTACTAAATAAACCTTTGAGTCGATTGGGAAGGCAACCTAAAGCAGTCTCTGTTTTCTTGTTCTCCCAAGCTGCTCCCGAGCTCGTACTAACACGCTGAATGGCATACCTGAGTGTTACTTTAAATAATTAGGAATCTTAGAAGGAAAGGACAGAACTCTGCTTATCGCTCGTGCCTTGGAGGGAAAACCGGGATGGACATTTTTTTCCTTCAATAACCACTGCAGCCAAGAAGAGTGCCTGACGAGCCCAGTTGTAAGTAAGCTATTAAGACTCGACTGTACACCGTGTTCGTGTTTTCCTCCGAAAACAATAAGTTCCGTTGGAGCAGTCTTTCAACGCCTCTCTCTGTCTCTCGCAAGAAAAACTGACCCACACAACAAAGTAAAGCTATTTTTCGGCTATGAGCCGACAGGGACCCCGCCGTATTAGTCAGAGGTCCCTTTACTACAGTTCGGAGTCGCGGACCTTCAGTAATAGTAATAAATCACACAGCAATAGTACATTCACGTTGTTGTAAAAAGCACGATAATATATTAAGTAATCCAAAGTATTCAGAATACGTTACTCTCATTGAGTAACGTAACGGAATAAGTTACAGAATACATTTTGGGGCATGTATTCTGTATTCTGTAACGGAATACATTTTAAAAGTAACCTTCCCAACACTGGTCATACAGTATGTAAAAGAAAGACTCACCATCAAAGCAAACCGAATATTTATTGGTCTCACAGGAAACCATATTCAGTTTCCCGTTGCTGAAAACTGCACAGTTGTCATCAGTTATTGAGCGCCACAACAAATAACTTCTTTCTCCCTCTTTGTAGAAATCATCATCTGCCAGAGACCAGCGCCACCTGCGTGTCTTGCCTTTTGAAAGGCCAATCCACACAGCATCATCATATTTATCTTTGACAACTTCAAGGAGAGTTTCCATCTCTCTCATGTCATGAGTGGTGGCCAGGTCAAAACATTGCTCCCTGCAGATGTTCTGGGCTTCAGACCAGGTCTTTGGTGTTTGAAAGAAGACAAACTGTGGCTGGAGACCATGTGAAAATTGAAAAGACAAGCCTGTGGAATAAATATAATCCACAAATTAAATAGTCAATCGCCATTGTAAGATCTGCAATCTGTAAGTAAGTCTTTGATAACCAAAAAATGATGTGTTAATATTTTACTTAAAATTTAATTAAAAGTGTTCACTGTTAGATTTGTTGAAATTTTAGCAGCATATGTACCAGTCAAAAAGAAATCTAGGACAAAAGTAAAGTGAGTTCATTTGTATAAAACAGTTTAGCACAGCAGGGTTGCCTAACAAACAATTTAAGGTCATTGAAACAACTATTACGAATAAGAAAAAACAGCTGAAATATAAATAATTAATTTGCAAAACGAAGTACAAGGTTCAAAATAATATTTTAAAAAATACAAACAAAGGGACAAAATAGGACAACTTATGAGCTTTAAAGCTCAGGCTTTTTTAGATAGGGCGACCAAACATCTTTTTTTTTTTTTGCACTTGTTGAGTTATAAAAGCCTATATTATTTCACCATTCATTAACCACACAGAGAAAGCATCATTTAAATATAAACCCTAAACCCTAACCTTTAGGGTTTCTTTAAGCAAACAGTATTATTAAAGTTTTATTTATTTATTTATTATTTTGTTTTTGTCTTTTAAAATGCACAGGTATGCCCAGCTAAAGAGTAAAAAAGGATCACTGTTTTGACAGTTAGCAACACTGACCTGACAGGAGCAGAATTAGATGCATGATCCTTGCCGTACTTGTCAATTTGTGGCAAATATGGGAGAGCTGGAGAGCCCTCAGTGTCTGTCTAGGATGGATGTGCCAGAGTGATATCACTTGCTCCTTTCTACTTTTTTTTAAAATATGAACTGTGATTCCCATATGCCGGTCATGCAAATGCTTCCCACTCAGAATGCAAAACAGCATTAGTCCGTGTTTACTGGAGTTAGTCACAGCATTATAAGGAAAACACTTTATAGTAATTCTTTTTTAAAATGATCACGTTGTAATCCTTTACCCTTGTAATTATATTTCCAAACATTACAGACAAAATTATTTCATATTTGCAGAGTTCCATCATTTTCTGCTGCCAAGGTGCCTCCCACAGCTCCTGAGTGCTGAGTCCCGACTGCTGAGCTGTACTCTGCAGTACAGTCACATGTTAGCAGGGTGAACAGCAGTGGACCAAGCAAACAGCCCTGCCACGATCCTGTACTCACTCTGAGGACTTTGGAGGTGGTATTTCCTATGAAGAAAGACCTGGGGTCTGTCAGTTAGGAAGTCAAAGATCCAATTGCAGAGAGTGGTGTTTATTCCTAGTAGGTCCAACTTCTTCACCAGCTTCTGGGGAATGACTGTGTTGAATGCTGAGCTGAAGTCAATAAACCGCATTCTGACATAAGTGTCCTTTTTGTCGAGATGGGAGAGAGAAAGGTGAAGAGCAGACAAGATGGCATCATTTGTGGAGCAGTTTGAGCAGTAAGCAAACTGTAACGGGTCCAGATTCTGTGGAAGCTGAGTTATTATGTGCCTCAACACCAGCCTCTCAAAGCACTTTGTGATGATGGGCGTAAGTGCCACCAGCCAGTAGTCATTGAGGCAGGACACAGTGGACTTTGGCACAGGGATGATTTTTGTGGGTTTGAGACATGCAGGTACCACAGCTGAGCTAAGTGGTGTATTTAAGATGTCCGAGAAGATGCCTGCGAGCTGGTCAGCACACTCCCGAAGCACCTGGCCAGATATGTTGTCAGGTCCTGCAGCCCTTCATGGGTTTGCTCTGCGAATTGTTATCCTAACATCTGCTGTGGACAGGCAGAGTACTTGGTCTGTGGGGGAGGGGGGCATTTTCTTGCTGGCTCTCTGCCTCAAAATGTGCAAATAAGTCCTTTAGTTTGTCAGGCAGGGAGGGATCACTGCTGCATGCCAGAGGTGTTGTATTGTAGCCTGTGATTGTTTGCCCTGCCACATGCACCATCTGTCCTTTGAACTTGTGAAGTGTGTATTGATCTTTTCTGCATACTCCCACTTTGCCTCTAATGGCCTGTGACAGGTCTGCTCTGGCTGTAGTGTAAGCTTCTCTATTGTTGGAATTAAATTCAGAGTCTGTGATTTTCATAGGGTTGCGTAGCTTTGCAGAGAACCAGGGTTTATGGTTTGCATAGGTGATGATGGTCTTGGAGACAGTGACATCCTCAATTCTTTTTCTGATGTAGTTGGTCACTAAGGTTGTGTACTGTAGCAGCTTCTCTAACATATCCCAGTCTGTGCATTCAAAGCAATCTTGCAGAAACGGTGTGGTCCCCTCTGGTCATGTTCTCACCTCTCTGAAAGTTGGTCTGATCTTTTTAGATCAAAATTAGTTGTGATGTTGCCAGAGATGGGTAATCCGATTACTTTTTTCAAGTAACGAGTAAAGTAAGGGATTACTATTGCAAAAACGGTAATTAGATTACCTTTACTTTCCCGTAGGAACGCTGCGTTACTGCGTTACTAAAACCGTGATTTTTTTTGCGAGAATGTCTAATGACAGTGACGTAAACAAGTGCGACGTTCGTGACAACAGCTGTGTGCAGATCAACAATGGATAATATATCGAGTACGGGAGAGAGTATGAGCGTGCAGCGTTTAAAGCGTGGAAGTACTGACCTTACTTTGAGTTTGATTCCATAAAAAGTGACAAAAACATTAGCGTCCGTTGTGCGTGGGAAGAAAACTTCTTTTTACAGCGAAAAAACCCCCTAAACTTCCGAGCAAGCACCGAGTGTGCTACGACATAATGGGAAATTCACAGAGAAACTCGCGGATTCTTCCACTGACCGCTAGTCTTTGACTTTATTTATTTTCTACTGTGTTTTACTTGCATCTATTTGAAAGAGTGAGTGTAAACACACACAAAAAAAATTATTTTATGTGCTGGAATGTGCAGAAAATAGGTTTAAATATTAAACAAATTTCTTCCAGTCAGAGAATGCATGATGCATAAAGTTAAAAGATTAAAACTAATAAAACAAGTTTTAAAAAGGGACTTTTCCATTTGATTACATTTTGTATGATGGATTATGTAGAAAAAGTAGAATTGGGCTGAAAGACCTGTCACTTTATCACCTATTCAGGTTGATAAAGCCTTCTCCGTCATCGGCTGAGTGCTCAGGTGAGTTCACTCAGCCATTTATGGACCTTATTTCGCGGGCACTGCCTGAACAGACTGACTGCACTGTGCAGCCCCAGCCGCTGCATTCTGAGCCGGCTGTTTGCCCTGCGCAGCTACAGTTAGCCTCATCTAAGCCAGAGGTCATCACATCGGCTGGACCTGCTTTGCCTCTGCTAGTTGTCTCCACACTTGCTCAACAGCTCACAGCTGCCACGCTACCACCTTCTCCACAATCACCATCGTCTGTGGCAGGTACGCCGCCCTCAGCTCTACCATCTGCACTACCTTTTACATCACCAGCAGGCCCAACCACTGTCCTACCCGAGCCAGAGGTCCCTGTACCATTTGGACTCACTCTACCCATGCCAGACGTCAGCATGCCTGGGGGACCCGCTCAGTCCGCACCAAGGGTCTGTGAGCCGCCCGGACCTGCCACACCTGCCCTTGAGGTCGTCGCGCCACCTTGTCCTGCTTTGTCTGACCTTGCACGCCGGCTGTCTGCCAAGCTTCCTGTGAGTTTTCTGGCACGTCCGTGTCCAGCACATCTAGTATGGCCTGCACGTCCATGTCCAGCACGTCCCAGATCGCCTGCTGTGCTGTGTCGCCATCCACTTAAGCTATTTTGTCGCCACCGCCGGGTCGGCCACCAGAACCATTTCCCTGCCGACGCCGGACCCGTGGCAGGCCGCCCAAACTGTTTCTTTGCCTCTGCTTTACCCGAGGTTGGTCAGCTGAGTGGTCCTGCCTTTGTCACCACCCACCAAGTTGGCCTCCAGAACTGTTTTGCTGTTGCTGTTTGAATTGCGGTCAGGCCGCGTTTTGTGTTGGACTGTGGCCCTTTTTGATTTCCTGGGGGTTTTGGGACATAAAATGCAGAACTCAGAAGCAGGTTTGAACGCAAAGCAACTTTATTACAGAACTTTGCAAGAATCCACAGAACCTAAACTAGCCAGGCGCTTGAGCAAATTAACAAAGACATGCAAAACAGACAGAGCACAAACATAGTGTTACGGTACTGGGTCTGCAACCCAGTATTTATGTTTCAGATCTTGATTTCATATACTTTGGCTATTGTTATTTCTGGTTTTGGCTATCTTTCCTTTGTGCTTAGTGATTTTAGTTTTTCCTTCCTTTGTATTTTTCTTAGTCTTCCCCTGTCTCGGTTCCTAAGTCAGTCATGTCTTTATGTCTCAGTGTCAGGTCCGCATCTTTGTTAATGTCTCTGGTTTTCTGTTTTACTTTGATTGTCTCATGTCCTGTGTTGAGCGTTTTCAGTTTGGCTTCCCCTTTGGCTTGTTATGTCTGATTAGTTGCAGCTGTGTGTCCACCTGTTCCCCATCCTTTTGTCATCCTGCCTGTGTATTTAAGTCCTCCATCTCCCCGTTTCTTGTCACAAACAAAACAAAACATAAGGAGCCCAAGAACCGAGATACCGGAATAACTCAAAACAAATCCCACTGGGTCAACCATGAGTCCACTAAGCAAAAAGTTCAGGAAGCCAACCCGGAGGCTGACAGCACAAAAGTCAAACACAAGGTACTCAGGGGGCCGGCCGCATGAAAGGCAGCGGCAGCGACGTGGGAACAGTTCAGGGGGCCGACCGCGCAGACGGCAATGGTGGCAATGGGGAAACAGTTCAGGGGGCCGACCGTGCGGACGGCAACGGTGGCAACGCAGACGAGACACATCAGGAGGCCGGCCACGCGGAAGGCAGTGGCGGCAATAAAGCAGGTCTGGAGGCCGGCCGCGAAGCCAGCGGCGGCAACGACCTCGGTCTCGGGGCCGCCCTCAACGGCGAAGACGTCCAACCAAGGGCCTGTAAAGTGGCCGGCAAAGGCGAGGTATTTCAGGCCAAGCTGGGTCGGACAGCGGTGAAGTGGCAGTCACTGGCGAGGCTGACGAAGACACAGAAGCTGGACCAGGCGAGGCAGAAGCTGAAGCGGAGGTTGGACCAGGCGTGGATGAAGCTGCTGCTGCTGCAGGCGGCGTGGATGAAGCTGCTGCTGCAGGTGGTGGTGTGAAGGTCGCAGGTGGTGGAGTGTAGGTTGCAGGTGGTGGAGCCGGTGGTGGCTGAACGGTCTCGCCAGAACCGTCAGCAGACATGAGGACGTGCTGGCTGGGTCCTCCCGGATCCCCAGCTGATGAGGCAAGAGACTGGACGGGCTCCTCGGGCCCTCCAGCTGACGAGGCAGGAGGCTGGACGGGCTCCTCGGCCCCTCCAGCGGAGACAGGAGGCTGGACGGGCTCCTCAGGCATTCCAGCGGATACAGGAGGCTGAAGCGGCCCCTCGGACCCTCCAGCGGAGATGAGGATGTGCTGGCCGGGCTCTCCAGAAACCCCAGCGGATGAGGCAGGTGGCGGGGTGGGAGCCGCGGAGGGCTGGATGGACTCATCCGAGCTTCCAGCAGGAGCTGATGTAGAGCCAGAGGGTATAGGGACCCCTGGCTGAATGTGTAGATGACCAGGTGAGTGAGTGTGTAGAGTACCAGCTTACTAGGGGACTAAATCGCTACAGGTGACACCGGGAGCTGAGCTACAGGGGACACTGGGAGCTGAGCTACTGGATGTTGTACTGAAGTATGAACTGGTGGGAGAGCTGATGCCTGAGCTGCAGTTTGTAGTGGCAGTTGTGGTGAAGGTGGAGTTGATGATTGAGTGAATGAGCAGCTAAACGGGCCTCTGGCTGGGCAGCTAAAAGGGTTGCAGCTAAGGGCTGAGTGGGTGATTGAAAAAGAGCCGGAGTGGCTGGCTGCAACAACGTTTGTGGTGAAGTTGCAACTTGTGGTTGAGTTAATGATTTCTCAGCCTCGACAATATTGTCACTACATGTCTTAGAATGAGCCGAGGCCACTGCGATACAGCAGCGGCAAAGCCGGCTCGGTCCCGAACTTGTATTGCCTCCCGGGCTCGATGCAAACTGAGGTGCTGGAGGACTGGAAATCACGAACACACAGCAAGTTGAAGATACGACGCGACAGGGAACAGAGGAAAACACAGGGCTTACACAGGGGAGTAATCAGGGAATGGAAAATAGGAGGGAGACACAACGGGGAGGGTTTGGGCTAACGAGACATGGGGAGCAAAGTTAGACACACTGACATGAGGCACAACATTTCACAATAAAACAAGAAACAGGCATAGACCAGGCACTAAACCGAACCTATACTAAACAAGAGACACGACCTAAGACCAATTTTATTGTTTATTTTATTTTAACCTGCTAAATATGGGACAGACTTGACTGGGGAAAAGAAAGGGGAGAAAGAAAGAGGGAAAGAAAAACAGCGGGGAAGAGGAATGGTGATAAAGGGCAAAAAACCAAAAACCAACAAAATAAGCAGACAGAGAATACATATATCGGTCACCTGGATCACCTGTTGAGAAAGAAAAAAGAGAAAACAAGCAGAAAAAAAGAGCAAATATAATAAACAACATCATTACGATGATCTATGGGAATATAATAGTAAATATTAAACATTATTGTGCAGCACGTAAGATCGACAGCGCACAGTGTGCTTTGAGGTAGAAGCCAAAAAGGGTGTAGTTTGTGTGTGTGAGCACCCGTGTGTACACCTGTGAGCATGAACGCGCTTGTATTTAAAAGGTTCCTTCATGTAATGATCTGCTAGAGGATGTGGGGAGCCACAGCCCCGTCCTCCAGGGCTTGAAGCAGGTATGGAGGAGATCAAGACTCCAGACATCCAGAGGCCCTCAGCACACAAGAGACCAAGGAAGACCAACAGAGGGGCAGCTGCGCCACTATTCCAGAAAGAGCTGAGGAGAGCCCCAGATGAGGGGTCACTCAGCAGCCGCGGAGCAGAAGCCAGGGGGAGTTGCAGTGACGTGCCCGTGCCCGGCCCCACAGAGCCTGGGACAGCTCACAGAGAAAACTGCACCCACCCTGTCATCCACTCATCTTCCAGACTACACAAGACAATAGACGCCCAGGCTGAGATCTTCCTCCACCTCTCCTATATCTCTCCCTTCTGCAGAGTGAGTTCCTGAAGAGAGGAGACCTCTTGCAAGATGTAACAGCCTCCCCCACCAGTTGAAGAGCCCCCCAGATGGCTCGATGCACTGGCGGTACCCTGCGCCAGGGCTGGGCCCCCATACACCCACCCGCCTGCAACCCCAGCGACACAACAACCAGGACCCAAGCCCCCAAGGCCCAGCCAAGGCTCCAGCCCAGAGAAGGAGCCCTCCAAGGAAGATGCTCCTGGGGAATCCCCCGACGCCCCAAGCCTGTCCCTACCCCTACACCAATCACAACAGCGAAGGTGGGACCAAACTATGACCCCCCCCCCCTCCTCCACTAGGTGATGGAGCTGATCAAAGGAGCCCAGAGCAATTGATCTGATGTGGTGGCAGAGGCCGTATCAAGACTAATGTAATCTAATAGATAATTTCTATATTGGTTAGAATTAAGATTATTTTTATTTTTCCAGTTCATGAGGACTGTTTTCTTGGCTATGCATAGGGCAGTGAAAATCATATGGGCTATATTCTTTTCTGTAGTGACATTATCTAAGCTGCCCAACAAACACACTAAGGGGGAAGTTGGAATGTTAAATTTCAGACACTTTGATAAGTCTTCACATATCTCGCGCCAAAACTTCTGAACTGGTGGACAGAACCAAAGAGCGTGGATATAATTGTCCGGTGAATTGGTTTGGCAGTGTGAGCAGTTGTTGGTAGACGTAAAGCCCATCTTGAACATCCGATGACAGGTATAGTGCACTCTATGTAGTATTTTGTATTGAATTAATTGAAGACTGGGATTTCTAATTAGATGAAAGGTTTTTAAGCAAATCTGAGACCAGAAGTTTTGGTCTAAGTTAACTGATAAGTCCGCTTCCCATTTTGCAATAGGAAGTGATATTGATTCATCTGTTTTAGAAAGCATTCTGTATATTTTGGAAAGTAATTTTGGGGTTTTAAGAGTAAGAAATTGTACCACACTTGGTGGTGTTTGTAGTTCAACTTGACCCGGTTTAAATTTCTTTTTTTTACTATGGATTTAATTTGTCGATATTCTAAAAATCTTTTCTTGTTGATCCCATATTGTGTAACTAGTCTGTCAAATGAAATAAATTCTGTTCCTTCTAATATATGTTCTAAATATTTGATTCCTTTACCACTCCAACCTGGAAAGTTTATCATATTATTGTTTTGTAATATGTCAGGGTTGTTCCAGATAGGTGTACGTTTGCATGGGATTAATGAAGACGCCGTCAATTTTAGAAACTCCCACCATGCTGTCAGAGAAGAGCAGCATGGTGGGACGCTTTTGAAGCATTCATATCGTTGGATGTTTGAGCTGATAAATGGTAGGTCTGAAATCTATAGATTATTGCAAAGTGCTTGTTCTACATCTAGCCAAGGTTCATCTAAGAGGGTATGTTTTAGCCATCCTGAGATAAACTGAAGCCTGTTGGCTAAGAAGTAGTGCTGAAAGTTAGGCAGTTCTAGTCCTCCTTTATCCTTGGTCTTTTGTAGTGTTTTTAAGCTTATACGTGGGGGTTTATTTTTCCAAAGGAATTTGGACATACATGAATCTAGAGATCTGAACCAATCTTGTGGCGGTTTAGTTGGGATCATTGAGAATAAATAATTTATTTTTGGTAAGACCATCATTTTTATAGCGGCAACCCTTCCCATGAGTGATATGGGTAGACATTTCCATGTAGCCAGATCACCTTCTACTTTCTTTAAAAGTGGGATATGGTTTAATTTAGTTAGATCTGCAAGCTTGGTAGAAACATTAATACCTAAATATTTTATATTTCCCGATTGCAGTTGTGTAGAAGAATTATGGAAGGAGCCATTAATCAGGAGGACTGTAGATTTTGACCAGTTAATTGAGTAATCTGATATTCTTGCAAAAGAGTTTATCAATTCAATCACCCCAGAGATATTGGTTTGTGAGTTTTGGAGAAAAAGTAACACATCATCCGCATAAAGGCTGATTTTATGTTCCACGTTCTTGCATTTTATGCCCTTAATTACTTAATTCTGTCTAATTGCTGCTGCTAGTGGTTCAATAAAAATGACAAACAGTGAAGGGGAGAGTGGGCATCCCTGCCTGGTGCCCCTCAAGAGACAGAAGCTGGAGGATGTTTGGTCATATGGTTTGACACAAGCTGTTGGGGAATTGTATAATATTTTTACCCAGTTAATGAAAGAGGATCCAAAACCAAATTTGTGTAAAGTTGCAAAGTTTCAAGGTTTTTACTGTATGAGTATGTATGAGTTTCCTCGGAGGGCGCTCTCTGCACCGGGGCTGTTATTGACCGTGGCTGCTGGGTCTCTGGGGTCCTCTCAGCCTGGCTGGGGGGCTCCTTTGCCTCCCTCCTGCTGTGTGCCCAGCCTGGAGGCTGCGGTCTGTGACCGGCTCCCGGTGCAGACGGCTCCCTGTTATAGTGTTTCCTCACTTGGCTCATGCGAGCCCAGCCCAATTTTTACTCTTTAAGTGTGCGCGTGTGTGTATGTGTGTGTGGGTGGGGGGATATATGTGTATTGAGAGTGTGGGGAGTGAGTTGGAGGGTGGGGTGGGCTGCTTTTAACTATGTAAAGCACTTTGTGCTACATTTTCTCTGTATGAAAAGTGCTTTATAAATAAAGATTGATTGATTGATTGATTGAGTAGTCTATCAAATTAAGTAATCTACATGTATTTGTTGATGAGTGCCTACCTTTTATGAAACCAGTTTGGTCAGGATGAATTAAGAGGGGGTTATTTTCTCTAGTCTCTTTGAGAGAGCTTTGCAGATTATTTTAAGTTTCTACATTTATAAGGTCTACATTTATGGAGGTCCACAGGGTCTTATGGAACCCTGTGGACCTCCATAATTAACCTTAGTGTAAAGAGTACTCTTCATTTACATGAACTCATTTGAGTCTATTAGATTGATATTATTCAAACTCCAGTAGTGCTGTACCTATAATGCCTACAGCAAGCTCTAATCACTGTAACAAAATGTTATTTTCAGTAGTATTGACCAGTACCTGCACTAACAGGACAAGAACAGTGATTAGTCCTCTGTCAGAGGCCATAAGAAGATCATTTATAACCTTCACTAAAGCTGTATTTGTGATGTGATTAACTCTGAAGCCCGACTGAAATCATTCCTCTACAGAGGACCCACCTAAGACAGCTTTGTCAAGTGATGGCTTTGTAAATAACGGTTTAAATACTGCAAGCTTGAAGGCCTGTGGTACCTATCATTCAGCAAACATAGGGTGATCATATTTTACTCACTGCCATGCCATCATCACACAGATCCAACCATTCATACCTGCTGTTAAGACGTAAGAAGCTGTTGCAGTATTCACCAAAAAAATAGGTGTCACTACTAAGACAATATAGAAGAATAGAATAGAATAGAATAGAATAGAATTCATCTTTATTGTCATTGCACACGCCATATGTACAAGGCAATGAAATGCATGTCATACTCGCTGATACGAACAAGAAGAAGTCACAACTGGAAGCTTTTTTTTTTGCATCCTTTCTTTCCACAACAGTTGCAACATCTCACTCTGTGTGTCTGTATGTCCCTGAGTTTCAGTGATGGAGGTATAAACAGGCATGATCTGACACAAGTTAAAAAAAAATCAAGAGGTGCATGACTGGGCAACACACAATAAAAACTGTGTCGCACAACACAGGATGTTATGTGATACGTGAGACACCCATGACACAAGCCACGTGGCGAGCATAAAAACAGCCGACTGAAAAATTGTTGAGCCGAGTCGTACTGCCTTGAATTGCAACGAGTTAATCCAAGCAAGTGCTAGATGTTGTTTTCTCAAAAACAAATTTAAAAACTTTCCAATGCAAAACAGTCATAAATGCACACGTAAGGACAGAAAAAAGATACACAAATATATATTCATATATATATGTATATATATATATATATATATATATATTCGTGTATATATATATTCGTGTATATATATATATATATATATATATATATGTAGAGAGAGAGAGAGACGGTGTATAACTTTTCATTATCATAGTGTACTTTTTCTTACACATAGTTTCGTTGGCAAATGTCTGTAATCTGGCTTTGCTGTTACGCGCCAAAATATTCTAATCTGTAAAACTGTGTCTATTCTATGTTCACATTGCTCTGTGCTAGTCTGTTAAAGTACATTTATCATCCATATTAATCACTTCCCCTGATTTTTCTCTCGTCAGCCACTTCTTCAAGGCTCCTTGGTAAAAACTCTTCCATCAGATTGTTTTCTCCACGTTAGATGAAAAACAGCAGTCGTGTTATAACTCCTTAGCTTCTGGTTCATCTATTAAACAGAGAATATTCATGTTTCCATTTACTATAGCAAAACCATGAAGGTCCTAATGCGATGAAGTAGTTATTTCATGTCGCAATCTAAATAAACATATATATGATATACTCAAATTTAACTGCTCATCATTAACAAAGATCTGCATCACTTACTTGCTCCAGGATGTCTGCTTGCACCGAAGGATTACTTAGATCCAGCATTGAGTCCTGTGGGCTGATCCTCAGTTTAATGAAACTCAGCTTGTTCCCTAATATAAACAGATGTAAACAGAGTTAGTCTGGATCCTTCATTTTATACATTTCTGTCATGGAGAAAGACATAGATATTTTTTTTTCTATTTGAAATATAAATGTTTTATAAATTTTCTAGTAAAGAGTTTTACTCACTGCAATCACAGACGAAAGGATGTGTTTCTGTACATGCCCTGTCTCCCCATTTACCAGAGTTTACCTTCAGCATAGCAACACAGGTTTGAGTGCTATCAGTCCAGACAGTCTTGTCTGGGTTCCAGTATCTAAATGAGGAGTCAGTCTGGTCTGACCACTCCCAGGGGTCTCTGAAAAGGCCAACATACACTTCATTGCCATTGGCTACTTGCTGGACTATCTGGTACTCAGCATCATTCCTTAGACTGGTCAGGTCTGTGTAGTGTGTTCTGCAATAATCCCGAGCAGCAGTCCAAACCATGTTTTGTGTGTTAAGGATGTATTGATCTGCACCTTGTTTTGTTGCTGCAAAGTAAAATAAAATGAGCTTCACTGACTTTTCATTTCCACAAAATTCACAGTTAAAACATTTACTATGTAGCAATGGTCCTCAGGTTTCAGCCAAGAGAGTGTGCAGTGTGTTCTGTAGTATTCCAGAGAATCAAAGCAAGACAGTTTTTATGTACTGACAAACTACTGATCAAAATAAAGAGACAGGTTTTTTTTTTAATTTAACTTTAAACCTATTTACAAATATTACAGTACTAATCAAAGAAGGATAAATAAGATTTGAAAATAAAAAAGTGCCATTACATTTAGTGAAAACCAGTTTGAGTGTTTGGCACGAGCTTGATGCAATCACTGTATACACCACTTTTCATTTAATTATTACTTATTATTAAACACTAACTCTTTTCCACAGCCTGTCTTTTGTCTTGTCTTGTCTCCTTCCTCCCTCTGAAAATTTACCTATTTGATGGATTTCCATTAAATATCAGAGACACATTCTAACAGGTAACCATGAATTTGCCAGGATTTGCTGGGTTGCAGGCAAGGGAAGGACACAAATGCAGGACTCATATATGAGGCTCAACTGAAACAGTCGCTTTATTTCTGATACTCAGCGACCAGGAAACACTAGGCAACACTAAGACTCTAGAAGAGCGCACACACAGTCAGGTAAACAACAACGATGTGACAAGGAAAAGGGAAAACTGAGGACTTAAATACACACACACACACACGCACACACACACACACACACACACACACACACACACACACACACACACACACACACACACACACACGATAACAAGAGGACAAAGAGACAGAGGAAGCAAAACAGAACATAATGCACACATGATGAGAGTATGGCAAAAACAACTATTTAAAATGACTCACCATCAAAGCAAACTGAATATTTTTGGTTGGTACAGGACAACATATTCAGTTTCCCGTTGCTGGAAACTGCACAGTTGCTATTCGTTACTGAGCTCCACAACAAGTAGTTTCTTTCTCCCTCTTTGTAGAAGTCGTCGTCTGCCAGAGACCAGTGCCACCTGAAGGTCGTGCCTTTTGAAAGGCCAGTCCACACAGCATCATCATATTTATCTTTGACAGCTTCAAGTACAATTTCCATCTCTCTCATGTCATTAATGGTGGCCAGGTCGAAACATTGCTCCCTACAGATGCTCTGGGCTTCAGACCAGGTCTTTGGTGTTTGAAAGAAGACAAACTGGGGCTGGAGGCCATGTGAAAATTGAAAAGACAGGCCTGTGGAACAGAAATATATGAAATACTTAATGACAAGCCATTATAAAACCCACTACTGTCAGTAGTCAGATCTTTAAAAATCACACACAAAAACTGATATTTCAAAACTTTACTTAGAATGTAATTAAAGATGTTTACTGTAAAATTTGTCAACATTTCAGCAACATGTGTACCACTGAAAATTAAGTCTAGAACAAAAATAAAGTGGGTTTATGAACACTGCAGATCTGCTTAACAAACACTTTAAGGTAGAAGATTCAAACAATATGTTAAACCTAAAAACAATAGAAAAACCATGAGCTTAATTATCAGAATTTGTCAGATAGTCGCAATATATTTACATCATTAGATATTATGTTATTATCCAGGTAATATCAATTGTGGCAGTTGGCTCTTTCCAGCAGTGCCTTGTGTTAAAGGGGACAATTTAAAGTAATGCACACTATGTTTTCCACAAGTGTAGGAAAAACATATTACAATTGTCCTAACTATTTTTAATTTCATCTAAATCCATATTAAACCTAAATAAATGGTGTGCTTCTTTTTTTTCACAGCAGTGGAATGGGAGTGAATAGGGGAACTACTGACTGAAAGACCCTGTAGGAGCATTCCCCCCAAAGAGTTTTGGGTGAGCTCATTGTGAAACCTAGCCCCACCCTATCATGTGATTTCCTGAGGTCAGATGGCCTAGGGCAGGGGTCGGCAACCTGCGGCTCCGGAGCCGCATGCGGCTCTTTTTACTTATACTGCAGCTCCAGGTGGTTTGGGAAAATAAATTAGAAGTATTTAGCTGAAGTGTATTTTATTTGTGTTTAGTTCTTTTATTTTTAACTTGTAGTTCTAAATTGGAAGATTATTGTGATATTGAAATACAAAAATAAAATTATATTTTATTATTTTTCATTGCACAGAATAAGCGTCACACTCGCGGAAGCCGATGTACCCGCCGAAATGCCGTGCATTTATCGAGACTTTCAACCCCAGGTAGGCCAATTAGGGATTTTCGGATCCACATTATGTCAGCAGCTATTCTCCTCCGTGAACTATGTTAAAAACAAACACCGCTCACGCCTCACAGATGCAGTGGCGGGTCTAGAAAATTTTTGTTGGGGGGCCAGGTAGGGGCACAGATTTGGAGAAGGGTGGCAGATGTAATTGGCAGATAATGTTAAAAAGAAAAAAATTCTACCAACTGTTAACCATAATTCAATAATCCTATAAACCTAATAACCGAAAACGCTTTTAACTCTTATTAGAATGAGGTTTTAACCACTACGGTGCAAAGTATTTAGATACTGTGTTGATAAAGTACAAGAGATACAATCAGTGCTTGTCAATGTTTATTCAGCATTCGAGGACATCAATATTTGCATAGTATTTTTACTGACATATAGTGCACATATGTTTTGGGCAAAAACATTTTTGAATATTAAAATACGAACATTTTTAACATACAATTGGCAAATTAGCCAATGCCAATGCAAAACTTTATCTGCCTGTTAAAAAAGAAGATAATCTTCTTACAAACCGTTTTTTAATTTTGAAACAGGAAAAAAGTCATTTGAATGAAACCTGAAAGCAAGTAAATACTTTCTATGCTGCGTTATGATAAACTTTGGTAATATTGATGTATAAAGAACAACACTGGCTGATGATGAAATACAGTCAGCTGGCATGGTGACACTGCCAGTATTAACCTGCAGGGCTGGACTGGGACAAAAAATTGGGCATTTTGACTACAGACCGGCCCACCAGGTATTAAAGCCATAAAGCCTTTGAATGAAAACAAACGCTGTTGTGACAGTGATGTACACTGTCTTTTTGGTATATGTATGATTTCTATTCATTTTACGTCAGATAAAAACTTTGTTCGCAAGATTCAGAAAGTTATTTAATAAAAGCTAAATATTTTAAATGAGAATAAGAAAGAAAGGTATTTCCTTGTGCCCCCCTTTCCCTGTTAATGCCCTACCTGCCCCCCTGGCAAAACTTTGTTACCAGCTGTCAGCTACTTAGAAAAGGATCCTGGTGTTATTTGTCTCTCAGAAACAGTTGATAACTTCCCTTCAATTCATTCATGTCACCTAAAAGGTAAACCTGTTTCTCCATCACCTGTTCAGCTCTGATGATCCAGTAAGGACATCTCCTGGTTTCATCTGCATGTTTCCCTCTCACAACATATCCAAACCGATATCATGACCAGCAGCTTTTACGGCTGTGGCTCCAGCAAACATCAGCTGATACTAGAAATTAATATTAAATAAATTCTAACAACAGCTGATCAAGCTTAAACGTGCTGCTGTTGTTTAGCGCGACATCCGCTGATAAACAAACAAGAGAGAAAAGCCGATCAGCTGATCATTGATCAGTTTCATGATTGAAGTAGCAACAGGAGAGGAAGGGGGGAGAAGAAGAGAGATGATAGCAGGTTCATTCTATCATTCTGTCTGTATCTTCTACAAATCATACGAATACTGATGGAACCAAATGCCCGTCAAAGTCACAGATCAGCCAAAAGTCTGTAAAGAGGGTCCAGAGGAAGACCAGCAGGCTGAATTAATTATATTTAATTATATTTATTAAATATTAAATTATATTTTTGCCAAAATTGTATTTTTATTTTTCTTGATGCCCAGGTTTTTTTAGCTTTCACAAGGCAAGATTTTCACAGAGGTTAATGTCAGATGTTGTGATTTCCAGAGTCAGTTTGGTATATTATAAAATTTGTAATAGTTTTCTTTTTAAAGTGCTTTAATATAATAGACTATTGAGACCCACAAGTTGAAGACTGAATTTCCAAAAAAGTTTTCATTTTAATGTTCTACAATCAATTTAAGGCATTTTTAAAGGCCAAACTTAATTGAGTATCTCACTTTTACAGTTACGTTGTAGGTTTACAGTACTGTTCACAGTGTGTCACAGTTTTACAGTATTTAATGAAAATACTGTATTGTAAATGAATATACAGCAAAAGCACTTTAAGCAAGACTACAATCTAAGTACCATAAACAATAACAGTAGAAATACCACAAAGGATGTTACAGTAATACTGTAAATGGATAATACAGAAAAAGTGCGGCGCAAGACATTCCAGTAAAAATTAAGTGAATGAGATCACAGTAGAACTACTGTAAAAGGAACTACAGTAATGCTGTAAATGGAAAAACAGTGAAGATACTGTAAAGGAAAGTAAAACAATACTGTAAATAAAATATACAGTAAGATTACTGAAATTTGTATTTACATTACGTTACTGGCACTACGTTACAAGTAGCTCCTGTCAGTTTCACAGCAACCTCTTCACAGTGTAACCACTGCTGCTACCATGATATTTCTTGGATATTAACAGGTTATTACGTGGTACGTTTGTTTGTACGGTCTTGTTTCTGCCGTGTTACCCTACTATTACCACTTCATTACTGAGCTTTAATAGAAAATGCTAAAAAAAAAAGAAAAAAAAAAGCTACTTTTACTGAAATGCACTATACACTAAGCTAAAGATGTTTGACAAAACTTTTAACATTATTTTACAACACTAACCTGACAGCAGCAGAAGATGCATGATCCCCGCCATAGTTGCTATTCTTCTGACAAAGTTCTGCTGAAGGTTCCTGTTATATGTATATATATGTTTCCACCAGATACTACATTCTTTGTGCTGGTTTGCATTTCTGATCCTGATCATGTAAATGTTTCTCATCTAGAATGCAAAACAACCCTGTTCTTTGGTTAATTTAATGTCAAGGTAATTACAGCATTATACAGGGTGGAGACTTTGTTACTGATGGCAATGCTCCTAGTTCACCAAGAATATATTTTTCTTTCTCTCATTGGAGGATTTTATTTAAATACCATACATTACTATACTAATACTGTATTACATGCTAACATGCTAATTCATTAAACTTTTTAATTTTCAGTACATAACTAGGATTCCCAGATGGTGTTAATGCAGCAGGACTTATAGTACATAGGTTCATACTACAAAATCAGAATAAGGATAATTTATTCTTCCCTAAGGAAATTATGTGGTTATAGTTGCTTCAAGACAATAGAAATAGTAACAGACTGAGTTTAATTAAATAATACAACATAATACAAAGTTTACAAAATATAAGAAATTGCTCTAATATATATAAACAACTCAATTATAAAGTATAATTGAATATTACAGAGATATATATGGTGCATTTTACTCTAAACTGTAAACTATGAAACTTTGTTATTTGCACTGTAGAGCATGTGCAGAAGGGTCTAACTATTGCACTGTGTACATTAGATGGAGGAGTTGCCATAGTTGCCATTCTCCTGAAAAGTGTTCTGCTGAGGTTTCTGTCATTTTCTCTGCACTAGATACTATATTAGTTACGCGCTTTTGCTTTCCAGATCCTGATCATGTAAATGTTACTCATACAGAATGTAAAACAACCTTGTTTTCTTTGTTTATGTCAAGGTAATTGCAGTGTCCCCATCAGTGACAAAGGGCGGAGCTTTTGTCACTGATGCTACCAGTTCACAAAAAATTATCGTTTAGCATTCATCTAATTTCCTTCCCTCACTGGAGAATTTTATGAAGACTATATACTACTATATTAAATGATAATACTAATAACATACTATGTGGAAATATGTTAATTTAGTAAATAATTTTACATTGTCAGTACAAAAGTATGATTCCTAGATGGTGTTTGTCTGGCAGAATGGCATACTATAAAACCAGGTACACACTTAATTTCTGGATGCATAATGACATCAATTAATAACTTTAGTCATTTGAAAAGTGTCAGCATTTGCAGACCGCAGATAACTTGAAGCAGAAAGAGGACCCAAATGCAAAGGACGCAGGAGGGCAGGAACTAGTTAACATAAGCAAGCAGTTTATTAAGGCTGATACAAACTAACCAACTCAAATTAGTAATACAGCCAAAATAACTTTATTTACAGTGCAATTTGAAGCCAAAGCAGACAAAATATAGGCTATAATATAGGCTTCAGTTTGTCAACTTAACGAACGGAGATATTGTGTGAATATATTGTAGTAGTCCAGTCTAGATTTAATAAATTGAACTAGTTTTTCATCATCACCATGAGACAGCATCCTTCTCAAGCTGGTACTTCTCAAGCTTCTCGTGGTCCTTCTTCCTATCACTCGGTATAGCCACTTCTATCACTATCGCCGTCTTCCTCTGCTTCTCCACCACTACTATGTCTGGTAGCCATTACCAGTCTGTATCTGGAAGTCCTAGGTCTAAAACAACAAGCAAAGAGATGAGTCCACTGCCAGAGGCCATAATTAATCTATTATTATAATAAGCCATTATTTGTGACCTACACTAAAGAATTTTCTGTACTGTGATTAGTGTGGTGGTAAAGTGTCAAAGGGTTGAAGAAGTTTGTTGAGAGGCAAAAACAGGATCCTGGTGTTACCCTCATAAAAACCGAAAATACCTGAGTAAAAGTTTTGTTTGGCCTAATTGATGGGATCTTTATACTGTAGAACATGACATTTATAGATTTCTGCATTTATATTTACGCTCTAGTTGCCAAGCTTTTGCCCTCAATGCTGGGAGATCAGAGGTACACCATGGAGCAGAACGAGCGAAGGAAACAGTGGGTTTATACAGGAGCCAGAGAATCTAGGAAATAGAGTAGACAATTATTATAATATAATACTAAATCATCAGGAGGAGAATAGAAGTCTGGAATCTGACTATTATCCAATCTGATAGTGAGAATGCCCATATCAATGTTTTTGATGTTGCGGAACAAGATGAGATGGGTTGGCTTGGTTGAAGAGCAGCAGAGAGTGAGGTTAAATGAAAGGAGGAATGAGAGAGTTTTGGTTCTCCTTGTTGTTGCGGAACTGTTACGTTCATTGAGGAATGGGACCGTGGCGAAGTAGGTGCTGGCCAATGCTGCCCTGCTGGCCCACCCATTTCCGTCAGCGGAGTACGCATTGACCACTGACGCGTGTTCAATGACGATGTTGGGTTCATGTCTGGTGGTGAATAAAGTCGGAGAAAAAAGCTAGAGCTCCTGTGTCGTCTGTACCTTCACCCCACACGCTTAAGATTTCACCTACAATTGAGTGTTATTAATAATAACACTTCCAGATCCCACTCGTCACTGACTATTTTGCCTTGGGTCCTTTTCAAAGAAATCTTTCCGCTATGAGGGGAAAACCTCCGCTCAGAGCAGCTGCACACCCAGGGGACCTGGGCACTTAGGCCAAAAAGCTTGTTCTCTTAGTGATGCTGGCTTCTTTTCAGTCTTTAGCCTGTTGTGATCACACTATGCAGATTATGACTGTTTAATTATTTACAAATGTACTAAAAAAAGATTTATCACTTTATTTATTTCAGACAGAATTAGTCCATACCATTAAAAACGAACTATTTGTAAATCAAATAATTCAAAGCCAGAAAAGGCCTGAGATATTTATTTTATGTATAATGAATACAAAATAGCAAATTAAACAATTATAATCAAATTAGCATAAATAATTAAAATAGTAAAAAAAAAAAAAGGAAAGGAAAAGAGAAAGAAATCTTCAAATATTAAACTATTTTCTTTTTAAGTGAGATATGGGGTGATGCCCTACCCAACAATTTCAGCTCTTCAACAAGAAGGAATTAGTACTGTGACAGATTTACCTAATGTGTTTTGAAAATGATCTCTCAAGGATCATTACTTTTCTAATGGCTCTCGCTTGCTCTCCTTTTCATATCTCATTAATTCAAATCTTTCAGGAACTAAAGACATTTGTTTCTTTAGCCAAATCCAAATCAGTGTCATGTCTCTGCTCAGGACATAATTTTCAAGGATATATTAAGGACATTTTTTGCAAAATGTGACCAGTGCGACTTTTCCCCCTTTTAACTTTTCTTTTCAATAACATTAAACATAGTAACAATGAAACAATATGTAACAATGTGAAACTTAAACTAGCCTAGATAAAGACTGCTTAAAGCAGTGGTTCCCAAACTTTTTTTGCTGGGCCCCCCTTTGTTTTACAAGAAAAATATTTAGTTTGTGAACTAAAAATCAAGAATGTGGGATACTGTTTGTCCGTGATTTGGAGAGCCCAGCGCTGCTCCCGACAAAGGGAAAACCAATTAAGCAGGGGAGACCTACCTCGGCACTTGTGCAGGTGAAACCAAAGGGAAGATATGCTTCACCGTATTTTCTAGTCTTTGGCTTAGAATGAAGTTGGTTTGGAAACATATACAGAGATGCTTCATCTCCTGCTTTGCGTTTGTGTGGGCGCCCTGTGCTAGCAGTGTCCAAGCATTGTTTTGTTTTTTCCCCCCTTCAATTAGCTAATTTTAGTTTTTTTATTTATATTGCACAAAAACAAGAGTTCAATGGGGAAGTGCAAACTGCATTTATGACAGAAAGAGCTGCGTTGTGCTGCTAACACAATTTCAGTTCTTTGCATCACCTGCTCCATTATCCAAGAACCCAGAGTGACATTGAAGCTGAATGAATGCAGATCCCAGCCCAGAACAGCAGTCAAATTAGGCCATCATTTGTGAGCTGCAGTGAAGCCAGCTGCCACTGGACTTCATTAGGTAACAAGCGGCTGAGCAGTCAGGCTGCAGCCCTGTTTCTACCTGTTTTTTTGTAATATTATTTATATTTTTATATAGCACCAAATCACAACAACAGCTGTCTCAAAGTGCTTTATATGGTAAGGTAAAGACCCTTAATGTACAATAATACAACCCTGTTAATGTTTATAAAGTGGAGATAACTTTGAAAACTCTTTGAGCTGGTTTTCATTTTTGCTTTGTGCTTTGTCTTACTTCCTACATACAATATGTGTGTGTATATATATATAAAAAAACCAAAAACACCCAGCACTCCCCTGCGGGCGGTTTATCCTTCAAGCTCGGGTCCTCTACCAGAGGCCTGGGAGCTTGAGGGTCCTGCGCAGTATCTTAGCTGTTCCCAGGACTGCGCTCTTCTGGACAGAGATCTCCGATGTTATTCCCGGGATCTGCTGGAGCCACTCGCCTAGCTTGGGAGTCACCGCACCTAGTGCTCTGATTACCACGGGGACCACCGTTACCTTCACCCTCCACATCCTCTCGAGCTCTTCTCTGAGCCCTTGGTATTTCTCCAGCTTCTTGTGTTCCTTCTTCCTGATATTGCTGTCATTCGGAACCGCTACATCGATCACTACGGCCGTCTTCTTCTGTTTGTCTACCACCACTATGTCCGGTTGGTTAGCCACCACCATTTTGTCCGTCTGTATCTGGAAGTCCCACAGGATCTTAGCTCGGTCATTCTCCACCACCCTTGGGGGCATCTCCCATTTTGACCTCGGGACTTCCAGGTTATACTCGGCACAGATGTTCCTGTACACTATGCCGGCCACTTGGTTATGGCGTTCCATGTATGCCTTGCCTGCTAGCATCTTGCACCCTGCTGTTATGTGCTGGATTGTCTCTGGGGCATCTTTACACAGCCTGCACCTGGGGTCTTGCCTGGTGTGATAGACCCCAGCCTCTATGGATCTTGTACTCAGAGCTTGTTCTTGTGCTGCCATGATTAGTGCCTCTGTGCTGTCTTTCAGTCCAGCTTTGTCCAGCCACTGGTAGGATTTCTGGATATCAGCCACCTCCTCTATCTGCCGGTGGTACATACCGTGCAGGGCCCTGTCCTTCCATGATGGTTCCTCGCCTACCTCCTCTTTCTTGGGTTTCTGCTGCCTGAGGTATTCACTGAGCACTCGGTCAGTTGGGGCCATCTTCCCAATGTAAATGCCCTCAAATAAAAGCCAACAGTCTGCAGTTAAAGCACATCTTGTTCGTTTCATTTGGAATCCATTGTGGTGGTGTATGGAGCCAGAAATGTTAGAATTGTGTCGATGTCCCAATATTTATGGACCTGACTATATGTGTGTGTGTGTGTGTGTGTGTGTGTGTGTGTGTGTGTGTGTGTGTGTGTGTGTGTGTGTGTGTGTGTGTGTGTGTGTGTGTGTGTGTCTTCATTACGATAGGGATTTGTGTTGGTGTGTGAGACTGTAGCTTCAGGTTTATATTGTTAAATGACAATTATGGGACAAGTCAGGACAAGTTTTTTCCTGACTTGTCTTTTGCTGTGTCAAACATTTGAATGTTGTTATATATGTGTCTTTTAATGTACTGTACATGATTTTTATGACTGTGCCAACTTGTCTGCAAAAAAAAAATTACATTACAGCACACGAGCTATACATGTGCGACAGGTACCAGACTGGAAAAAAAGTATACAGGAAACATTACCCAGCTCTTAAGTCTCCAGCTGTCGGTGTTCATGTCTGCAATACAAACACATGATCAGAAGCACTAGATTTGCTTTGTGTTCTACTGGTAGTGCATTCATCTTTAATACTCCCCCGGTGAGGATGATTTTCCATTTGTGTGGTAATAACTTAATAAAGTGAAAGATTTTCATTTTTTTTCACAGATGTTTCAGCCTGATCTGATCAGTGTCATTTGTAAGCCTTAGTAAAGTTTTTATAGTCAAACTAATTGTTGCCCTGTCTGTTCTGTTATTGACCTTGTGTCAACACACGACAGTTTATCCATAATGAACACACCATGTTCAAAGATAAGGATGTCCATAATTGCAGGTTGCAGGGTCCGATATTTAACTCCCACCTCCGGTAGAACTTCGACAGCATTTCGAGACAGGCTGAAGATGTTGAATCCAAATGGACCATGTTCTGCACCTCCATTATTTTGTATATAAATGTGCAAATAGACTGTATTTACGTTTTTATATGTATGTATCTGTATATTTATTTTATTATTTTAGATGTATTTATATATATGTATTAAGTAATTTTATAATGCATTATAACATTTGATATATGACTTGAATTGTTACAGTGCATTGTATGCTGTTATAGAAAGTAACCCAGAATCTTTTGTTTTGTTTGTTGCACTTATTTACAGTAAGAGGGTTACACAGCGTGGAGGTTTTGTGGTTAATTTTCTTTGTGTAGACTCAGTGTTCATGCAAATGCATTTTGTATATTGTATGCAAAACACACGCAAACAAGGATTACAAATGCAAACCCTGGGAAGCTCTTCCATTGTAAAATTTTACCCTTAAGCCTCCACTTCATATTGCAAGTGAGCTATGCCTGTATACATATAGCACTGTGGATAAGCTACTGGAAATATAAACTAAAGAAGTTCTGAATTTGAATCTGCTGCCCAGCTGTGGCGTTCACTTAGAAAGGCCACAGACTGTGCTTCTGTGGATTTCCTCTCAAAGACATTTATGTTTGGTTAATTTGTGATTCTCAATTATCTACAGCTGGAAAATGAGAATGTGTGTTGTTATTTCTCTGGGTTAGATTCTCTGTGTTCACCCTGTCGTAGTCCGGTGACCTCATGATGTCAGCAGGTGTGGTCTTCACGTATATAGTTAGGATAATTGGTTAGTATATCCACTTAACCAATGCTCATTTTCACACATCATAGTCAATTTCCATACCCTCAGTCTTAATACTGTTATAACTGTTCTCTGCAGGAACCTTTTTGTGTTCATTTTAACCAAAAGAAATTCCTTATTTACAAAGAGACCTTTAGAATTTTAGTTGCTTTCAGAATACTAACCGACTGAAAGGATTATTGTATTCTAAAAATAAGAATTGTTTAGTTTGTGAAGCTGTTACAATTTATTTTTTTTATCTTTAAGGCTCATATACTCATACTTATGTACCCCCATTATTCGATATTACACAATAACCTCAACATTTGCATTTGGATGTGTATTGTAG
The DNA here is from genome assembly GCF_964374335.1 of Astatotilapia calliptera. Classification (NCBI taxonomy): domain Eukaryota; kingdom Metazoa; phylum Chordata; class Actinopteri; order Cichliformes; family Cichlidae; genus Astatotilapia; species Astatotilapia calliptera. The sequence goes on along the minus strand of NC_137432.1, from coordinate 32,893,058 downwards.
AATAGTTTTAGATTTAGACTGTTACACTCAAACACTAACAGATACGAACAGGGTAAAGCCCCTTCACTGAGGAATTTGATGGGGATAGTCTGCCTGGAGCCCTGGACTAGTGTTGGCACCACAAGGTACAAAACTTAAAGGCTGACTCTGCTAGACCAAAACATGTCTATAAATTCTGGTGTTTGAAAGTTTTCTCTCTCCCCAATTCCTCCCCTTTCTCTAACTCTACAGGCCAGAAAGCAACATTGGATGGTTGCCATGGTGATGTGAGAAGTGTCATCTCTTTATTAGGGAGATGTCCAAAAGGTGCAGGAGATGAAACGTGAGCCGGATGTCGGACCTAAAAATTTCCTCCAACTTCTGACCAATCATGTTAACATTCTGTTTTTACCACACACAATAAAAGTGTTTACTGCCTCGGTGTGGGAGCCTTTGTCTCAATGATGCCATGTAAAACTGATTTGAAATTCTAACTGTTTGATTATAAATTTTGAAAACTTAGAATTTGAGCATATTTGTTTTCTCTCTCATAAAATGAAGCCGACAAAGCCAAAAATGAAGCTGTGATGCATCTTTGACTGTGTGGACATAAGCTAAAGACAAAATTCTTCTTTGGTTGCAGGTCTTTTTGATCCTCTCTAAAATAGTTCCTGCTGTTAAAAACTGGCTGCAAAGCAACAACATCTCCAGTTTGTGATGAAAATATCTAGACAAATAATTCCCCCTGCACAGA